>NC_090437.1:762119690-762422550 GCF_031143425.1 Pleurodeles waltl | reverse complement strand
GAGGTCACAGCACCACTTGCAGTGTAGGTCCTCTCCTGTCGAAGATCAGGTATCAAGTGAGTGAACAGACAGAGAATGGCGGTCACTTCCGGCGTACATCGTCATTGGCTCCTGGAACCCATAGGGCCCAATGTTAACCGATGCAGGATTGTGCTGCGGTCTTCGACCACCTACCGCGACGATGTACAACGCCAGCGCAGTTACCTCATATCCCCTTGTCCCATTTTACAGGTCAGGCAGCCGCCATTTTATGGGCCCACATGGCATTATTTCTGACTGCGTCACACATATCTAGGCCTTGCTTAAGCACTAATACAGGCATATGTCGATTTGCTAATATTTTCAGATTAAGCTGTGTTTACGTACCTCAGAGTTGGTTGACTCTCTGCTCGCTGTTCTCCTCCATAGGCACCGTCCGCTGGGGCATGTGAGGACATGGCGGCATCCTCCGGTGTACAGACCGCTGGTGGACCTGTCGACAATGGAGGAGCGACATGTGATCATCACCTACAGACTTGATCGTACCACAATCCTGGAACTGTGTGCCCAGTTGGAGCCAGACCTGATGTCAGCTATCCGCCATCCCACAGGAATCCCCCCTCAAGTGCAGGTGCTGTCAGTACTCCATTTCCTAGCAAGGGGGTCTTTTCAAACTACAGTGGCCATAGCATCAGGGATGTCCCAGCCTATGTTTTCCAACGTGTTGCCCAGAGTTTTGTCTGCCCTGCTGAAACACATGCAGAGCTACATCGTTTTCCCTCAGGTGGAGGATTTGCCTACAGTGAAAGGTGATTTCTATGCCCTGGGACAATCCCCAACATCATAGGTGGCATTGATGTGGCACATGTGGCCTTGGTCCCCTCCACAGGAGTGAACACGTATACAGAAACCGGAAGAGTTACCATTCGATGAATGTGCAGATGGTGTGTTTGGCAGACCAGTACATCTCCCGCGTGAATGCCAAATTTCCTGGCTCAGTGCATGACGCTTATATTCTACAGAATAGCAGCATCCCTTATGTGATGGGGAACTCCAGAGGCACTGTGTGTGGCTATTAGTTGAGGACATAGACCCAATACAGTGTGAATAGGTGTCTGGGGATCTCCATGAGTTAGTGCGTGTCTAAAAGTTGTCCCTCGGCATTTGCAGGTGACTCTGGTTACCCCAACCTGTCATGGCTACTGACCCCAGTGAGGAATCCCAGGACAAGGGCAGAGGAACGCTACAATGAGGCCCATGGGCAAACTAGGAGGGTTATAGAGCGGACCTTCAGCTTCCTGAAGGCCAGGTTCTGGTGCCTCCATATGACATGTGGTTCCCTATTCTACTCACCAAAGAAGGTGTGCCAGATTATCGTGGCCTGCCGTATGCTTCACAACTTGGCTTTGCGATGACAGGTGCCTTTTCTGCAGGAGGATGGTCCAGATGGAGGTGTTGTGGCAGCTGTGGAGCCTGTGGACAGTGAAGACGAGGAAGCAGAAGAAGAGGACATAGACACCAGGAACACTGTGATCCTGCAATGCTTCCAGTGAGACACAGATAAGAAGACAACACTGCCTGCTACATCTGATTTAATTCTACTACCTCTCATCTGTCTGTCATTTTCACCCACTGTATGGTCACTGAGTTGTCACTTTGCCTTACGATTTCACAGATGTGGGTCCCACTGTGTGACATCTGCTTTGTTTCCACATGGACTAGAGCTGTGTGACATAGGTATGTTGACATAACATTTGATACAGCATTTTGCCACTGTTATTGCTAATACACTTTTTCGAAAGTACAGACAGACACCTGATTGTTTTGTGATTTAAGGGTGTTTATTTAAGTGCTCAATAGTGGAGGGTGTTGTAAAATGGTGAGGGGTGATGGTGGAGGAATGTCCATGGCAGAGTCCAGTCATTAGTCTCACAGGTGCATTGTCCAAACGGGCATAGGAAGTGGAGCTAGGGCAGTTTAAGGATGGACAGGGTGACAACGTGGGACAGAAGGATGACATTCAGGGTGGTCTCATTTCTTGGCGGGGGTCTTGGCATTGTTCTCTGTATTTGTCCTGGATCTCAGGGACCGCTTGTGGGGTGGTTCTCCATCTGCAGGGGGTGGGGTGCTGGTGTCGTGGTCCTGTGGCGGTGCCTCCTGTCCACTAGCGCTGGCGGAGGTGGTGGGCAGTTCATCGTCCAGGCTAGTGTCAGGGGCCCCTTGTTGTGCCACAGTGTCCCTCCTGGTGTTTACGAGTTCCTTCAGCACCCCTACAATGGTGCCCAGGGTAGAATTGATGGATTTGAGTTCCTCCCTGAACCCCAAATACTGTTCCTCCTGCAGCCGTTGGGTCTCCTGAAACCTGGCCAGTACCGTTGCCATCGTCTCCTGGGAATGATGGTACGCTCCCATGATGTTGGAGAGGGCCTCGTGGAGAGTGGGTTCCCTAGGCCTGTCCTCCCCCTGTCGCACAGCAGACCTCCCAGTTCCCCGGTTTTCCTGGGCCTCTGTCCCCTGAACTGTGTGCCAACTGCCACTGCCCCCAGGTCCCTGATGTTGTTGCGTTTGTGGGTTTGCCTGGGTTCCCTGTAGTGGTGGACACACTGCTGCTTGACGTGTCCTGGGGACAGAGGTATGGGCTCGCTAGGTGGGTGCTGTGCTGGTGTTTCCTGAGGGGGGAGACTCTGTGGTGGCCTGTGCCAGTGCGAGGGGAACCGACTGTCCCGAGCTCCCAGATGGTCCGGGGTGGTCATCTAGATCCAGTTGGACAGAGCTGCTGTCATCACTGTGGGCCTCTTCTGTGGGGGGGTGGACATGTCTGGAACCTCCTGTCCGGTGACATTGGGTAGGGGTCCTGCAGGGGTGTAAAGGCATGATTATTGCATCTGTGTGTGCCATGGTGTGCCATGGGTGGGTGACCCTGTACCCCAGTGCTTATATTCTTGTGTAGGACCTTGTGTGATAATTGTTTTGGGGTCTGTGTGGGTATGTGTAGTGGACATGCTTTGGTGATGGGTGTACATGCTTTGTTGTTGCATGCAGGGCTTGGTGTTGGGATGTGTGGTTTGTGATAATAGGACATAAGTGAGGAGTTGGAGTGATGGGGGAGAGGGCGAGGGTGGGGGTATGTGTTGGAATGCAGGTAGGGTGGGGGATATGGTAGTTAATGATTTGACTTACCAGAGTCCATTCCTCCAGCTACTCCTGCGAGGCTCTCAGGATGTAGTATAGCCAAGACCTGCTCCTCCCATGTTGTTAGTTGTGGGGGAGGAGGTGGGGGTCCGCCGCCAGTCCTCTGAACTGCAATGTGGTGTCTTGAGACCACGGAACGCACCTTCCCCCATAGATCGTTCCACCTCTTCCTGATGTCATCCCGTGTTCTTGGATGCTGTCCCACTGCATTGACCCTGTCCATGATTCTGCACCATAGCTCCATCTTCCTAGCTATGGAAGTGTGCTGCACCTGTGATCTGAATAGCTGTGGCTCTACCCGGATGATTTTCTCCACCATGACCCTGAGCTCCTCCTCAGAAAACCTGGGGTGTCTTTGCGGTGCCATGGGGTGGTGTGGGTGATGTGTGAGGTGGTGTGTGTTGTGATGTGTGAGGATATGTGTTTGTGTGTGTTGTGTGAGGTGCGTGGATGTTGTGTGGGTGATGGTGTTGAGTGCCTGTGGATGCTAGTTTGTTGATGGTGGTGTCTCTCTCTGGCCTTCTATCGCAATTCTGGTCGTAAGGGTTTGTGAGTGATGTGGGTGTGTGTTTTATATTGTATTGGGTTAGTGGGAGTGGTGTGCGTATGTGTATCAGGTGTGTGTATTTCGAATTGTCCAATGTGGTTGTGTTTTGTAAATGTGTGTGCATTTTGAGCGCGGCTGTGTGTACCGCCAATGGTTTACCGCGGTTGAAAGAATGCCTCGTGGATTCGTGGGTCGTGATAGTGTGGGCGTATTCCTGTTGGCGTGACGGTGTCGGTTTTGTTATCGCCAGTTTATCACTGACCTTTGGTGTGGCGGACTTGTGTAGGTGTCTGGATTTTGGCGGATTCCGAGCTGTGGGTCGTAATAGCTGTGGTGGAATTCTGCGGCGGTGTGTTGGCGGTCTTCTGCACGGCAGTAAGCGGAATTTACTGCCAATGTTGTAATGGGGGCCTTAGTCTCTTTTTTGGAGATTTTCTTCACCGGGACGAACCCGCAAATCAGGCCAGGTCGCGGTTGAGGCAAGCCGGCTAGAGATGCTGCGGCGGGTCGGTCCCTCTATGGAGCTTGTTTTCAAAAGTTCTCCAAACTTCTCCAAACTTCTGGGTCTTCTCCCTATTGTTCTTTCAAGGTTCTTTTGGGGTCCACAGCTCACCCCAAGGGTCCAGAAGCTCTGAGATGATCCTTGGGGGTGTGGACTACAACTCCCAGAATGCACCTGGCGCAAACTCCTTTTTGGCCGGTAGGCAGTGGTCAGATGGTTGATTTCTTCAGAAGTTGGGGCAGGGGACTCTGGTTAGCAATTTTTCACCTGTAGCAAACAGGGAGACCCACCCTCAACCAGTTGAAGCCAGGCAAAGTCCTTCTTGTGGTGAAGTCCAAGTGTGCAGCTGGTGCAGGGTCCAGGTGCAGGCCAGGGGTCCAGAAGGGTAGTCCTTCCTCTCCTTTGGTTCTTCCTGGTAGAGATGTGGTAGGGAACTGAGGTGTGGGTGCAGGTCTGCCAGTTTTATCCTTGCTCCTGGGTGAAAAACAGGGGGGTCCTGATTCTCCAATCAGGTGCAGGGTCCTTCCGCCTGTGATGACCACTTCCTGGCAAAAATCTATCCCAGGAGGCAACATTCTTCAAAAATCCATCATGGCTGAAAATGATTTTTGGAGGTAACATCTGGCTGAGCCCACCCACTGGTGTGGCTAGAAATCATAAACACACCCCTCTCCTGCCCTCTCCTAATCTTATCAAGCGGGCACCTAGTTGTCTGGGTTTGCAGGATGTGGGGGTGTTGCTGGGTTGCTCCAAATGTCCTCCTCTGCCTTTGAAGACCAGTTTGGCAGCCCTCCCCTCCCAGCCTCACCATCTGCTGAGGGGTGATTCCCTCCCACAGGCATATCTCTTTGTGTGAAGCCAGGCCACTTTACTCCTCATCAAGGCAGCCTGGCCAGGCTGCCAGAGGCTGGCCAATCAGAGCACAGCAGCAAAAACAATGCACGCTGAAATTGGCAACTTTTCAGGTAAAGTTTAAAACTCTTTAACTGAACAAGTTATGTTAATTGTTTATTATTGTTTACTATAACAATTAATTTGATACCAAATTCTTTGTATCTGTCACTTAAGGGGACTTTTAAAATTAAAATAATCTCTCCATTCTAGCCTATGTAGGCCATTCACTACAATGAAGGAAAAACGAATTTGGCTGTTTTTACCTCACATGGGCTTATAAAACTATTTTTATAAGGTCCCTGCTTATAGTTACATGGCACCCAGCCCTACGGGCACATAGGGCACACCTTAGGGGTGACTTATGTGTAAAAATAAGGTAGTTTAAGACTTTGGAACTACTTTTAATTCCAAAGTCGAATTTGCATATAACTTTAATTTAAAAGCAGCCAGCAAGGCAGGCCTGCCTTTAGAATAACACTGGGCACCTCAGCAGTGCACCTCTGAGTGCACTACCTATGCTGTGGTCCCTAAACCTACATCCCCTACCACATACTAGGGACTTCTAGGTATGTTAACTTAGCCAATTATAATTAGCCTGATTTGCATATTGATTTTACAAAGAGCACAGGCCCTGGGACTGGTTAGCAGTACCCAGGGCACCATCAGAATCAGGAAAACACCAGCAAAAAGTGGAAAATGGGGGCAAAAAGTTAGGGGGCCTCTGCATTCAGCCCTGTCTCACAATTGGCAATGTGCTTGGGCCCTGTATGTTGCGTGTCAGCAAATGTTGCAGCTGTATTGGTATCATTTACATCATGTCCTCCATTTTCTGAATGTTTCCAATGCAGGTAATCGCCTACTGGAAAAAAGGGTTGTGGAGAGCCATTGCCAAGGAATTGCAGACCCTGGGGGTCCATAGCTGGCGGAGCACCCACTGCAGGAAGTGGTGGGAGGACCTGAGATGCTGGGCCCGGAAGACCGCAGAGGCACAGCTTGGGACAGCGTCCCAAACTGAAAGGGGTGCCCGTTGGACCCCTAATGGCCCACCTACTGGCAGTGGTCTACATAGAGGTGGATGGGCGCTTGAGGGCAGCTCAGCAGCCACAAGGGGGGAAGTGTGGACTGTTAGGTGACTTCTGTATGTTTGTCTACTGTGGCCCTCAATGGATTTAAGATTGACGTGGTCAGATGAAATTTGGGGGGGTACAGTCCGGGTTGTGACACGAATCATATTGGAGTCTGACACGTTAGCTATGTAAAGGCATGCAGGAACAGGAGTGTTGGTACTGTAACACACACTCTACTGTACACATGGGTTACTGAAAAGTTCAGGCATTTTACTGGCTTCATACTCCGTCTCTGCATACACTGTAGTAGTCCAAAGTGATGTAGTTTGCACTGCATTTGGGTATTAACAGATATGTTTAGTTCACTCTGTAATTGATTTATTTGCAATACCAATGGGCATCTGTACCAAATGTAATCCACACATACCTGTCATTTAGTTTTTGTGCACAGTTCCTCTGAAGTCAGATCTGTTTCATCCTGTCATGACTGACGTGTAGTTGGGTAGGTTAATGGATTAAATTGTTGGATAGTCAGTTAGCCAGTTAGCAGGCATTTAGGACTTTTCAATCAGATGTCTAGTCTTCAGGGATGAGGTAATTGGTGATAAGGTTGGAAATGGCATGCAGGACTCTATTGTTCATAACTGAAAAATGGGTTCTTGTTTTCCTGACAGGGACAAATGTATGTATTGTTTGTATGTGAGGTGGATGTGTAGGGTTTTACCATTTCCTCCCTTTCTTTTGCTGACACCCTCCTTCTCTCTCCACCTCTGTCTATGTTTGCATTAGCATCATCTGGTGATGGAGGAAGGGCACTGGTGAGTAGGGATGCAGCAGCTCACTGGACCCAGGAGGATGGCACCAGTGCGTGAGGTAAGCACCACTGGGGAGACTGGAGCTATCACGACATGTGATTCAAATTTCTCATCCAGTGGCGGCTCCCTGGTGGTGGCGGACCCATTTGGGACCACCCAGACCCATCCTTCTCTGCCACCCCCCTTACCAGCACTGCCCTCTATGTAGCTCCCCACCCAGTTGCCTGTGCCTGCTCACCCAGGAGGGTAGGTGTCTCTCTCACCGCAGGCACCTCTGCCCCTGCCCCAGTCAGCCCTGCTGCCCTCAATGAAGAGTCTATTGACCTCCTGAGGCCCATCTCTGTGGGACAAACAACCATTGTGAATCCCAGATTCAGTAGTCCATTGCCTACCTGGAAGGAATTCACAGTGCCTTGTCTGGCCAACGAGAGAGTTTCAGGATTTGGCATTCTCATTGACGGCAGACAGTGTCCATTCATCTTCTGTCCCCCCTCCAGCTACATGTTCCCAATCCACATCCCCTCACCCTTCACCCATCCAGGGCACACCTTCAGACCAGCATACACTCACTACAACAGACAAGGTACGCAACGACAAACATAAGCACCACAAATTAACCCACAGGCATGCACACACACAACACACATCTGCATACACAACAACAGACACTTCCCGCACTGCCTCCCTTACAGTCGCATCACCATTCACACCTGTCAGTACTGCATCATCACACACTGGTCCTGTTAGCTTTCCTGTCATACCCTCAATCACCACAAGAGCAGACTCACAGATACCCACCCCACACACCACATCCGCACTCACCACAAACACCTTCTTTGCCACCTGCAGTACATCCAGCTCACTTGCACACACCACCCTGTCATTCACTCACATGCCTTCCATTCCCTTTCCCTGCATCTCTACCCCCTCCGCCCAAGATATACATAAGCACTCTCACCAACCCAACATACACCCACCACACAAACGTACACATTGCACACACTAACATCCATGTACAACACACCAACATGTCACACAAGCACTCCCTCTACCTTCACTCCCATCCCTCATTCATGTAACCGCCCTGTGTACCTAACAAGGTCTTCCTTGCCACCCTTGACCTCTTCTCTACTCTTGTCCTACCCTGTGTTGCCCCTAAACGTCATGTCCACCTGCCCCTCCCTGGCCCTTCCACTGCCCATTCCTCTAGTGTCCCTCTGGTGTTTCCCTTGCTCCTCCACCCAGCAAAAAGTCCACCTCTCCCAGAGACAAAGTCTCCCCTCCCCAGCCCAAACAGAGACACCCCCTTCCCAATCCAAGCCACCCCCACCACCACCCCCCCAAACCACTAAGTTGCCTGGATGTCCAATTGATGCCCCTATGATGTGGAGGCCAATTCGCTGTCAGGAGTCAAGTTGGGGCCATGATATGTGGACTGTGTTGTGCAGTTCTGCACGTTGGACTTGTCATTTGGCACCCTCTGTATATAGTTCATATTTATTGTTATTTTTATATTACATCGGCACACCTTGCTGTGGTTGGCAAGATGAGATACTTGTCCTGGTTTCCTTCTACATGGTGGTGTGACATCTGTGTGCAATGGTGTGTGAGGTCTGTGTATGGCATGTGTCTGTGTTGTTGCATGCGCTGGATAGATGGGTTGTGCCATGTGCATGTTGTTATGTGCCTGACTGCTTGCTTGTGGGATTGTATGGAATGTTGGATGCGTCCGTGTGTATGGTGCTGCATCTGTGGATTTCTTTATTTGTTAGTGGTACGTGATATGTCACCTGTGTCATTGTGTGGATGTGTGTTCACTGCTATTGATTGTGTGTCATTGCTACATACAGTTTTTTATATGTGTGGATGTGTGGTGTTTCACAACATGCATGTTTATGACTCTGTTGAAGTGTTTGTGGTCTAGTTGTCGATTTGTGATTATGGGGCTTGTGTATGGATGTGTATGACTGTGTTGGGGATGTTTGTGTACATTGTGCTGTGTGTTTGAAATGTATCTGCTGGGCTTTGTGTGTGTATTGGGTACTTGGCTTTTATGTATTTTGTGTGTGCATGTGTATATGTGTGTGCTGGTACTGTACGTTTGTATGCATGTGTGTGTGGCATTCACTGTCCGTGCCAGAAGTGGGTGTTATGTGTGGGTGTGTATCACTGACATTTCCTCCACTACGTGCTAGACGTACTTACGGTTGTCGTCTTCATCGTTGTCGCTGGCCCTGCAGGTGTATAGCTAGATACAATGCTGGAAGGACTTGCAGTTCGTTTCCCATGGCTCCGGCAGACCCGTCTCTGTTCCTGGAGGTGAGTGTCTTCTTTTGTACATTCTGTTTCTGCCAAGTTTTTGTCGCCGTCAGCCCATCCTGGATATCCTGGCGGTCTGGAGACTCGTACCCGCTACCCTGAAGTTGGCTAATGCAGTCGGCTGCTGCTCATTGGCATTGGCCATACTGGTGGTAAGTTGTCTGTGTTGCGTTGGGTTCACCGCCTTATTCGCTGTATGGATGTCTGCACTGCCACTCTGGCAGTGGTCTCACCACCAACACCGGTGTGGCAGTCTGGTTACTGCCAAACTCTGAATGACCACCTTAGTGTATTGGTATGTGCAGGAGGACAGTACTGTTATGCAAGTGCCATATAAAAGTGTTTTTTGTTCATATGAGAAGATATATTTACCATGAGGAGACAAGCTCATTGCTATCCATCTGTCTATGTGTCATCAGGCAGTTACTAATGTTACACGTGATTTCACTCTTGGTGAATCTGTTACATGCATGTGAATTCAAAAGTAGGACTATATGAATATTAGGAATCAGACATGACTTTGTTTAGCTATCGTTTCTGAACCGCACATTTACCAAAGAGCGATGGGGGTCATTCTGACCCTGGCGGTCAGTGTTAAAGCGGCGGCCAACCCGCCAACAGGCTGGCGGTCCAAAAAATGGAATTCTGACCCTGGCGGGAACCGCCAACAGCCAGGCGGCAGTCAATGTACCACCCACACTATCACGACTCACCAATCCGCTACCTTTTCCGGGGCGGGAGCCCCGCTGATAAAAACACGGCGGAAACAGACATTTCCAATGGAAAACGCTCACCTCGACACACTCCACGCAGAATCGGAACAGCATGGAACCGGAACTCCACATCCTCCCAGCCATTGCCTTCCTGCTCATCTTCCAGGATCACGAATGTCGCCGCAGACGACAACGGTGAGTACTGCACCTACGACACAGGGGAGGGGGGAGGAGGAAAGGTTACGGGCACACACATACGCCACCCACCCACCCCCACCCTCACCCCCACCGAAATACCTACACACCAATGCAGATTAAAAAGTCAGAGTGACACCCCCAAACCCCCAAAACAAAAATGCAAAGACAAAAGGCAATGATTGTAAAAATAGAACTATATTATAGCAATAATGAAGTATAGCGAACTTAGCAATATATACAGAATTATTACACATCTAGAACTATATATATACAAGTAGCAAAAGTCCGGCACATTTTTGCAAAGTTCAAATATCCGTGGGCCAATGTACAGCAACACATGGGCAAAGCCCACACACGAGATCGAGTCCATTGGAGAGAACACTGCTGGGGCATCACAATAATAAAATACTGGCACCTCAGGGGGAAGGGAAGGGGGGGCACCTCAGCCACATGAGTCCACAACGCCAGATCCACGAAGGGCCTCCATGCCCACTGTGCCATCCTGGGGAGTGCAAAGCCACAGTCTCTCAAGTCTCTACAGTGGGTGGATTGCCCACTGTGCCATCCTGGGGAGTGCAAAGCCACAGTCCATCAGGTGGATTACAGAGTCCACTGGTCATGGAGGAGGCATGGTGGGCAGAGTGCCTCGTGAAGCCCTGCCCGACACAGAACTGGGCATGCCAATGGGCCAGCGGTGCTTGACAGTAGTGCACAGAGGAGCGGTGCTTGATAGGAGGGCCCAGCGGAGCGGTGCTTCTCACGGCGGGGCCCTGTTCAGCGGTGCTTCTCACGGCGGGCCCTGTTCAGCGGTGCTTCTCACGGGCGGGGCCCTGTTCAGCGGTGCCTGTCTTGGCGGGGCCCTGTTCAGCGGTGCTTCTCACGGCGGGGCCCTGTTCAGCGGTGCTTCTCACGGCGGGCCCTGTTCAGCGGTGCTTCTCACGGCGGGGCCCTGTTCAGCGGTGCTTCTCACGGCGGGCCCTGTTCAGCAGTGCCTGTCTTGGCGGGGCCCTGTTCAGCGATGCCTGTCTTGGCGGGGCCCTGTTCAGTGGTGCCTGTCTTGTGTTTCGAGTGAACCACACCTGGCCAATACTTCCCGCTCAGTCAGCATCGGACCTTTCCGTTGCGGGGCCCTCCTGTGATGGAGTCCTGGGGCCCTGGGTCTCCTCCGATACCCCCGGAATGGGGCTGGTAGGGCCCTCATGGCCAGGTCGGCTGCTCCCTGCCTTCGGCGCTTTGCTGCCCTTGCCCTCCTTGGCAGACTCTCCGTGGCCCTTGGCTCCCTTACCCGATGTGGCAGGTGACGGTGCAAGGCTACCCTCCTTGGGGGCAGGCGTATCAGGCCTCTCGCGCCTGCCCTTCAGTTTTTTGCTCCTCTTCCCAGGGGGGGGGCTGGCTGTGCCTTTGCTGCTGGCCGATGTCCCTGCCCAAGGAAAGGGCGGACTCCAAAAACCAGGCACAACGTTCTTGGGAGTTGCTGGGCTGGTGGTGGCTGAGGTGTTTTTGGAACTCTTACGAGATGGAGGGGGTGGGTCAGGTGAGGAAAAGATGTTCACTTTAGAGAGGAATAGTTTTTTAGGAGCAATGGGAAGGGTAGCTGGAGTGGAAATGGGAGTGGAGGAAGAGGATGTGGTTGTAGGAGAGTCAAGTCTGGTGTCTTTGGGTGCAGGTGCTTGGGCTGGAGGCTGACGTGAGGTGGCTGGCTGTTGGTTGGGTGCCTGCCTGCGTTTGTGTGGGTTGGAAGCGGGGGTGACAGACACACTGGGAGAGGACACAGGGGACGTGTACATGGCAGTGGGGGTGGTGAATGCACGTGTGCGGACTGGGCTGGAGGGTGTGCTGGTGATGGGTGTACTGGCTGATGGTGGTGTGCATGCAGGTGTGAGTGTAGACGTCACAGGGAGGGAGGAGGGAGACGAGGAGGTGGGGGACACAGAGGAGGTAGTGGCTGTTGGCATGTCTGCATCTGTATGTTGCTTGTGTGAATGCTTGTGTGTTCTGTGGTGCTTATGTCTGGATGAGCTTCCCTTGGGTGTTGAGGTGTGTGCAGGCTGGTCTGTAGGTGTGGATGGGATAGGCAGAGGAACAGGGGAGTGGGACTGGGTGGAGGGAGTTAGAAGAGGGAGGCTGGAGACAGGGACAATCGCTGCCGTCAGTGCTGAGGCCAGAGCGTTGAACGATCGCTGCTGGGCAGCCTGACCCGAATGAAGGCCCTCCAGGTATGCATTGCTTTGATGCACCTCCCTCTCCACACCCTGGATGGCATTCAAAAGGGTAGACTGCCCAACAATGATGGTCCTCAGGAGGTCAATGACCTCCTCACTGAGGGCAGCAGGGGTGACTGGGGCAGGGCCTGAGGTGCCTGGGGCGAAGGAGATGCACGCCTTCCTGGCCGTGCGGGCACGGGCCGAAGGCCGAGGGGCTGCTGGGCGGGCGGAGCTGGTGCGCTGGGTGGCGGCTGTACCTGTAGTTTCGGTGGGCACGGATGTTGCCGCCACCGCAAGGGAGCTCCCATCCGAGGACGTGTCGGTGTCACTGACGTCTGCACGGGTCCCCGTGGTGGAGCCCCCCTCGCCCTCCGTCTCACTGGTCATGTCGGAGTCCGTTGCATGGCCCTCCGGGGCCATGTGAGATGCAGCTCCCTCTTGCGCCGATGCCACTTCTCCTCCGCCTGATGATGCTAATGCACACATTCACAGAAAAACAAAGAAATAAAGACAAGTTGAGTGCATGCATTGGGGACACCGTTGGCGGAGAGGACAGACACAGAAGCCCCCTGCACTACGCTGCGCACTTGGGGTACACTACTCATTGACGGGGAAATGCCCTACAAGCCTATGGTCGACAACTGCCCACACAGAATACACAGGTCCATGAATAGCGTTACTAGGCACCCTACAGAGATGGGGGGTGGGGGCACAGGACCATACCTCACGGAGGGGCCTAGCCTACAGAAATCGCCCTGGCCTAGGGATACCCACAGCCCTCCTCCCCCACCCAGGCACCTCCACTGCGCGCAAATATAGCTGAATGTGCTGGTACTCACCCCCTTGTGTCTGCTGTGATGTCCTCAAGTGCCCATCTAAATCGGGGTAGGCCACCGCCAGGATCCGGGACATCAGGGGGGTCAAGGTACGACTGGCACCCCTCCTAGGTTGGGAGGCCATCCCCAGCAGAGCCTCGGCGGTCTTCCTGCTCCCGCGGCGGATGTCCTCCCACCTCTTGCGGCAGTGGGTGCCCCGTCTGTTGTGGACCCCCAGGGCCCGGACGTCCTTGGCGATGGCACGCCAAATATCGATCTTCTGATGGGCGCTGACCTATGTGACATGTACAGGGGGGGGAAAAGAAACATCATCACTTTTCTGCATGCTCGATGTGAGTGGCCCCCACTCCCCAAACTTGCCATGTGGCACATGCTCTCATCTGTCGTGCCATGCATTCGTAATTCGCTCCCCTCCCCTCCCCTCCATCGTACATCCACCCCACTCATCACAGGCATTGCCCACTATGCATTGTCCCCCGTGTACTCACCTGTTGGTCTGGAGGACCGTAGAGTAGCGCATACTGGGGGAGGACCCCGTCCACGAGCTTCTCCAACTCTTCGGAACTGAAGGCGGGGGCCCTTTCCCCAGTCGCAGCAGCCATTGTCACTTCCAGACCGAGGTCACAGCAGCACTTGCAGTATAGGTCCTCTCCTGTTGATGCTCATGTCTCGTGTGATTAAGCAGAGAGAAAATGGCGGTCACGCCCGCGGCGGTGCGTACCGCGGCGGTGCGTACCGCGACCGCCGGCGCACATCGTCATTGGCTCCTGAAACCCATAGGGTTCAATGTTAACCAATGCTGCTTTGCGCCGCGGTCTCCGACCGCCTACCGCCACGGCGTGCCACGCCAGCGCAATGACCTCACTTCACATTGTCACACTTCACAGGTCAGGCAGCCACCATTTCAAGGGCCCACATGGCTTAATTCCTACTGCGTCACACATGGCTAGGCCTTACATCGACACTCATACAAGCCATTCAATCCAGAGAGATTTGTGTACTGTGCAGGCTGTGGGAACTTACCTGTGGGTTGATTGACTCTGTGCTCCATGTTGTCCTTCCTAGGCACCGTCCGCTGGGACTTGCGAGGAGACGGAGGAATGTTCCCATGTACAGACCGCTGGTGGACCTGTCGACAATGGAAGAACGACATGTCATACTCACCTACAGACTCAACACTGCCACTATACAGGAACTGTGTGCCCAGCTGGAGCCAGACCTGATGTCACCCATCCGCCAACCCACAGGGATTCTGCCTCTAGTGCAGGTGCTGTCAGTACTCCATTTTTTGGCTAGTGGATCATTTCAAACTACAGTGGCCATTTCATCTGGGATGTCTCAGCCTATGTTTTCAAAGGTATTGTCCAGAGTGTTGTCTGCCCTGATGAAATACATGCGGAGCTACATCATATTCCCTGAGGTGGGTGACTTGCCTACAGTGAAGGGTGATTTCTATGCCCTTGGACACATTCCCAATATCATTGGTGCCATTGATGGTACCCATGTGGCTTTGGTCCCCCCCAAAGACAATGAGCAGGTGTACAGGAACCGAAAAAGTTATCATTCGATGAATGTCCAGGTGGTCTGTTTGGCTGACCAGTACATCTCCCATTTAAATGCCAAGTTCCCAGGGTCAGTGCATGACGCGTACGTCATGCGAAATAGCAGCATCCCTTATGTGATGGAACAGCTACAGAGACAGCATGTGTGGCTAATTGGTGACACTGGTTACCCCAACCTGCCTTGGCTATTGACCCCAGTGAGGAATCCCAGGACAAGGGCAGAGGAACGGTACAATGAGGCCCATGGGCGTACTAGGAGGGTGATCGAGCGGACCTTCGGCCTCCGGAAGGCCAGGTTTAGGTGCCTGCATATGACAGGTGGATCCCTAATGTACTCACCAAAGAAGGTGTGTCATGTCAACGTGGCCTGCTGCATGCTTCACAACCTGGCTTTGCGACGCCAGGTGCCTTTCCTGCAGGAGGATGGTCCAGATGGTGGTGTTGTGCCCGCTGTGGAGCCTGCGGAGAGTGAAGAGGAGGAAGACGAAGAGGACGACACAGACAACAGGGACAGAGTGATACTGCAGTATTTCCAGTAACACACGGGTAAGAATCTACTCCTGCATTTTATTATATCTGTTACAGTACTGGCTCTCTACTGTCTGACCTGTCACCCCAATGTATGGTAACTTAGTTGTGAATTTGCCTTCCTATTTCAGTGATCTGGTCCCCACGGAGTGCCCTCTGGTTTATTTCCCCATGGACTACCGCTGTGTGACACTGGTATGTTGTCATCACAATGTAATTGGACATTTTTGGTTGGTTATATCGAATACATTTGGTTAAAAAAAAAAAATAGCAGACTCCAGATGGTTTTTGTGCAATAATTGTGTTTATTGAAGTGCAACAATTGGTGTATAGTTCAAAAAGGGTGATAGGTGATGGTGGAGGCATGTCCATGGCAGAGTCCAGAGTCTCGTTCGCACAGGTGCATTGTCCATATGCCTGTGGAAGGTGGAGCAGGGGCAGTTCAAGGTTGGACAGGGTGAACAAGTGGGACAGTGGGATGTCATCCGGGTGGATCCGTGCATGGCGGGGGTCGTGACATCCTACTCTGTCTTCTTCCTAGGTCTCAGGCCTTTCTTGCGGGGTGGTTCATGTTCTGCAGGGGGTGGGGTCCGGGTGGCCCGTTGCTGTTGTGTCGGGGCCTCCTGACCACTAGCGCCGGCGGAGGTGGTGGGCTGTTCTTCCTCCATGCTAGTGGCAGGGGCCCTTTGGGGGGCCACATGGTCCCGCAATGTGGTGACAATCTGGTTGAGTGCCACCACGATTGTACCTATTGCGGAACTGATGCTGCGCAGTTCTTCCCGGAACCCCATGTACTGCCCTCCTGCATGGCCTGGATCTCCTGGAACCTGGCCAGGACCGTCGCCATCGTCTCTTGGGAGTGGTGGTACGCTCCCATGATGGTGGTGAGGGCCTCTTGGACAGTGGGTTCCCTAGGCCTGTCCTCCCTCTGTCGCACAGCAGCCCTCCCAGTTCCCCTTTGTTCCTGGGCCTCTGTCCCTGGCCGGTGTGCCCACTACCACTGCCCCCAGGTCCCTGTTGTTGTTGGTGTGGTGGGTTGCCCTGGGTGCCCTGTAGTGGTAGATACACCGCTGCTTGACCTGTCCTGGAGACAGAGGCATGGGCCCGCTGGGTGGGTGCTGTGCTGGGGTTTCCAGAGGGGGGTAGGTCTGCTGTGGCCTGTGGCTGCCTGAGGGGAACCGACTGTCTAGAGGTCCCGATGGTCCGGGCTGGTCATCAGTTTCTAGGTCGACAGAGCTGCTGTCATCACTGGGGGCCTGTTCTGGGGGTGGGATGGACATTTCTGGACCCTCCGGGCCGGTGTGTTGGCGTTCGGGCCCTGCAGGGGTAAAAGAGTATGGTTATTGCTTCTGTGTGTGCCATGGCGTGCGATTTGTGGGTGCCCTTGTCCCCCAGTGCTGGCATTCCCTTGTGGGAGGAGTTGTGAGGGTGGTTTGGGGGTGGGGGGGTGGGTATGTGCAGTGGTCATGCTTAGGTGATGGGTGTCCATGGTTAGTGTTGGCATTCAGGGGTTGGTGTTGGTTTGGGTGGGTTGTGCTGGTGAGACATTAGCAGGGAGGATATGTGCTGGGGGGTTGGGGGTGAGGGTGGGGGTGTGGGTTGGCATGCTGGTGGTTGGGGGGGGGGGAAGTAGTTGAGATTAGACTTACCAGAGTCCATTCCTCCGCCTACTCCAGCGAGGCCCTCAGGATGCAGGATGTTCAAGACCTCTTGCTCCCATGCTGTGAATTCGGGTGGAGTGGGTGGGGGTCCGCCGCCAGTCTTCTGCACAGCGATGTTGTGTCTTGACACCATCGCCCGCACCTTCCCCCGTAGGTCGTTCCAGCGCTTTCGGATGTCTTCCCGATTTCTGGGATGCTGTCCCACAGTGTTGACCCTGTCGACGATCCTTTGCCATAGCTCCACCTTCCTGGCTATTGTGGTGTGCTGCACCTGTGTGCCGAAGAGCTGGGGCTCTACCCTGATTATTTCCTCCACCATGACCCTGAGTTCTTGGTCCGAGAACCTGGGGTGTCTTTGGGGTGCCATGGGGTGGTGTGGATGAGGTGTGGGGTGGTGGTTGTGGTGATGAGTGTAGTGGTGTGTGGTGTTTTGTGCGTATATGTAGTGTGGGGGATGATGTTGGGTTCCTGTGTGTGTTGTGGTTTGCGTTCCCTGTGCTCTCTCTCTCTGTGTATTGCGCCTTGTCTCTGAATTTCGATTTGTGGGGGTTTGTGGGTGATGTGGGTGTGTTTTTGATATCGTATTGATTGTGTGGGAGTGGTGTTTGTATGTGTATCAGGTGTGTATATTTGTAATTGTCCAATGTGGCAGTGTTTTGTAGATGTGTGTGTATTTTGACCGCGGCGGTGTGTACCGCCAATGGGATACCGCGGTTGAAAGACCGCCGCGTGGATTCGTGGGTTGTAATGGCATGGGCGTATTTCTGTTGGCGTGACGGTGGAGGCTTGGTCATCTCCAGTTTATCGCTGACCGCTGATGTGGCGGCCTTCAGTGGAGGTCGGGTTTTTGGCGGTTTGCCAGTTGTGGGTCAGAATGACCCTGGCGGGTTACCACGGCCGCGGCGGTGTTATGGCGGTCTTCTGACCGGCGGTAACTGCCTTTTACCGCCGAGGTCAGAATGACCCCCAATATGTTTTACTTTGAATCCAGTCAGTCAGCTCAGTCAATCCAATCAAATCTGTTTCCATGGCCCATATTATTATTGTGTGTGAAACTGTTTTGGACAGAGAATTCCAACCAGGAAGTCCCATCAACATGAGTCAGCTGCTCTGGCATAATTCTTATTGGCTCTGGACTAATGATCTGTTTTCAGAGCTAAATGGGCAGTCACAACCTATAGTTGAAAGTTGTTGTGGCCCCTTTCCGCATGTCTTTCCCTGCAGTTTGTGACTAGTTGAACTTACAAGGATCAACTTTGTTTCCAGACCCGCCCTGTAGGCAGGTGGGAGGAGCATTTCATCCTCCCCCTGTATCGTATGCAGAGGTTGGACCATTCTTGAGCAACCCCAACCTACTGTGCATACAATTTTAATGGGTGCGTTTCTGCACCTGATAAAATCAGGCCTGATCTGCAGGCCAGTTGTTACATGACACAGCAGTATCCCCACAAACTGACAACTTGTAATTAGGTATTTGGTATCACATATAAGGCACCTGCTGTCTGTTGAATGAAAGCAACACACTGGCTTGCTTGAATCCATGAAGTGTTATTGTAACCTCAGCAAAAAAAAGTAAAGTAACCTTTCCTTTGTTTCCAGCCAAATAAAGTAAGCAGGAAATATTAGGAATTGGGTCCATAGTAGGCAGAGGTATGCGCCCTGTCGAAGTAGGGACCAACCACAATTCCAGTCACCGTAAGTCAGATACGCAACATAAATTAACTTGTGCTCACCCTCTGGTAGCTTGACACAGAGCAGGCAGGCTTAACTTAAGAGGCAACATGTAAAGTATTACTGCAACACCTAAATTACGTTAACAGTGAAAACACATAAAAAAACACTTCACAACAGAGAATATTTGTCTGAGACCAAGACCAAACATTAGAAATCCAATAAGTAGAAGACGAGATATGAAGTTTTAAAGATTAAGGGCCTGATTTAGGGTTTGGCGGAGGGGGTTACTCCATCACAAATGTGACTGAGGTCCCGTCTGCCATTTACAAATCCATTGCAGCCTGTGAAACCCGTAAGACAAAGGACAGGATATCGGTCAGGTTATTTGAGTTCATGTTAGACCAGGATAAAACCAAAGTTCAGACCGACCATGACAAAGGGCAGGCTGGCTACAGGACTCTTATAGAGCCCAGTGAAAAGTACCTTGGATGGAGCAAGCGTTGATGCCGATAAGCGATGCCAAGGTGATGAGTCAGTTCTGATTCACGCAGTAGGGTAGATGCGCTGGTGTCAAGCCTCGCAGTTGGGTCTTGCATCGGCATCAAACTCTGTTGAGATGTAGGCACTGAGTCATTGTTGAGCCATACAGCGATGTCCTCAGGTCAGCACTGCGTCGTCGTTGAACATTGCAGTCAGAGCCTGCATCATTGTCGGATCGGCAATGCGTTGGTGTCAGAGGGCACTGCATTGGTAAAGAGCGGCGCAGTGACTCTGAGACATCAGTTTTTGCAGAGAAACAGCTGCAGGCCCAATTCTAAGGCCTAGGACTGGTGTGGCACGCAAGCAAAGGTAGGACTCACAGAGTCCAGAAGCAGCAGCAGAGTTGTAGGCAATCTTTCATATCGCTGAGATTGCAAGAAAAGGGGGAAATCCACCAAGCCCTTGGAGAAACTTGGGTTCCAGGATGTAGAAAGCAGGTCCAGTCCTTCTAACAATCAAACAGCAAAGTGGCTGTCCCTCCTACAGCCCAGAAATCAGCAATCAGCAGGCAGCAAGTCAACACAGTAAAGAAGTTAGCACCGTGGTAGTTCCTCCTGCAGCACACACCTCATCCAGGCAGAATGTCCTTGGTTCCAGTAAAGTTTAGATTTGGTAGGGTTTGGGGTGCAGTACTTGTACAGAGCTGAACTTTGAAGTTGGGGAGACTTCAAAGAGAGGCCTTTAAAGTGACCAAGGTTCGCTCTTCCTTCCCTAGCTCTAGACGTTCTGCAGGGGGTAATGCAGCCCTTTGTATGGGGCGAGACACAGCCCTATACCGGTGTTTCAGCTCTTCCCTCACATCTAGCCCAGGATGACCCATCAGCCTGGTGATGGGCCATCAGGATGAAAATGTCATAACCCAGCTCCCTTTGTGTGTGACTGTCTAGAGGATATGCACAAAGTATATCAGTCACTCAGCCCAGACCCGTATTAAGAGACAGGTAGAGGCACAGAACTATTAAAGTACACAAATGGCAAGTTTTCAGACTTAAAATTTTAAATCAGAGTTTACAATAAGTTGTGATTTTAAATTGTGAGTCCAGAGATACTAAACTCCAAATTTCTATCTTTTCCCAACTGAAAGTTACACTTAAAGGTTGCTTCAAGGTAATCCCAATGGTAAACTATGGGAGAAACTTAGGCCGTGCAATAGTGGAAAACAAATGTAATAGTTTTCACTTCCAAGACATATTAAATTTAAAAGTACATGTCAAAATTTTTAAATACACTGCACATTGCCCTTTGGGGCTAACCAGTTCTACCTTAGGGGTGACTTACATAAAATAAAAAAAGGTTTGGGCCTGGCAAGTGAGTACACTTGCCAGGTTGAAATGTCAGTTTAAAACCATACACACAGGCTCTGCAGTGGCAGGCCTGAGACATGTTTAAAGGACTAATTAGATGGGTGGGTCAATCAGTGCTGCAGGCCCACTAGTAGCATTTAATTTACAGGTCCTAGGCACAGATAGTCCACTTTACTAAGAACTTACATATAAATTATATATGCCAATTGTCGATAAGCCAATATCACCATGTTTTAATGTACAGATCACCTGCACTTTAGCACTGATCAGCAGTGGTAATGTGCACAGAACCCTAAAGCCAATAAAAATGAAGTCATAAAAACAGAGGGTCAGAAGGCAAAAAGTTAGGGAAACCACACAAAGAGTGTCAAATCTAACATGAAGTATACAAATTTGAAGTTGGATAGGTTTCTAAAATTTCCAAATTCTAACATACAGTCAAAAATGCTCTTTGGCTATCAGAAATGAAAACCGACCATCCTAGTATTTGATGGCAATTGCTGTCTTCCACATTTCCAGAAGGCCTGCTGAGAAGCAAATGTAGTGGCCAGTAAGGGCAGAACTATCAGATGACACAGCATGCATTTTGAGGACACAGACAGATTCAGTTGCTTTCTCGCTAAACTTGTAGGATTTATATCATTCACATGAAGTTAATTTTACCCTTTCCATTCGATATTCATTATCTTATACATTTATTTATCCTGTTAAATAATCACTCAAAACCTTATCCCTCGTTGTGGTATAATCTCGATTTGGTCAAAACAGGGGTTTTCAGTCTGAATCTGGGCTCTGAGTTTCGCAGGATTTACCACAGACCCAACAATTTTCCCCTTAAAATTTCACTATGAAAAGCCTGCTCAGTTATGGTATAATAATTTATTGTACAGATAATAAAATCCAATACAAATAAGCAAAGCAAAAAACAATTAATAACAATTGAAAATAAGTGCCCTCACAAACTGAGTTCAAGCTAAAAGCACACAATAAATTGCGCATGCAATATATTAAAAGACAAACTACCCAACTCGGAGTCCCGCATAAAACAAAAAGCAATGTACATAGGCACAGCCCTAAAGTGCATGGTGGATAAAATAATAATTGCACAACAACAACAAAAAAACAAAAAATTAAACAACAACATATACTGATAGAGTACCTCATCCTAACCAATAACGGACAAAATGGCAACAGCGTGGAAGAGTTCCAACTAAACGGGTTCATTGCTCACAGTGCCATTAAATTTAGATTGTGCAATTTTAATAAATTTGGTCAGTAACACATTTACCATTGGATTGCCTGGGTCCAGAGACTGGATGATTGCCTGTCAACAGGAGCGGATTCCCAATTCATTCCATTTACTCCCGAGCAAAAGTCAGCGCTCCTTTAATAAAGCTGAACACAGGCAAACCACATGATCAATCGTTTCAACCGCATTGCTACAGCCTCTACATGTCACACTGTCCCCAGAGGGTAGCTGCCATTGGGATAGGTGTTTTTAAAAAAAACAATCACCCATCCTTAGGGCCAAAAAGGCCTTTTTCAACCAAAACCCATATGTACAAGAGAAAAAACTGGAGGACATGCCTGGCTTAAAAGAACCAATTACTACCCAGGCATGCTTCCGATGGACAAGAAGAGAATGGTCTGAGTAATAAGAGTAGAGTTGAATAACCCTTTTAATCTCTGATTTAAACAAGGAATATGGGGGATTACTTTCCCAAAGATCCCCTACATCCAATTGCCGTTTACATTAAACCAAAAATTAAGAATAAATGCACTTTGGTTTTAGCCCACTAATTTCTTGCCACAGGACTGCCTCCAGGTGGCCGTCCGAGGCCTGACGCAGTTTTTAACACAGCTTCAGTTGTGAATTTTGAAAATTAAGGCCCTCATTATAACCTTAAGGTTGGACCGCCGGGCAGCCGCCAATGCGGCCGCACTCCCGCCGCGGTCATTTTGAGATCCTCGTTGGACCAGCGGGCGGAAACCTGGTTTCCGCCCGCCGGCCCAGCGGGGATCACGGCCGCAACACAGGAGCCAGCACCTAATGGAGCAGGCGGTGTTGCGGCTGTGCGACGGGTGCAGTTGCACCCGTCGTGCTTTTCTGCACAGGGCCGTGTCAGGGGGCCCATGCACTGCCCATGCCATTGGCATGGGCAGTGCAGGGGCCCCCAGGGGCCTGCGACTCCCCGTACCGCCGGCCTTTTCCTGGTGGTTCAAACCGCCAGGAAAAGGCTGGCGGTAGGGGGACTCGTAATCCCCTGGGCAGCGCTGCAAGCAGCGCTGCCCTGTCGGATTAAAACCGCCGGGACTGAAGTGTCGGTAAACCGGTGGTCTCGGCGGTGCGATCGCGGGACTTACGCCGTTGTTGTAATACCATGGGAAGCACCGCCAGCCTGTTGGCGGTGCTTCCATCAAAACAGCCCTGGCGGTCTTTGACCGCCAGGTTTGTAATGACCCCCATAGTCTCAAAAGGAGTGGATCCCTACCATTACATCTCCAACACTGCAGGTCTTACCTCATGCCAAGTAAAAAACATGGACTCGGGGAAGGGAGGACCCTGCACATGACGAATATTATAGCTTCTAATATTGGTGTGTACTGAATGAGGAATGTACCGTGCAGTAGGTCTCTGCAGTACCCTCAACAGTTTCTGGAAAAGTGAGTCCACATAATAGCTATAGCATGAACTACATCTTCCTCTTCCGGAAAGTCTTCTACAAAGAGGTCTGTATAATGTGCAAAACAGAACACAGAAGTATTTGAGATATACCATGCCAGAGAGAATCTGTCGCTCTCAATAGTCCTGAAAACAAACACTGAAAAACTATTTTAAAACAATTTAAACACTTTGGATTTGAATTCCTTCTCATGTCCCATGCATCAATGGCAGAACAAAATTGGCTAAGTCAGTCTGGTTTAAACACTGCATTTTGGAAAAACACCCCCTGGAAATTCAAGGAACCTCTCCTTTTCCTCCAAGGGAAACAGGTTGAGGCGAATTGGCAACATCATTGCTAACTTCCTTTTTTGTAAACTGCCCAATGTATCAGCTCTATGATTCTTGGTTTTCTTTATCATCAACAAATTCTCTGTAGTGTTCTTGTTTCTGGTGACCAATTGACTTCTACAAAAGCATGAAACAGAGGTTTGAGGTAGAAGGCATGGTGTTTTAACATAAGGGTATGGAGAGATGCTGTTGTGAGGACCTCCTGGATCCGAGTTGGCTTCCCCATTTTTAGCTTCATTCTATATTTCATATTTTACACGTTTTACCTTCATCACTTTAGCTGTGACATTTTGCACACTTTTCTTGCATGACATTCTTCTACACATATATTGTATGATGTTCTTCTGTTAGTTAGCCTTTTCCCGACATGTAAGCTGTATATTCTGTTCAAGGCTAGGAACATAGTACACAATATCACGTTGCCGTTCTTGAGACAGCTTCTAGCATCTAGACATAGCATTGTATCATTCGGCTCTGCTCCCACTAATCTACCAGTTTTCTGAGAGGATTGCCATATGCACTGCAGGCTAACTTCTGATGCTATTTCCAGGTATGGTACTAAGCCTAATCCCATAGATTGGGCCAGGCAGGAAGGTACACCTGCTATGCTACCAGTATAGACTTAGGGTTAGGTAGGTACCTCTTGAAGTCATTTATCAGGGTTGGTTTATTCATCCTCTTTACCACATTTGTAATGCTGTTTACTTTGCTTTGTTTCATCTGCCTAATTATCGCAGCTCAGTCTCTCTAAGCAAGATTACGATTGTTTCAATAAATGTATTGAAATCTTAGGACCAAATTCACAAATGTAAACTTAGACATTTGGTCTAAACATAGACCAAATATCTAAGTTTAGGACTTAGGGAAATTATAAAAGGTATTTACGAGTACTATCTTTAGGTCAGCAGGTAGGTGGAGATCCGCCCGATTGCGGACATAAAGATAGTACTAATGTCTGGCTACGCACAATATTCAAACATAAACTTTAGCAGTGGGTGATCTGCACCCTTTATATAATAATCGAGTTATATTATAGAGATTTTAATGCAGCTTGTTATGAGTACTTTAACAGCTGCCCCAGTTTGCTATGCATACTCTAACAACTGCCCCAGGAAGGACTGCTTAAGAAAACCTCCCTTGGTGCAGGGCCTGCCTTCCATATCAGGAGCTTTCAACAGGATGGAGAACTCATCGTGCCTTCTCCGTCCCACTGAAGGAGACAAAGTGACACCACAATTATTGTAGTGCATGTGGCTAAGGCCAGCTGCTCAGGGAAGGGTTGCAGGGAGCCACAGATTCCCCTGTGAGGCAGTGCTGAAGTATTTTCAAAGCATACTATACGTAATACGTAATAACTCTGTGAACAAGGGAGCTCTGCTTCCTGAAACGCGTTAGAGGTTTTTCTTGCCTTTTTGTTTTTTCTGCCACGTTATAATTAAATTTACCTTTAGTGACACGAGTGGCTGCAACTTTCTCTTCTGTTTGGAAGTGATTAGGTTTGGATATTGTAGGGTTCGCGACCCTGTTGCAGCCTGCCGCGTTTGGGGACTGACCTATGCGCGCTTTCTCATGAAGAATATATATATATATATATATATATATATATGTTTATATACATATTCACTGCATATATTCATTGTTGATGAATTGCACCTTTTTATGCTTGTCATTGTTTAACTGCTGTAACTATTTTCACATTTACACGTTTTGCTGCAGTCAAGTTAAATGCTTATGTTCATGTGTTCATGTGCTTTTATTTTGTTATCTAGGAAGTGCCTTATTAAATTCATTACTCAAACTAGGAGTGCTACATTCCTTGGCATCGCTATCCTTTCAGTTTGAACCAGAATAGACATGCTGTAAAGCCAGCAGAGGTTGCAGGCAGGGGCATATAGCAGGGGTGGCAGAGACTCAGACAGTGTTAAACACACCCACCTCACATCTGCTTTATACTCAGCAGCTTCTTACTCACTGTGCCCTGCTAATTGTATGTGCACTGCATAAGTAAGAAAGGGTCTTCCTGTGACCTTGTTGCAAGCGTACCGTTCTGCTGAAGACTCACCCTCATGGTCCATCCAAAGCAAGATAGGAATGTGGCAGCAGCACCTAGTTCTCAGAGCAATGGAACGGAAGGAACATTGCTATGTCCTACTGATTTGCCCCTTAAACATACGCTATGTGACTACTCCCACAGGTTCGACAGAATTCTGACTGCTGTGCTAGACTTTAAATTCTTTCTTGAACCGAAAATCATTGCTTTGAGGATAAACATGGACCTGATGAGGGAAGATCATAGAAAACTGAAGGAACGAGTTAAAAACTCAGAGACAACTCTGGCCCCCCTCAGACTGACTGTAACAGATACCAGTGCATGCATTAAGTAGTGGATTATCTTCAACAGTGTGCTGAAGATCAGGAAGGCAGGTCCTAGCAAACTAATGTAGGGATCGTAGACCTTCCAGAAAAAGCTGGGGCCCCATTATGAAACTTTATCTCGAGTAGTGGTTTGAGAACATGATATTGCAAGGCAAGCACTCAACCTTCTTTTCAGTGGAGGGGCCTACAGGGTACTGGGCAGACCACCCCCTTCAGGAGCTTTTCTGTGACCAGTGGTTGCCCACCTCTTTAATTATATGGAAAGGGATAATTTCCTGCAGGTCACCTGTGCCAAAGGCCCGAGGATGATCAAAAACTCCCAAGTCAACATTTTTCCAGACAATACTATGGAGGTCCATCATCAAATCTATTCATTCCTGACTGCGAAGAGATGCCTCTGGGAGCACAATATCAAATACACTCAACAGTTCCCTGCTACGCTCAGGATAATGCACGGAGACAGTGCCACTTTCTTTGTGAGAACGGAAGAGGCCCGATCATGTTTGGAATGCAAAGGCATTGCTGCTTTACCTCCAGATAAGTCTGATTTATCTACCAAATGAAAGGTGCAGTGCCATCGCAACAGACAACGGAAGAGAGGCCCATCCAAGGAACAAGCTGATAAAGAATGGGACCAGGTGGTTGTGGAAATGGAACAACATTTGGCTACCTCTTTGCCTGCTGCGTCAGAAAGCATGAGGCCTGACAATGGAACACTGACATGGCTCTGTCATTGGTGGACACATTGCTCAAGGGAGTACAGCTATCACCCCTCAATCGTCTGAAGACCTGATGTAACGTTATTGCACTGGTTTGATTGGCTATCTACTCCGGGCCTCTGTTAGTACCATGTAATGTACAATATGTGGGGGGGCTCAATATTTAGGAGGGTAGAGGGTCGCAAGCACCTACACCAAAGGCCGGAATCCGCCAAAATTTAGACACGCACACAAGTCCGCCACACCAAAGGTCAGTGATAAACTGGCGATAACAAAAACGACACGTCACGCCAACAGGAATACGCCCACACTATCACGACCCATGAATCCACGCGGCGGTATTTCAACTGCGGTATTCCATTGGCAGTACACACTGCAGCGCTCAAAATACACACACGTTTACAAAACACATCCACATTGGACAATTCAAAATAAACACACCTGATACACATACACACACCACTCCCACACACTTTCACCACTATAAAACACACACCCACATCACCCACAAACCCCTACGACCACAATTGCGACTGAAGGCCAGAGAGAGACACCACCATCAACATCACTAGCATCCACAGGCACTCAACATTATCATTCACATAACATCCACGCACCTCACACAGCACACCTCTAAATATCATCTCACACATCACAACACACACCACCCCACACATCACCCACACCACCCCATGGCTCCGCAAAGACACCCAGGTTCTCTGAGGAGGAGCTCAGGGTCATGGTGGAGGAAATCATCTGGGTAGAGCCACAGCTATTCGGATCACAGGTGCTGCACACCTCCATAGCTAGGAAGATGGAGCTATGGTGCAGAATCGTAGACAGGGTCAACGCAGTGGGACAGCACCCAAGAACACGGGATGACATCAGGAAGAGGTGGAACGACCTACGGGGGAAGGTGAGTTCCGTGGTCTCAAGATACCACATTGCGGTAGAGAGGACTGGGGGCAGACCCCCACCTCCTCCCCCACAACTAACAACATGGGAGGAGCAGGTCTTGGCTATACTGCATCCTGAGGGCCTTGCAGGAGTAGCTGGAGGAATGGACTCTGGTAAGTCAAATCTTAACTATTACATCCCCCACCCTACCTGCATGCCATCACATACCCCCACCCTCACCCCATCACTCCAACTCCTCACACATGTCCCAATATCACAAACCACACATCCCAACACCAAGCCCTGAATGCAACACCAAAGCATGGACCCCCATCACCAAAGCATGGCCACTGCACATACCCATACACCCCCCTAAACCAACATCACACAAGGTCCTACACAGGAATGCAAGCACTGGGGTACAAGGTCACCCATCCATTGCACACCATGTCACACACAGATGCAATAATCATGCCTTTACACCCCTGCAGGACCCCTACCCAACGTCACCGGACAGGAGGGTCCAGACATGTCTACTCCACCCACAAAAGAGACCCACAGTGATGACAGCAGCTCTGTCCAACTGGATCTAGACGACCATCCCGGCCCATCTGGGACCTCGGGACAGTCGGTTCCCCTAACACTGGCACAAGCCACTACAAACCTTCCCCCCTCTGGAAACACCAGCACAGCACCCATGCAGCGGGCCCATACCTCTGTCCCCAGGACACGTCAATCAGCAGTGTGTTCACCACTACAGGGAACCCAGGCTAACCCACCACCCCAGCAACAACAGGGACCTGGGGGCAGTGGCAGTGGGCACACGGTTCAGGGGACAGAGGCCCAGGAACACAGGGGAACTGGGAGAGCTGCTGTGCGACAGGGGGAGGACAGGCCCAGGGAACCCACTCTCCACGAGGCCCTCTCCAACATCATGGGAGCCTACCACCATTCCCAGGAGTTTCAGGAGACCCAGCGGCTGCAGGAGGAACAGTATTTGGGCTTCAGGGAGGAACTCAAATCCATCAATTCCACCCTGGGCATCATTGTAGAGGTGCTGAAGGAACTCGTGAACACCAGGAGGGACACTGTGGCACAACAAGGGGCCCCTGACACTAGCCTGGACAGTGAACTTCCCACCACCTCTGCCGGAGCTAGTGGACAGGAGGCACCGCAACAGGACCACCACACCAGCACCCCACCCCCTGCAGAGGGAGAACCACCCCGCAAACGGTCCCTGAGATCCAGGACAAAGACATAGAATTATGCCAAGACCCCTGCCAAGAAATGAGATCGCCCTGATTGTCATTTGTCCCACCTTGTCACCCTGTCCAACCTAAAACTGCCCCAGCTCCACTTCCTATGCCCCTTTGGACAATGCACCTGTGAAACTAATAGACTGGACTCTGCCATGAACATTCCTCCACCATCACCCCTCACCATTTTACAACCCCCTCCAATATTGAGCACTTAAATAAACACCCTTAAAGCACAAAACAATCAGGAGTCTGTGATTTCGAAATAGTGTATTAGCAATTACAGTGGCAAAATGCTCTTTCAAATGTAATGTCAACATACCTATGTCACACAGCTCAAGTCCATGAGGAAACAAAGCAGATGTCACACAGTGGGACCCACATCTGTGAAATCGTAAGGGAAAGTGACAACTCAGTGACCATACACTGGGTGAACATGATAGACAGTCGAGAGGTAGTAGATTTAAATTAGATGTAGCAGGCAGTGTTGTCTTCTTACCTGTGTTTCACTGGAAGTATTGCAGTATCAGTGTGTTCCTGTTGTCGATGTCCTCTTCTTCTGCTTCCTTGTCTTCACTGTCCACAGGGTCACCAGCTGCCACAACACCTCCATCTGGACCATCCTCCTGCAGAAAAGGCACCTGTCATCGCAAAGCCAAGTTGTGAAGCATACAGCAGGCCACGATGATCTGGCATACCTTCTTTGGTGAGTAGAATAGGGAACCACCAGTCATATGCAGGCACCGGAACCTGGCCTTCAGGAGGCAGAAGGTCCTCTATAATCCTAGTTCGCCCATGTGCCTCATAGTAGCGTTCCTCTGCCCTTGTCCTGGGATTCCTCACTGGGGTCAGTAGCCATGACAGGTTGGGGTGACCAGAGTCACCTGCAAATGTCGAGGGACAACTGTTAGATACACACTAACTCATAGGGACATCCACAGACCCAGACAATTATTCCCACTGCATTGGGTCCACGTGCTCACCTAATAGCCACACCCGGTGCCTCTGGAGTTGCCCCATCACATAAGGTATGCTGCTATTCCGCTGGATGTAAGCGTCATGCACTGAGCCAGGGAATTTTGCATTAACATGGCAAATGTGCTGGTCTGCCAAACACACCATCTGCACATTCATTGAATGGTAACTCTTCCGGTTTGTGTACACCTGTTCACTCCTGCGGGGGGTACCAAGGCCACATGTGTCCCATCAATGGCACCTATGATGTTAGGGATATGTCCCAGGGCATAGAAATCACCTTTCACTGTAGGCAAATCCTCCACCTGAGGGAAAATGATGTAGCTGTGCATGGATTTCAGCAGGGCAGACAACACTCTGGACAACACGTTGGAAAACATAGGCTGGGACATCCCTGATGCTATGGCCACTGTAGTTTGAAAAGACCCACTTGCTAGGAAATGGAGTACCGACAGCACCTGCACTTGAGGGGGGATTCCTGTGGGATGGCGGGCAGCTGACATCAGGTCTGGCTCCAACTGGGCACACAGTTCTAGGATTGTGCAGGATGCCGCCATCTCATCACCTGCCCCAGTGGGAATGCCCTATGGAGGAGAACAGCGATCAGAGAGTCAACCAACTCTGACGTACGTAAACACAGCCTACTCTGAAAATATTCGCAATTCGACATTTGCCTGTATGAGTGTTTAGGCAAGGCCTATGTATGTGTGACGCAGTCAAAAATAATGCCATGTGGGCCCATGAAATGGCAGCTGCTTGACCTGTAAGGTGGGACAATGGGATATGAGGTAACTGCACTGGCGTTGTACACCGTCACTGTAGGCGGTCGAAGACCGTGGCCCAATTCTGCATTGGTTAACATTGGACCCTATTTGTCCCAGGAGCCAATGACGATGTACGCCGGCGGTGATGGTACGCACCACCGCGGACGTGACCGCCATTTTCTATCTGTTCAAACTCTCGATAACTGATTTTCGACAGGAGAGGACCTACACTGCAAGTGCTGCTGTGACCTCAGTGTGGAAGACACAATGGCTCGTGTCTCTGGGGAAAGGGCCCCTGCCTTTACCACAGAGGAGTGGATGGGGTCCTCCCCCAGTACACGCTACTCTACGGTCCTCCAGACAAACAGGTAAGTACACTGTGAGCATGCTGCATGGGCAATGCCTGTGTGGAGTGGGGTGGATGAAAGATAGGGGGGAGTGAGAATGAGGCATGCATGAAACGACGGTGAGTGCATGTGCGTCATGGCAAGGGTAGGGATGCGGGCCAATGACTGTGATGGTGCAGTTGGTAATTACTTCTCTTTATCCCCTGTACAATTCCTATAGGTCAGCACCCACCAGAAGAAGGACATTTGGCCTGCCATCGCCAAGGAAGTCCGGACCCTGGAGGTCTACCACAGATGGAGCACCCACTGCCGGAAAGATGGGAGGACATTCACCGCTGGAGCAAGAAGATGGCGGCGGCCCAGCTGGGGAAGGCCTCGTAACGTGGGAGGGGTGCCCGTCGCACCATGACCCCCCTGATGTTCAGGATCCTGGCGATGGCTTACCCGGAGTTGGATGGGCGCTTGAGGGCATGACAGCAGCAACAAGGGGGTGAGTACACTCTAATTCTGCTGATTCAGCGCAAATTTGAGGTGTCTGGGTGGGGGAGGTGGGCTGTGGGTTCCCCTAGGCCAGGGCGAGTTTAGTAGCTAAGCTCCCTTCTTCAGGCAGGCCCTATGGCACCCCACCCCACCTGTGTACAGTGCCAACTACACCAAGTCAGGCTCCTGTGACATCCATGTGTGCAGAAATCGGCCATAGCCTTATAAGTCATGTCCCAGGGATTCAATAGTGGACTCCAAGTGCGCGGCGTAGTGCAGGGGGCTTCTGTGGCTGTCGTGTCCGCCAACGGTAACGGTATTGCATGCACACAACATGTCTTTCTTCTGTCTCCCCCCCCTTTTTTTGTGGTCTTCCTGTTCTTGTGTGCATTAGCATTATCAGGTGGAGGAGCAGTGCAACCAGAGCAGGAGGGAGCTGCATCCCACATGGCCCTGGAGTGCGACACTATGGAGTCTGAAGTCACCAGTGGGACGGAGGGCGAGGGGAGCTCCACGGTGGGGACAGGAGCTGACACCAGCGATACGGACTCCTCCTCTGATGGGAGCTCCCTTGCGGTGGCGGCCCCATCTGTGCCCCCCATATCTACAGGTACAGCCGCCACCCCCTCTACCAGCACCGCCCTCCCAGCAGCCCCTCAGCCTTTGCCCCGTGCCCGCTCACCCAGGAGGGTGGGCATCACCTTCGCCCCAGGCACCTCAGGCCCTGCCCCAGTCACCCCTGCTGCCCTCAGTGTGAAGGCCATTGACCTCCACAGGTCACTCACTGTTGGGCAGTCTACCATTTTGAATGCCATCCAGGGTGTAGAGAGGCAGTTGCAACAGACCAATGCATACCTGGAGGGCATTCACTCTGGTCAGGCAGCCCTTCAGCGAGCTTTTCAGACTCTGGTCTCAGCACTGATGGCAGCCACTGTCCCTGTCTCTAGCCTCCCCCCTCCAACTTCCTCCACCCAGACCCACACCCCTGTACCTCAGCCTATCCCAAGCACACCATCAGACCAGCATGCACACACCTCAACACACAAGGGAAGCTCTGGCAAACATAAGCACCACACATCCCATAGGCACTCACGCAAGCATCACACACATGCAGACACACCAACATCCACTGCCTCCACTGTGTCCCCCTCCTCCTCGTCTCCCTCCTTCCTCCCTGTCTTGTCTCCACTCACACCTGCATGCACTACATCCTCAGCCACTACGTCCGTCACCAGCACACCCCCCATCACACCCCGCTTACATGCAGTCACCACCCCCACTACCATTCACATATCCCCAGTGTCCTCTCCCAGTGTGTCTGTGAGGCCACCTCCCAAGGTACACAAACACAGCCACACACCCAGCCAACAGCCATCCACCTCACAACAGCCTACAGCCCATGCACCTTCACCCAAAGTCACCAAACGTACACCTCCTACAACCTGGGGACCGGCAGAGCATTTCCGGGGCAGGAGCCCTTTAAATATCTACGCGGCAAGCGCGTCTCGTTGCTGGGGACCGGCAGAGCATTTCTGGGGCAGGAGCCCTTTAAATATCTACGCGGCAAGCGCGTCTCGTTGCTGGGGACCGGCAGAGCATTTCCGGGGCAGGAGCCCTTTAAATATCTACGCGGCAAGCGCGTCTCGTTGCTGGGGACCGGCAGAGCATTTCCGGGGCAGGAGCCCTTTAAATATCTAAGCGGCAAGCGCGTCTCGTTGCTGGGGACCGGCAGAGCATTTCCGGGGCAGGAGCCCTTTAAATATCTACGCGGCAAGCGCGTCTCGTTGCTGGGGACCGGCAGAGCATTTCCGGGGCAGGAGCCCTTTAAATAACTACGCAGCAAGCGCGTCTCGTTGCTGGGGACCGGCAGAGCATTTCCGGGGCAGGAGCCCTTTAAATAACTACGCGGCAAGCGCGTCTCGTTGCTGGGGACCGGCAGAGCATTTCCGGAGCAGGAGCCCTTTAAATATCTACGCGGCAAGCGCGTCTCGTTGCTGGGGACCGGCAGAGCATTTCCGGGGCAGGAGCCCTTTAAATATCTACGCGGCAAGCGCGTCTCGTTGCTGGGGACCGGCAGAGCATTTCCGGGGCAGGAGCCCTTTAAATATCTACGCGGCAAGCGCGTCTCGTTGCTGGGGACCGGCAGAGCATTTCTGGGGCAGGAGCCCTTTAAATAACTTCGAGCGCTCCCGCACCGCGGGACGCGCGCGGGCAGCGCCCGGGCGAAGCCCGGGCCAAGGGCGGGCCCGTCCTTCGCCCGTCCATCAACCGGAAGAGGCCGGGCTGGGCCCCCCCTCTTACGCCTTCTCCTCTCTACAGTGTCATTTATACTTGTGTGCTGCGCCAGGTACAGTGTGATCTCTTATTAAATATGGGGAAAAGGAAAATTAATGTTCAAAAGGGGATAGGTGGGTCCAGCTCCCTCCAGTCCTCCATTACCAGCTATTTATCTTCTGTAATGGGGGCCATTGAGTCTGAACTAGAACATGTAGAAGAAAGGATTGGGGCTGTCCAAAGTACTGTCCAATATCCTCCGCTGGAACCTTCTCTGGAACTTATCAGCCACGCACCTACCCCCTTAAGTACTGGTCTTTCACCACTGTCCTTAACAACAAACTCCAGCCAGTTGAAAGAAGACAAAATTCCTACTTTTGATCGTACTACTTCTTCTCCCCTTTTAGTTACTCCTCCTTCTGAGGGTTCTCAGACTGTTTCTCCACCTACGAAGAAGAGGCGAGCCGGGAAAAAGCCAAAAAATGTAAAAAATGTCACAGGTTTTAAAAAGAACTTACCTACACATTTGACCCAAAGTAACAAACCTTCAGCCCCCTTGGTTTTTACCTCTGAATGTCTTCCAAGTACGGTCATTTCTGAAGATGGCTCTAATAGATTTGACTCGACACTTAAATTATTTTGTGCAACTTTAGAGGCTAAAATTACAACTTTGATTACCGAGAAGCTTGATTGTTTTTTTAATGATGTAACTAGGCTTTTATCTAGTTTCTCTAAACCTGGCCCACTTAGCTCGGGAATTCTCCCTGGCCCCGAATCAGTTTATTTACCTACTCCTCCCCCTACATTGGCACCCCAAGGAGCAGGTAACTATTTGTCTGATCTACAAGTTGTCCCTGGCCAAGGAACCCTTGTGGATAACCCTGTATTATGTCCAGCAAGGAAGGCTCACTCCTCTAGGTTGCAAGACAATAGCTCCAACTTATCCACCAATCATGCAGACTTTTTACATTTACCTCCGGACTGTAATCCGTACGTTTTGGTTCTTTCTAACGTTCCTCCTTTGGAGTGCCGCAAATTAGAAGATACCCACTCTTTAATTAGGAAAGCCGGCCATTGGTTGAATTCTAAATTTAAACCAAATTCTTCAGGCTTCCGTAATGATAAGATTCTTATGGCCCGAAGGGTGAAGAGGGTTGGCTTCTCAAAGGAATTGAAGGAGGGCGATTATGTTGTTTTAAACTTTGCCAATCCGCAGTCAGTAGATTACTTTTTGACTAAATCGGCCTATTGTAATATGTTAAATAACAAGATTCAAATCCATTCCCTGCACCATTTTTATGACCCTGTGCTTTTACCAAATCGTCCTATTACTAATTTAAGCATGCACAGCCAAGAGCCAGATAGGTCTCTCTTACAGGTCAACGTTCCAACTAGCAATAGATTCTCGACTCTTAGTCATTTTGATGAGAATGATTGACTATCGGTGTCCCACCACTGTTCTTCCAATTTAGAGAGACGGATGGTTGGGACCGTCCAAACCAAGCGTATCAGGGGCACAGGAATGTGTATTATAGATTTACAAACTCATCTAAATACCAAAGTCTCATCATTATGTTCTGCATTTAGACCACTAACCCTGCTCAGTTGGAATGTAGCAGGGTTGCGATCTAAACTTAACAATTCGGACTGGAAGAGTTTCATTTCTTCTTATGATATAATTTGTCTACAGGAAACTTGGTCTAAAGATATGTTTTTCTTGAATGGCTTTACTTCTTTTTGTCAGCCGGCACGGACTTCTCACATGGGGAGAGCTAGTGGTGGCCTTTTAGTACTTGTTTCTGTAAATCTTCCGCTTTTAAATGTGTCTCTAATTTGGTCTTCCCCTTATTTTATGGTTGTTCTCGTCTCTATAAGCGGGCAAAAGGATATTCTAATTTTAAACTTTTATAATAATATCCCTCGGGGCTTCCTTATGACCCATCTGGAAGAGGTAATGGATTTTATAGATTCCTCACATGCTTTACAGTTTAGTGATTTAACTATTTTCTGGGTGGGTGATTTTAATATTCCCTTATGCTGTAAAGAACACACGGACTTGTGTGCCTTCCCTGTTGAGGGCAGAGAGTCACCAATTCATTTTAATCATACCTCTGAAGGAGATGCCTTAAATTCTTTTATTTGTAAATTTGATCTGGTTCACGTTACAGAGAAATTGGCCCCTGATGCCCGTAATACGCCCACTTACACAGGGAATTTGAAGGGGAGTACCACTGATTTTATACTTATCAGCTCTTCTGATTTTTATCTAATTAGAAATTTTAAGATTACGCCTCATTGTGCAAGTGATCACAACCCTCTTAGTATTACACTGGACCTAAAGGTAAATCAGGCACCCATGAACAAAAATTTGTGTGCTGCTACAGTTTATAATTTAAATAGTGGCATTCGTTTAAAATGGGATAAAATTGACCCTAAAAAGTTTAACCAAGAAATTGTAAGAAGTAGGTCTGATACGATTCATATGTGTTTGTCTCAGCAGCTAGACTCTGACTGTATTGTGCGAGAATTCGAATTCTTAAGTAGTGATATTTCACGCGCCCTGGTGATGGACAGGCCCGGGAAGGGGCCGGCGGTCCATAGATGGTTTGATTCTGCGTGTTCTTTAGCCCATAAAAAACTTAAAGAAGCTCTTAAAGCAGTTCCTCCCGCACGTCAATTAGTAAAATTAGCGAGGACTGACTATAAGGTTGCCCTTGATAAACGGAAATCCGAAATTAGGTCCAGGGCTTGGAGCGATCTTCTGGCCGCATCTGAATTTAAGGACACTTCCAAATTCTGGAAAGTGATAAATCACTCTTACTTTTCTGATAAGAACTCTTTGGCCAATGAATGTTTTATTACTGAGGATGTCTGGATAAATCATTTTAGGAAAGTTTTCTGCTCTGAAACCTATGAGAATTCGCATGTGGCAGTTATTCCTGCTACACATTTTACTCCAGATTTTAACTTTAAGGCCCTAAATATTATTTTTGATCTCCATGAGGTCAAAGGTGCCATTGATAGATCAAGGCAGGGAAAGGCCCCTGGCCCCGATGGGGTTCCTGTCGACCTTTTTAAATCAGAAATTGAGCTCTGGGGCCCTTTGGTTACAAATGTGTTGAACAACGTGGTAACTAGTAATGTGCCCTCTTCATGGAAATCGGCTATTATTGTTCCCATCTTTAAAAAAGGTAATAGACAAGACCCCTCTTGTTACAGACCAATCTCCCTTATTGATTCAACGGCAAAGATTTTAGGTAGTGTGATCTTGTCCCGTTTAGAAGATTGGGTAACAGATGCCCAGATTTTATCTCCCATTCAATTCGGTTTTAGACCCGGTGTGGGCACAGTTGAGCAAGTTTTAAACTTACAATTGATACTTAATAAATATGTGTCTGTTAAGAAAGAGTCCATCCATATGGCTTTCATCGATCTAACCAGTGCCTTTGATTTGGTTAACAGATCAAAGTTATGGCAAATCCTAGAAGTTCTAGGGTGTGACCCGGCTCTATTGGAGCTTATTAAACGTCTACATACAGACCTAACGGTTTCTGTTCAGGTCGGCTCATTTGGGCAGAGAACCCCCCCTATTCCGTCAACCAGGGGCGTAAGGCAAGGATGTATTTTAGCCCCTTTTCTTTTCTTGATTTATATAAATGGGCTCTATGATTTTTTGGTTAAACAAGCAAAGGATGTACCGAAGATGGGCCAAAGATTACTTCCAGTTTTATTATATGCGGATGATGCAGTTTTAATTGCTCGTACTGCAAATGGCTTACAGGGCTTATTGGACATATTTTATGAGTTTATGTCGAGCCTCGATTTGAAGGTCAATTACCCCAAGACTTTTGTCATGACCTGTGGCCCACGTAACACAAAATCCAAACAATTTACTATGGGAGGGCATTCTCTTATCAAGGTCAAAGATTTTTGTTACCTAGGCATGTATTTGAGTTCCTCTCTGTCCTGGAAGACTCATATTAATTTTAAGCTCCAACAGCTGATAAGGAACACCGAAGCGATCTTTCGCTTCTCTAATAAATTAGGCCATAGACCCCCTGCACAGATGAAAACTCTGTATAATTCTAAGTGTACCGCAGCTGTGCTCTACGGAGCAGGCGTTTGGGGCTGTGTAAAGGTACCATCTCTCCAGAGGGTCGAAAATAAATTTTTGCGAAGATTACTGTTGGTTCCAAAATGTACTGCAAATATCATCTGCCACGAAGAACTTGGTCAGTGTTTTTTGGAGGACAGGGTTTTTTTGGCGCCATTATTGCTTTGGATTAGATGTTGGCTAAACCCAATGGCAAAATTGGTCCAAGATTGTATTTCTGAATGCTTACAATTGGAAAATTCAAATAGGATCCCCTGGCTTATGTTTTTACGAAACTCTTTTGAGAATTTAGGTCTTAGATATATGTTTGATGAACCTCACCTATTAACTATAAATTCTAGGTCCGTTCTGAAGGCTACTTACTCCGAGTACATATCAGACCTGAGATTTTGCAGTTCTCTGAAATTAAAATCCTTTGATTCCTATTCTCAGGTTGTGACAGCCCCATGCCTTGAACCTTATCTGACCTGGTTTTCCAGTTTTAAGATACTTTCTTTTTTAACACTTTTTAGACTTAATTTAATTCATTTTAAGGTAGCGTTTCCTGAACCATGTTTTTGGAAAAGGGATTTACCTCTTTGTCCCTGTGATTCTAGATCAACCCAGAGTACTTTGCACTTTTTTCTCTTTTGCCCTTTTTATGCTGCTCTTAGAGGGGTTTGCATTTTACCCACTTTACGTTTTGTTAGACCCATCCATTACAAGGAAGCTTTAATATATTTTCAGAGATTGCCAGATAGGCAAATTTGTCATTTTGTATTAGATTTTATTACAGCCTCTTTAAGTATTAGGAAAAGGCTCATTTCATTTTAAATGTATATGTATGTATAGTTTAATATTGTAAGTTAATTTTTGTATTCTGTTATTGTGATTTTCCTTATGTTATGAGTTTTATTTGTTTATTTTATGGGATTTTAGACCGGATGTTTACGTAATGTTTCAGATATGGTACTATTTTATTCTTCTATCTATTTACTGTAACGTAATTATTGTGTGGTTTTTGTGTTTTTGTCTGTACTTTTATGGCATTTGCCGAATAAAGTTTTGTGACTGACTGACTGACCTCCTACAACCACAACCTCTTCCTCCACTCACAAACCCCCTGCAGCTACCCATCCCAGTGTTCCTAAGAAACTTTTCCTGGCCAGCCTTGAACTCTTTCCCTCACCTCCCCCACCCCTTCAGTCTCCTAGGGCCGACTCTCCAGGTCCCAACCTAGCACCTCAGCCACAACATCAGCGGGACCAATGGTGCCAGTAGTCACCGGATTATGGAGTGCACCAGGCAGCAGGGCAGGCAGTGTGGCAAGGAGCCACAGCATGGACAGTCCCCCACCTGTCAAGCATAAAAAGTTGGACAGTGCCTGGCAGGAGAGGGGAAAGAAATCAGCCACCAAAGCCGCTCCCAGGTGTACAGTTGGGAGTGTGGAGACAGCTGCGACACCATCCAAGGTGGGGAAGGGGCACATTAAAACCGGCAAGTCTGGGAAGATCAGCACGGCGGACAAGACTGCCAGAATCCCCGCTGCCCAGGAGAAGACCGCCAGCAGCAGCCCCACTGCCCAGGAGAAGACCGCCAGCAGCAGCCCCACTGCCCAGGAGAAGACTGCCAGCAGCAGCCCTGCTGCCCAAGACAGGACCGCCAGCAGTAGCCCACTGCCCATGACAGGACCGCCAGCAGCAGCCCCACTGCCCAGGAGAAGACTGCCAGCAGCAGCCCTGCTGCCCAAGACAGGACCGCCAGCAGTAGCCCACTGCCCATGACAGGACCGCCAGCAGCAGCCTCGCTGCCCAGGAGAAGACCGCCAGCAGCAGCCCTGCTGCCCAATACAGGACTGCCAGAAGCAGCCCCGCTGCCCAAGACAGGACCGCCAGCAGCACCGCAGGCCAGGACAAGACCGCCACCAGCAGAACCGCTGCCTAGGACACCGCCGCCAGCAGCACCGCAGGCCAGTGAGCCCTCTGGGCACAAAGCCCCCTCCAGAACCAGTGGAGAGTTACATCCACTACCTCAGTCCTTGGCAGGATGAAGCACTCTGGGCACAAAGCCCCCTTCAGAACCAGTGGAGAAAGGCATCCACTACCTCTATCCTTGGCAGGATGAAACACTCTGGGCACAAAGCCCCCTACAGAACCAGTGGAGAAAGGCATCCACTACCTCAGTCCTTGGCAAGCAAGAGTAAATTCTGTATTCACCCACTGACCCAGTGGGAAACTCATAATTGGGCCAGCGGGGAGGCGGCCACACTGATGGCATCCTACCCATTGGGACTTTGGTGAATGGGCTTTTCCGTCCGTCGAAGTCATAGTGACCCCCATAGTCTGCACCACCAGTTCTGACAGTGATGAAGTTAAGTTCACCTACCCCCTAGATTGGAACACTCCACATTGTTATATGCTGCATTGCTAGAATCCCAACACCACTCCCTCAGTCCATATTGGCACAGCCCTCTTGCTGACTGTCAAGGGATATTTCCTTCTCTGTCGCTCTCTTTCTCTCTCATTCTCTCCCTCACTCACACAACTAGGAGGGGATAACGGCATGCTTTAGTCAGTAGGTTTTGTCCTATATATTTCACTGTTCATAGTAACTCAATTGCACAATGTTCAGAATGCATATGTTATTGTCCATCAGCAGTCTTTGCGAACAGACATGTACCAATATTAGAGTTGTGCACTCGCTATTGTTTCCACACATGTGACCATACCTATATATTGTACTACAGATCCAGTTTACTGTATTAACCATTCATTGATGGTAAAAGCTAAGCCAGATCATTCCCATAGAGTAGTTTGATATAGACATTTAAATAGGCACACACGCACATTTGCAATACAAAATTCACACAGCACGTCTTTGATAAACAATATTGTCCCTAAAAAATACAAACCAACGCTGGACATTTCCAACAGATTTTTCTGCCAAAACAGAGCGCCTGAAAGCATGAATCTAACTACTTTTTCCATGCTCAGCTCATAATGCAGTTTTTGCTGGCTCCCTCAAGGGTATAAGAACAGTCTTGGAATGTTTGCTACCTTGTAACATCAATATTGCATGATATTGATCCAGAAGCATGTCCCATGTTAATGACATATAAATCTAATGGAGGATGACTTAAACACACACCTGGCCAGGGTAGATCATATTGTTCTTGGATTTGCTGAACATGGCTACAAATTCAATTAAAAAAACAAAACTAAAATTGCTTTTCTCAGTGTCCTCTTATTAGGATACAAGTTAACAAATAAGGGAAAGAGTTTGGCACCATACATCCTAGAGAAGTGTGCCCAATTACAGCCTCCAAACACTATTATAAAAACTGCAAACCTTGCTAGGATTTTCCAATTTTAGCACAACATGTATCCCAGATTATGCCCAATGTATAAAATCACTGTACAATTTAATTCACCCACCTGTTTTCGTTAAACATTGGGCACCAAACATACACAAATCCTCAGATCACTACAGACTGACATCCTTGCAGCACAACACTTACACACACGGGTAAATAAAACAATCTCTGTCATGTGGATAATACCAGGTACCATTGGCTTCACTTTTGTCACATTCAATGAACATGATACAGTATTGATTACATATGAATTTCATTAATATTCAAATGGAGAAATGCATACCCCAGTCCAGATGACTGTCATAAAGGAAAGACAACTTGCTCAAGGAAAACACATAATTGTTGTTACTCCTGTATTATCATTGGAGGCTGTCACAAAAGCCAGGATTCCAAACAAGAAAGTCTTACATCCCAGATGGATACAATAGGCCATTTTCTTGACTGATACTGGTGTAAATTATATTTTTGACCCTATACCACAAACTCAAGAATTTCTCCAATATGAATAAGAATACCCCATGACCTCTAATATTTTGCTTCTTGATCAGTATAAATGCATTATATATACTGATGGCTCAACTGAGCCTGGTATGGCACTGAATTCTGATTGCACAGATGTATATGGAGTAATGAGGGATGGACAGTTCTACTCTCAACAAACCTTTACACAGTCCCTAGGAGATTACTCTTCACAACTGGCTGAACTAAAAGCATTCATTCTGGCACTGTAGCATAGTGATCTGTAATTCCCCTCTCTTACAGTGTGTGATTCACATTACTGTGTCAAGTCGTTTAATGAAAACTCACATTAGTGGTCCCTATAGAATCAAAAGGGAATACTATAAAGTATACTTTGGTGAATGGTGGAAGAACTTAAATAGAGTCTTCCACAAGCTCATGAGTTCATACATTGAGTCATGAACGTGTTGGAGTACTTGTCTGGAATTCACTGGTTGATGAAGCAGCTAACTCTGCAGTCAAGAACGCACTAGTTCCCATACGAAGGTAGATGAAGAAATAATGGCAGATGAAGAAATAATGGCTGTTGTTAATGTTTAGAGCAATGGCACCCCATTACCGAAGGCATGTCCAGCAAAACATTCCTATCATTTAAGAGCCCAAAACATTCCTTATGCAGCAAATCGGGGGCTGGATGATTGGGTGATCCTCAAACAAGACTGCATGCTAGAGAGCTGCACATGACGGGGATTCATCTGCCCATGCTGGTGTGGTGGCCATTGTCTCTGTTACAAAAATGTTATTGGTGTCACAGTCTATCAAAACAGACAAAGCAGTCTGTCCTTAGTTGTGACATTTACTAATAAATTAAAGGTTCCTCCATCAAACTCCCACAGAGCACACCCCTCTTAGTTTCAAACACACTGCTGCAATGTGTGTACCTAGAGTAAAGTGGCCCATTAAATTTGAATGGTGCATTTAAATATATTAAACTTTCTGTAGATTCTGTCTCCAGGTCTCTCTGGGTATGGCCACAGCGAACCCGACAGTGTTGGGGTGTAGGTGAGGCAGTGTAAGCTAGCTAGGATCTGGGCTGGCAGTTTCTGACAAGGTAGATGGACTTAGGGTCTGATTTCGATCTTGACAGGAGTTCCGTCATCCTGCCGTGATGGTGGTTCCCAGTAAACTGTGAAGCTGACGGAGTTCTGATTGCCATATTTAGAGATGTGACAGCTGAAATTACGTCCGCATCGACAGAGTGGAGTCTACCACGTAAGCAGTCTTCCACTGCCGATGTGATCGACTACAATGCTGGTTAACAGGCCTCCCTCAACGTCAGAGTGGTGAGATTGGCCCAAGCATATTTAGATTTCACATTTGAGCTGTTGTTGCTGTGGTAGCAAATTCCTGATGGAGGAAGCCCAACATGGCATCCACCCATCATTGTACTATGGTTATTGGATAGATGGCAGAAGCACACAGCTGATGTATGTTGGCCAATTGTGAAGATCTTTGGCATTCCACTGCAGAACACCATTGTGCTGCTGAATTTGACACCCAGGAGTCAGCTTATTTTTTTCACTCCCTTGGTGTGTGCATGTGCCTCATGGCAAGGGTAGGGATGCATGCCAATGACTGTGATGGTGCAGTTGGTAATTACTTCTCTTTATCCCCTGTACAATTCCTATAGGTGAGCGCCCACCAGAAGAAGGACATTTGGCGTGCCATTGCCAAGGAAGTCCGGACCCTGGAGGTCTACCACAGACGGAGCACCCACTGCCGGAAAGATGGGAGAACATTCGCCGCTGGAGCAAGAAGATGGCGGAGGCCCAGCTGGGGAAGGCCTCCTAACGTGGGAGGGGTGCCCGTCTCACCATGACTACCGTGATGTTCAGGATCCTAGTGGTGGCTTATCTGGAGTTGGATGGGCGCTTGAGGGCATGACAGCAGCAACAAGGGGGTGAGTACACTCTAATTCTGCTGATTCAGCGCAAATTGGAGGTGTCTGGGTGGGGGAGGTGGGCTGTGGGTTCCCCTAGGCCAGGGCGAGTTTAGTAGCTAAGCTCTCTTCTTCAGGCAGGCCCTGTGGCACCCCACCCCACCTGTGTGCAGTGCCAACTACACCAAGTCAGGCTCCTGTGACATCCATGTATGCAGAAATCGGCATAGCCTTATAAGTCATGTCCCAGGGATTCAATAGTGGACTCCAAGTGCGCGGCATAGTGCATTGGGCTTCTGTGTCTGTCGTGTCTGCCAACGGTAACGGTATTGCATGCACTCAACATGTCTTTCTTCTGTCCCCCCCCCTTTTTGTGGTCTCCCTGATCTTGTGTGCATTAGCATTATCAGGTGGAGGGGCAGTGCAACCGGAGCAGGAGGGAGCTGCATCCCACATGGCCTTGGAGTGCGACACTATGGAGTCTGAAGTCACCAGTGGGACAGAGGGCGAGGGGAGCTCCACGGCGGGGACAGGAGCTGACACCAGCGATACGGACTCCTCCTCTGATGGGAGCTCCCTTGCGGTGGCGGCCCCATCTGTGCCCCCCATATCTACAGGTACAGCCGCCACCCCCCCTACCAGCACCGCCCTCCCAGCAGCCCCTCAGCGTTTGCCCCGTGCCCGCTCACCCAGGAGGGTGGGCATCACCTTCGCCCCAGGCACCTCAGGCCCTGCCCCAGTCACCCCTGCTGCCCTCAGTGAGAAGGCCATTGACCTCCTCAGGTCACTCACTGTTGGGCAGTCTACCATTTTGAATGCCATCCAGGGTGTAGAGAGGCAGTTGCAACAGACCAATGCATACCTGGAGGGCATTCACTCTGGTCAGGCAGCCCTTCAGCGAGCTTTTCAGACTCTGGCCTCAGCACTGATGGCAGCCACTGTCCCTGTCTCTAGCCCCCCCCCTCCAACTTCCTCCACCCAGACCCACACCCCTGTACCTCAGCCTATCCCAAGCACACCAACAGACCAGCATGCACACACCTCAACACACAAGGGAGGCTCTGGCAAACATAAGCACCACACATCCCACAGGCACTCACGCAAGCATCACACACATGCAGACACACCAACATCCACTGCCTCCACTGTATCCCCCTCCTCCTTGTCTCCCTCCTCCCTCCCTGTCTTGTCTCCACTCACACCTGCATGCACTACATCCTCAGCCACTACGTCCGTCACCAGCACACCCACCATCACACCCTGCTCACGTGCAGTCACCACCCCCACTACCATTCACATATCCCCAGTGTCCTCTCCCAGTGTGTCTGTGAGGCCACCTCCCAAGGTACACAAACACGGCCACACACCCACCCAACAGCCATCCACCTCACGACAGCCTACAGCCCATGCACCTTCACCCAAAGTCACCAAACGTACACCTCCTACAACCACAACCTCTTCCTCTACTCACAAACCCCCTGCAACTACCCATCCCAGTGTTCCTAAGAAACTTTTCCTGGCCAGCCTTGAACTCTTTCCCTCACCTCCCCCACCCCTTCAGTCTCCTAGGGCCGACTCTCCAGGTCCCAACCTAGCACCTCAGCCACAACATTAGCGGGACCAGTGGTGCCAGTAGTCACCGGATTTTGGAGTGCACCAGGCAGCAGGGCAGGCAGTGTGGCAAGGAGCCACAGCACAGACAGTCCCCCACCTGTCAAGCATAAAAAGTTGGACAGTGCCGGGCAGGAGAGGGGAAAGAAATCAGCCACCAAAGCCGCTCCCAGGGGTACAGTTGGGAGTGTGGAGACAGCTGCGACACCATCCAAGGTGGGGAAGGGGCACATTAAAACCGGCAAGTCTGGGAAGATCAGCACGGCGGACAAGACTGCCAGCAGCCCTGCTGCCCAGGAGAAGACCGCCAGCAGCAGCCCCACTGCCCAGGAGAAGACTGCCAGCAGCAGCCCTGCTGCCCAAGACAGGACCGCCAGCAGTAGACCCACTGCCCAAGACAGGACCGCCAGCAGCAGCCTCGCTGCCCAGGAGAAGACCGCCAGCAGCAGCCCTGCTGCCCAAGGCAAGACTGCCAGCAGCAGCCCCGCGGCCCAAGACAGGACCGCCAATAGCACCGCAGGCCAGGACAAGACCGCCACCAGCAGAACCGCTGCCTAGGACACCACCGCCTGCAGCACCGCAGGCCAGTGAGCGCCAATGATTCCGATGCTACTGAGGCCGCCACGGGCAAGATGAAGCCCTCTGGGCACAAAGCCCCCTCCAGAACCAGTGGAGAGTTACATCCACTACCTCAGTCCTTGGCAGGATGAAGCACTCTCGGCACAAAGCCCCCTCCAGAACCAGTGGAGAAAGGCATCCACTACGTCTGTCCTTGGCAGGATGAAACACTTTGGGCACAAAGCCCCCTCCAGAACCAGTGGAGAAAGTCATCCACTACCTCAGTCCTTGGCAAGATGAAGCACTCTGGGCACAAAGCCCCCTTCAGAACCAGTGGAGAAAGGCATCCACTACCTCAGTCCTTGGCAGGATGAAGCACTCTGAGCACAAAGCCCCCTCCAGAACCAGTGGAGAAAGGCATCCACTACCTCAGTCCTTGGCAGGATGAAGCACTCTGGGCACAAAGCCCCCTCCAGAACCAGTGGAGAGTTACATCCACTTGAGAGACTGTGGCTTTGCACTCCCCAGGATTGATCAGTGGGCAAACCACCCACTGTAGAGACTTGAGAGACTGTGGCTTTGCACTCCCCAGGATTGAACAGTGGGCAAAACACCCACTGTTATCGACTTGAGAGACTGTGGCTTTGCACTCCCCAGGATTGATCAGTGGGCAAACCACCCACTGTAGAGACTTGAGAGACTGTGGCTTTGTACTCCCCAGGATTGATCAGTGGGCAAACCACCCACTGTAGAGACTTGATAGACTGTGGCTTTGCACTCCCCAGGATTGAACAGTGGGCATGGAGCCCCCTCGTGGATCTGGCGTCGTGCACTCAACCGGCTGAGGTGCCCCCCCTTCCCTTCCCCCTGAGGTGCCTCTTTTATTTCTCTCTGATGCCCCTGCCTTTTGGGCCCAGTGATCCACGGACTGTGATGGTGGAATCCCTTGGACTTGTGTTCTTGGTGTATATAATTGTATATAGTATAAATGTATATATTTGTAAATATTTTTGATTTATGTGATTGAATATATCACAATTATTCAACTCATTTCCTTTTGTCCTTGCATTCTTCCAGGGGGGTTGGGGGGTGTAACTGTAATGTATCATGATGTATTAGTGTGTGTGTTGTAGTGGGTGAGGGTGGGGGTGGGGATGTTGCGTGTTGCGTGTGTGTGTCACTCTCTTTTCCCTCCCCCCTCCCCTGTGTCGTAGGTGCAGTACTCACCGTGGTCTTCGCCGCCGGAGTTCGTGCTCCTGGTAGATCAGCAGGAAGATAAAGGCTGGGAGTATATGAAGTTCCGGTTCCATGGCGTCCTGGTTCCTCGTGGGGTGTGTAGAGGTGAGCGTTTTCCCATCGAAGTCCTGTTTCTGCCGTGTTTTTGTTTGCAGTGAATCTGCCCCGGAAAAGGTGGCGGATTGGTGGGTTGTAATAGTGTGGGCGGTACATTGTCCTCCGCCTGTCTGTTTGTTTGTACGGCCGTGGCGGTCGAAGTGTTAAAGTGGCTGTCTATGTTGGCGGTTTCAGCCACGGTCGTGACTCCATTTTCTATTACCGCCAGCCTGTTGGCGCTTTTACCGCCGCTTTAACACGGACCGCCAGGGTTGTAATGACCACCTAAGACTGGTCCAGAGGAGAGGTATGCAGGGAGGGGCTTCTGGACTGTCTGCCTGTGTCACTGATATCACTATATGCAGCCAACACCAACCAGGCCCCTTTTCTACATTCCCTCACCTCAACAATATTGAGGGATACCATAGCCCCTTGCTTTTGGCGAGGAGAATTTAACTGCGTCCCAGGCATGAATCCAGGCTGATCTTGCCTGCCTGTACCCAGGCACAACCCACTGCATTCACTTAACACTTGCAATGCTGGTCCTCCCATAATTAGGTGCTGGACACCTAGCACAGCCAAACCTCCATGACCCAGAAATATTCATTCTACATTGGTTTACACTACTTTCACACTAGATTAAACCTCCTATATTGCAGTCCAGGGGCACTCTTAAAGGTTGATCAAGTAGAATATCTGGGGTGCACCTCTTTGGACCATTGCCCGTTACAACTCTAATTAACATGGGGCCATGGCCACCCACACATACATACCTGGGCCCATATTTATACTTTTTGACGCAAAACTGCGCTAACGCAGTTTTGCACCAAAAAAATTAGCGCCGGCTAACGCCATTCTGAAGCGCCATGCGGGCGCCGTATTTATTGAATGGCGTTAGCCGGCGTTAGCCGACCGGCGCTGCCTGGTGTGCGTGAAAAAAAACCACGTACACCAGGCAGCGCCGGAGTAGGGAAAAATGGCATTTGGGCGTCTAAAAATGGGGCAAGTCAGGCTGAGGTAAAAAAATCGTCTTAACCCGATTTGTGCCATTTTTTTACGACGCCCATCCCCCATTGAAATGACTCCTGTCTTAGCAAAGATAGGAGTCATGCCCCCTTGCCCAATGGCCATGCCCAGGGGACTTCTGTCCCCTGGGCATGGTCATTGGGCATAGTGGCATGTAGGGGGGCACAAATCAGGCCCCCCTATGCCACAAAATTTTTAAACAAAAAATACTTACCTGGACTTACCTTAATGTCCCTGGGGTGGGTCCCTCCATCCTTGGGTGTCCTCCTGGGGTGGGCAAGGGTGGCAGGGGGTGTCCCTGGGGGCAGGGGAGGGCACCTATGGGCTCATTCTGAGCCCACAGGTCCCTTAACGCCTGCCCTGACCCAGGCGCTAAAATCCGGCACAAATGCGGGTTTTTTAGACCCGCCCACTCCTGGGCGTCATTTTTGCCCGGGAGTATAAATCCGACGCAATAGCATCGGAGTCATTTTTTAAGGCGGGAATGCCTACCTTGCATATCATTAACGCAAGGAAGGGGATCACGCAAAAAAATGACGCCAATTCCAGGAACTTTGGCGCTAGACGGGTCTAACGCCAAAGTATAAATATGGAGTTAGTTTAGCGTCGAATTTGCGTCGAAAAAAACGACGCAAATTCGGCGCAAACGGAGTATAAATATGCCCCCTGGTGTCTTTCTTCAGATGCCCTGCTAGATGCTGCAATTTCCACTACTCTGTCAGGGCATGTTAACTCATACTTCTCAGACAGTGAGGGCACAGCCTCTGACACCTGTATAGTCAGATGCATTTAAAGTAGTCCTACGAGGGCAAGCTGTCAAACCAGTGCATGGCACCAGATTAACTCCACACAGGGAGCTTAACACACTTGGTAACTGACATCCAATTATGTGAATGGATGTTACCCTCTGACCCAATGGCAGCTACATCTCTGGCAGCTGCATCTACGGCATAAGCAAGGCTCACCCACAAAATGACAACATAGACACGAGATAAGATAGACTACAAAAACCACCTGACGAGGAAACATATGGAGGGCAATAAAGCGGGCAGACTTTTTTCCAGGCTTCTTCATTGAAATTCTGCAACAACTCCCATTGCTGCCATTCATGATGAGACAGGCCTCTTTCTAAATTCCCAAGAGGATATTAGTAGAGCTTTCTATTCTTATTACACCAAGCTTTACACATTCCAATACAATAAACGCCTTCTGAGATTGAGGACCTCCCATCCGACCGAACTGGAGGCACTCCAGTCGGAAGCTGAACCATTTGAAGTAATCAAGCAGATGGCATGGGGCAGTACCCCGAGTGTGGATGAATGGCCTCTTGAATTGTACTCCACTTATAGTACCCTACTCACTCCTCATTTGCTCAAAGTCTTCAATCTGGCATACTCGGCAGGTATGCTTCCCCCCTCCCTTCGGGAGGCGGTGGTAGTGGTCCTACCTAAACCAGAGAGGAATATCCTATTATTCGGGTCAAATCACCAACTCTCCTTGCTGAACTTGGACTATAAGATCCTTGGAAAGTTTCTGGCTAATCGCCTAATACCTATCACTCAGCAGGTAGTGCACCCCGATCAAAACAGGTTTTTACTCCGCAGGAACACATTCTTGAACCTACATCGTCTGTTCATGGGCACATTTGATGGCACAAACCCCTGGGTTGCATGGCTGGGCATAGAGAAAGTGTTTGACACTCTGCAGTGGGGGTCCTTTCTAAGTATGTAATGGGCCCCAAATTCTGCAAGTGGATTGCCCTATTATATAACACCTCTCTCGCCTGGGTGAGAACTGGGGCTTTATATGAGACTGTGGCATAAATAAGGGTTACCCCCTGTCCTCAACATTCTTTGTGCTGGTCATGGAGCCCCTAGCATGCACCCTTTGGATGCAAGCCTCAGAGTAGGGAATTTAGGTCAGAAACAGCTGGCACATTTTTGTATGCCAATGATTCTCTGGTGTACCTTTGGGATGACAATGCTGTCATCCCTCCACTTATGGAGCTCTTAAGTCAATTTGGTGATGCCTCCAATTTGCAGGTATGACCGTTACCGAAGATCAGTGGAGGAGACTCCTGTGAACCCCACTCCCAAAGATATACTTAGGTATTCAAGTTTATCACTCCAAGAATGATTTGGTTAAAGGCAACCTGAACAGAGCACTAGCTGGAGTCAGGGCATCTCTCCCTTTCTGGACATCACTACTGCATTCCCCTCTGGGTCATATCACAAGTTCCAAAATGTTGATCCTATCAAGACTACTATATTTTTTCTCTGCTATTCCCATTCCATTGTCCAACAGGATATTTATGGACCTATGTACACTTTTGACCACATTGATATGGGGCAAAGGTAGGAGGTGGGTGGTGCTCTTCAAGCTATATGCTCCTTTGGAGGAGGGCACTTTAGGTGCCCCAAACTATGCCCAATTACAGTGGCCCACCCACTGGTTGGCAGGTCACAATGTATCAGAACTGGGGCATAGGTTTGGGATGGATATATCTTCTTCTTTGCTGCAGCGGCTGTTCAGTTCCGATGAGGAGATCCCCAGAGTAGGAGGAAATGCACTTATGTCAGTTTCGAAATTATGTTGTGATCAATATATGACCAAACACTATAACACTTCCACATACACCCCAGAACTTACCCTTCGGGTACTACCGGCCTGTACAGAGTTAAAATAACACCCAGGGGCAACATTATGGTCAGAGGCTGGCCTCATTAATTGGGGTGACCTCTTTAATGATGAGATTCTTAGCACATTTAAGGGTTTAGTGGATGATTTTGGTATACCACCAGGCTTGTTCCTAATATATGCCACTCTTACAAGTCATTTGCACATGGCTTGGCAGAGAACACAAGATGAACCAGAGAACTCATTCTTGTTCCATGGATTACTGAGCCGCGGGGGAGGTCACTGGGCTGTCACATGCCTATATAGCTCCTTGCACGCTGACAGGGGTGTGCCCCTCCACTACCACTGGGCTTATTGAGATACCTCCCTCAATACCATACTCACTGCTAAGCAATGTACACAATGTAAAGGGGTGCCCAAGCTCATTTTCACAAATGATAGGCTAAAGTACACAAAATTAAATTTCCTTCACCATGCCTACTTTATTCCAGAGTGAATAGCAAGTATGTATCCAGGGGCCGTAGACACCTGCCCATGCTGCTAAACTATTGTAGTGGATTTTATACATATAGTGTGGACCTACACTAACCTTACTACTTATTAGGATGAGATCCTACAGTTTATTGCAGGAAAAATCAGGCTCTCCACTTCAAAAAGTGGGGTTGCACTGCTTACTAGGCATTACCTCTCATTCAGGGACACAGAAGCCCATTAATAAGTTAATTGATTTGGCTTTGGTACTTGCCAAACACAGAATAGCCAAGAGCTGGAAATCAGCACTTGCCCCCCATCAAATTGTGGATGGCAGATCTACATTCAGGTATATTGGCCGGGCATCACACATTATGTAGTGGTGGCATGGGGCGCACTGGGCCATCCAATTCCCTGCATTGGCAAAAGTACTTGGAATAGGTGGAAACAAATAGGTTGACAGACGGCCAGAAAACACATAGGGCATTATGACGATTCTGCAGTGGCGGTCAGACCGCTGCCAATGTGACGGTCCAACTGCCACATTTTTACCCCAGCGGTAATGCTGTATTCGGACTACCAGCACCACCAGATTATGATTTAACATCGGTCTGGTGGTTCTAGCGGTCCTAATCCACCAGGATAGTACTGCCCTGGTGATTATGACTTGCTTCTCCACCAGCAGTTCTATGGTAGTGGCACCACCATGAAATGGCTGGCGGAGACAGGGTGCAGGGACCCCCAGTGGGACCCCTGCACTGCCCATGCTCTCGGCATGGGCAGTGCAGGGGCCCCCCTGGCCAGCCCCATTGCAATGTTCACTGTCTACTTTGTGTTGGTGCACCCTACGCACTGCAGTATTGCTGCTGGCTCTATTATGAGCTGGAGACAATGCTGTAGACCATTGCCCACTGGGCAAGCAAGAGTAAATTCTGTATTCACCCGCTGACCCAGTGGGAAACTCATAATTGGGCCAGCGGGGAGGCGGCCACACTGATGGCATCCTACCCATTGGGACTTTGGTGGATGGGCTTTTCCGTCCGTCGAAGTCATAGTGACCCCCATAGTCTGCACCACCAATTCTGACAGTGATGAAGTTAAGTCCACCTACCCCCTAGATTGGAACACTCCACAATGTTATATGCTGCATTGCTAGAATCCCAACACCACTCCCTCAGCCCATATTGGCACAGCCCTCATGCTGACAGTCAAGGGATACTTCCTTCTCTGTCGCTCTCTTTCTCTCTCCTTCTCTCCCTCACTCACACAACTAGGAGGAGATAACGGCATGCTTTAGTCAGTATGTTTTGTCCTATATATTTCACTGTTCATAGTAACTCAATTGCACAATGTTCAGAATGCATATGTTATTGTCCATCAGCCTTCTTTGCGAACAGACATGTACCAATATTAGAGTTGTGCACTCGCTATTGTTTCCACACATGTGACCATACCTCTATATTGTATTACAGATACAGTTTACTGTATTAACCATTCATTGATGCTAAAAGCTAAGCCAGATCATTCCCATAGAGTAGTTTGATATAGACATTTAAATAGGCACACACGCACATTTGCAAAACAAAATTCACACAGCACGTCTTTGATAAACAATATTGTCTCTAAAAAATACAAACCAACGCTGGACATTTCCAACAGATTTTTCTGCAAAAACAGAGCGCCTGAAAGCATGAATCTAACTACTTTTTCCATGCTCAGCTCATAATGCAGTTTTTGCCGGCTCCCTCAAGGGTATAAGAACAGTCCTGGAATGTTTGCTACCTTGTAACATCAATATTGCATGATATTGATCCAGAAGCATGTCCCATGTTAATGGCATATAAATCTAATGGAGGATGACTTAAACACACACCTGGCCAGGGTAGATCATATTGTTCTTGGATTTGCTGAACATGGCTACAAATTCAATTAAAAACAAAAAAAAACTAACATTGCTTTTCTCAGTGTCCTCTTATTGGGCTACAAGTTAACAAATAAGGGAAAGAGTTTGGCACCACACATCCTAGAGAAGTGTGCCCAATTACAGCCTCCAAACACTATTATAAAAACTGCAAACCTTGCTAGGATTTTCTAATTTTAGCACAACATGTATCCCAGATTATGCCCAATGTATAAAATCACTGTACAATTTAATTCACCCACCTGTTTCCGTTAAACATTGGGCACCAAACATACACAAATCCTCAGATCACTACAGACTGACATCCTTGCAGCACAACACTTACACACACGGGTAAATAAAACAATCTCTGTCATGTGGATAATACCAGGTACCATTGGCTTCACTTTTGTCACATTCAATGAACATGATACAGTATTGATTACATATGAATTTCATTAATATTCAAATGGAGAAATGCATACCCCAGTCCAGATGACTGTCATAAAGGAAAGACAACTTGCTCAAAGAAAACACATAATTGTTGTTACTCCTGTATTATCATTGGAGGCTGTCACAAAAGCCAGGATTCCAAACACGAAAGTTTTACATCCCAGATGGTACAATAGGCCATTTTCTTGACTGATACTGGTGTAAATTATATTTTTGACCCTATACCACAAACTCAAGAATTTCTCCAATATGAATAAGAATACCCCATGACCTCTAATATTTTGCTTCTTGATCAGTATAAATGCTTTATATATACTGATGACTCAACTGAGCCTGGTATGGCACTGAATTCTGCTTGCACAGATGTATATGGAGTAATGAGGGATGGACAGTTCTACTCTCAACAAACCTTTACAAAGTCCCAATGAGATTACTCTTCACAACTGGCTGAACTAAAAGCATTCATTCTGGCACTGTAGCATAGTGATCTGTAATTCCCCACTCTTACAGTGTGTGATTCACATTACTGTGTCAAGTCGTTTAAGGAAAACTCACATTAGTGGTCCCTATAGAATCAAAAGGGAATACTATAAAGCATACTTTGGTGAATGGTGGAAGAACTTAAATAGAGTCTTCCACAAGCTCATGAGTTCATACATTGAGTCATGAACGTGTTGGAGTACTTGTAGGGAATTCACTGGCTGATGAAGCAGCTAGCTCTGCAGTCAAGAATGCACTAGTTCCCATACGAAGGTAGATGAAGAAATAATGGCAGATGAAGAAATAATGGCTGTTGTTAATGCTTAGAGCAATGGCACCCCATTACCGAAGGCATGTCCAGCAAAACATTCCTATAATTTAAGAGCCCAAAACATTCCTTATGCAACAAATCGGGGGTGGATGATTGGGTGATCCTCAAACAAGACTGCATGCTAGAGAGCTGCACATGACGGGGATTCATCTGCCCATGCTAGTGTGGTGGCCATTTTCTCTCTGTTACAAAAATGTTATTGGTGTCATAGTCTATCAAAACAGACAAAGCAGTCTGTCCTTAGTTGTGACATTTACTAATAAATTAAAGGTTCCTCCATCAAACTCCCACAGAGCACACCCCTCTTAGTTTCAAACACACTGCTGCAATGTGTGTACCTAGAGTAAAGTGGCCCATTAAATTTGAATGGTGCATTTAAATATATTAAACTTTCTGTAGATTCTGTCTCCAGGTCTCTCTGGGTATGGCCACAGCGAACCCGACAGTGTTGGGGTGTAGGTGAGGCAGTGTAAGCTAGCTAGGATCTGGGCTGGCAGTTTCTGACAAGGTAGATTGACTTAGGGTCTGATTTCGATCTTGACAGGAGTTCCGTCATCCTGCCGTGATGGTGGTTCCCAGTAAACTGTGAAGCTGACGGAGTTCTGATTGCCATATTTAGAGATATGACAGCTGAACTTACGTCCGCATCGACAGAGTGGAGTCTACCACGTAAGCAGTCTTCCACTGCCGATGTGATCGACTACAATGCTGGTTAACAGTCCTCCCTCACCGTCAGAGTGGTGAGATTGGCCCAAGCATATTTAGATTTCACAGTTGAGCTGTTGTTGCTGTGGTAGCAAATTCCTGATGGAGGAAGCCCAACATGGCATCCACCCATCATTGTACTATGGTTATTGGATAGATGGCAGAAGCACACAGCTGATGTATGTTGGCCAATTGTGAACTCCTGCATAAAACACTATAAACACACTCTATTTTAGACCAAGATCTTTGGCATTCCACTGCAGAACACCATTGTGCTTCTGAATTTGACACCCAGGAGTCAGCTTATTTTTTTCACTCCGTTGGTTCATTTTAGATTGCTTCAATTCTTCCTATTTGTTCCTATTTTTTCATTAACTTGTGGACCACTATTCCATTTATTTGCAGTTACTCATAATGTAGGGAGGAGAAATCCACATTTTACAGAGAAAGCCTTGTCAGTTATGGTAGATGAAATCATTAGGGTAGAGCTACGATTGTTTGGTGCCCAAATACAAAACACAACCATATCTCAGAAAAGGCAAATGTGGGCCAGAATAGCTGACAGAGTAAATGCAGTTGCAAACAACCTGCACACAAAGGAGGCACTAAGGAGGAGATTGAGTGACCTGCATGCAAGAGTGCATTCCCTGGCATCCAAGTGTCACCTAGGGGCCCAGCGACTGGTTATGGTTCTCCTAGCCGCTGTACAACTTTTTTCCTGGGAGGAGAAGATCTTGCATATCTTCCATCCTGAAGGCTTGATGGGAATCCCTGGTGGACTGGAGGCTCATAAGTTAGACTTATGTATGTCTCACTAAACATAATTGTAGTTTTAAGTCAGGTACACATAATGTATTTTCTACTACTGAACGCTGAATTGTTACTAATAAATATTTCATATACTTTGGATTATGAATCTACGTAGAATTTGACTAAACCTAGAAAATAATGTGTGACGTGGAAAATGTGCCTACTTGAGTGGCCGCCATTAATCAGGAAGTGTCTTTATTAACAGGCTTATCAATATTAATTGAAATACCTGCATTAAGAAAATGTGATGTATTCATGAATTTGCATTATGAATTTGCTTTATTAATTGTAGACCTTAAGTTAGCTAGGTTTTGGGCCTAGTTGCACAGCCTCATGTTAAGCTGCACTGGTCTAATAAATCATAAGAAATGAATGGCTAGAGAAATTGATTCATGTATTGTTTTTCACTGAGTTGTCCAAACGTTAGCAGATGTCTTTAACTTTCTCATGAGAACTGCTTGCTAGAAAATCGTGGACTAGTGGATGATACATTGTATAGTTGATGCGTGTGACAGCGATGTTCCCAGGAACTAACAATGGATGCACCTGCTGGAGTGCAGATGGATACTAAAATGTTACCTGATGAGCCTGACAGTGTGAACAGGAGAATAGCTAATCATCGACATGTGAAAGACAGTTTAGTTATGGCTTAGATTTGTACTTTTATTTCTATTGGACTAATTTCAAATGTAAGATTCTTTGACCAATGGCAATGTGGGAAGTTCTTTAGACAATTTTAACTTAACCCGACTACACAGAGAGGTGTGCTCATTCCTATTTGGATTTTCTCCATGCAAGCCTGCTCATTCTATTCTGTCTGAGGAGCTGACCAGTTCCTGATGATTTACTTTTATCTTTAACTTTATTGCTTAAACTTTTGATGCTGAATGCTGATCCCTTAGACGTTGCTTTCTGATGGTTCGGATAGCTTAGAGTCCCCATTTCTGAACCATTCTCTTTCATTGCCTGTTGCTAATGGTGACTGAAAAGAAGTCCAACTGACGAAGATATTCACAGCTTGCTGATCGATACTGGGGAGACGTATAACAAAATGCTATTGTTCTTGTTGTTATTTTGTTTTTTGTTTCTAGGTACCAACCGCTATTTTGATAGAGCTATAGTTAGATGCTTTTCAGATTCATGTGGACTATAATTATTTTGCATGAAGCCCAAACATGCTATTCTAATTAGAAGGTTAGTAAGGGAAACCCTGACAAGTTCACAGGTGGCAATTAACTAATAATCGATGTTGCTCAGTTGCTGAACATAGATGTATACTATTTCTAACGCACAGTTGTTCTTGCTATTGATTTGTATGGTGATTCTAGAATGTTTAGTGATCAATGCACTAATTAAATTTAGATTCTTTACAAGGTTTGGTCAACCAGTGCTGTGCTTATATGCTTATATGCTTATCAGTTTGTGTGGGATCAATTTCTGTGATATTAGCATTGTTAATATGGGGAAATAAACATTTTACCTTTTACACAAGGTGTGGTTATTCGTGACCTGATGGGTAATGGTGAATGAAGATTACTGACTACAAAGGTATTTAATGTTGCTTCTTGATGATTTTGTGTTGCATTTGGGATTTATGGTGGGAATTACTCTAAGCACAATCAAAAGGTCCATCGAACCACTAATGCGTCCCTTTATAAACTAAAGATAAGAAACCAAATAAGGTCAGATGTGCTAACAGTTACAACAGATTAACTATCAACACTTGAAAGCTGCACTCAACACAGAAAGCATACATTTACTCTAAATAAAAAAAGTTCAAATTTATACCAAAATTATCAAATGAATACATTATTTAATTTAATGCTAAGTTCATTACTAAGCTATTGAATTTAAAATACACATGTAAAATACTTTCAATTTAAAATTCTAATGTTAAGTTCATTACTAAGCTATTGAATTTAAAATACACATGTAAAATACTTTCAATTTAAAATTCTACCCTCCCTGTTTCCCACAAACCAATCAACTCATTATTTTATATCTTAAATTAATTAATAAAATAGTTACCACATTAATGATTTTCATTAGGGAACTATCTATTTGCTAAATTTAAACATATACAATTTATATTTTTTAAACAATCTTACTCTCTTTTCCACTCCCAATCCAAATATCTATCATGGTTTATTGAATTAACTGATTAATTAACAATTTTTTTAATGAATTATACATTCTAATCCTATACATCTGCAAATATGGTTTAAACAAATCTTTACTATATACCAATAGAAACTCAACAACCTGATAAAATGCTGTTACATATTTATAAAAACACAATCTAAAAAATAAACCTGAAATGTCTCAGACTACTAAGGAAAATATAAACATGCAATAAATAAAATGTTAAATTAATAAAATAATATAGCAATTACAAATCATTAAAAAATATTAAAATATAAATGTACTGCCTTCAAGTAACATTATTTAAAAACATAAATTAAAACATCTTCAGAATACACCAATAAATGACATTGTAATCAACAATATTTAAATAAGCAATATTCTACACTGAATGTTTTAGAAAGTGTAAAAAAACAACATTCTTATCTCTGATAATATGTCCCACTGAGGTTCTGGATATCATGTCCCAATTATATATATTTGTTCCATATGACTTACAGCCTCATTTTAAGTTTGGCGCCCCCACCGTGGTCCCACCCAACTAGCTGAGGGACGCCACCTCCATGGCAGTGGTATCCCCTCCACCCTATTACAATGTTCCCACCTGTCTGACTAGCGGTAACGTTATAATAGAGCATTCCCGCTGGTCAGACCGGCAGGAGCACTGCTACGAAATAGCACTTGGCTCCCTTTAAAGGAGCCGAGTGCTATCTCGCAGCACAGAGCGGGCTGACCAGGACCCTCGGAATGTACACAGTCTGCAAAGGTTCTGAGTAGAGGGTCCCCTGCACTGCCCATGTCATAGGCATGGTCAGTGCAAAGGCCCCCCTTGGGCCCCCAGCACACCCTCATCACCAGCCTTTCCATGCCAGTGAAACCGCCATGGAAAGGCTGGCAGTAAGGGGAATTGTAATCAGCCAGCTGGCACTGAGTTCAGCGCCGCCTTGGCTGAGTACAACTCTGACCACCTTCATGCTGTTGGGAACCATGTTCCAATCGGGGACGGTGGTCCCCTTGAGGGACCGCCCACCAGGGTTGTAATTGGGGAGTCAGACCTCCCGGAGTATGGTGGTCCGACCGTCAATGCGATTGTGGCAGTCCTTGGACCACTACACTTGCAATGAGGCCCGTAGTGCCTGATTTAGATGTGGTCATGTGAACAATTTCTGTACCAGGGTAACAGAGTAAATTACTCCATCACCCTGATGGAAAGGCTGCTTGCCTAATTTAAAAATAACTGCCAAGCTAGTGCTCATTTCTAAAGCATTGTCAGGAACCACCATCACTGCAGTTTCTGTCAATGTCTTTTGAATTTTGATGCATGGCTTGGTCAACATGACTGAGCCTTGCACCAAACTGGTTTCTTTTTCTATTTTCAAAAGCAAATTGCATTTTCTTTTGTGAAAAAAAGAAAAGAAAATGCTACCTTTACCATTGGATTCATCTCCCATGGCAAGGGAGCACATATCAGTTTTCACTGCACCCTACTGCCAGTGTTTTCCTAGCTGTGACAGTCAGTGAAAACTGACTTATAATTGTATCTATACTAGTTGGGTGGAATTTCAGGTCTGCCTCCATTGGCTCTTACTTGACTGGAGCAGTAGAGGGGTTTAATCACAGCAGAGATGGGGTAGTCTTCCCTGTAATTAAACCAAGGTTCGTCTGAATCTAAATTTGGTGAATGGACTATATTCTTGGTAGTAAGGATATTTTGTCTCTGTTGCGGCAGAGTATTCCTAAGGCTAAGAATTAAATCAGGTCAGTAACCTGCAGTGCAAAGTTAAATTATTTTGATCATTCACAACCCCTGCTCCCAGGCACAAAACCCCCTGAAAATTTCAGAATCGTTTGTAATTTACAACTACAAAAAGTGTGACTGGATGTTCTTTTGTGTTTAGTGGGGGGATCCCTCATATTTAAATTAGTGACGTTCACATGTTCAAGTTATTTGTGGATGATCCTGCACTTAAACACCAAGCAATTGTTTGCTCTTGCCTGTCTGAGTTGCAGTCCATTCACAAACTGAAAGTGATTTTTGGTGAGGTATTTCAACTTTGTGGTGGGAGAAACCAATCAACTCTAGAACGTCAACATCCCACTTTGTCCCCTATGTATTTTTATTCACCTTATCCTGTAGCAGACTAAGGTATCAATAGCTGGACCATTGTGTGTCACACGAGGGGGCAGAGGTTTGCTGACCATGCAGGCCACCTGTATTTTCAGCTATGAACAAAGGGCAGAAGTGGGCCATTTGGGACTGATAAAATGCATTTTGGTATGTATGATTTCCAAATAGGTATCATGTTAGCAAATCTCAGTTTGGAATTTAGAATACATACTGATTCGGTATTAGGAAGAGGTGTGTTCAGGGCCTTCCTTCCAAATACAAAATCATAGCAGTATGCAAAAATGTTTTGTGACTGACATGCAGTCGTAAAACATTCTCATTTTAACACCTACTTAAGGAGGTGGTAACCCATTCACAAATGGAAAGGGGTTTCTAAGGGGACCCCTTCCCCTTTGTGAATGTAGCAAAAACATTTTTTGAGTGCAAGCAGTGGTCCGTGTGATTATACTATTAAAAAATGAAAAGAAAAATGTTCATTTTTCTTTTTTCAAACGCATCCCTTTTTCCTTTAAGGAAAACAGGCTGCATTTAAAAAAAAAAAAAAAAAAAGTGTTTTATTTAAAAGCCATCACAGACAAGGTGGTCCACCATCCCTGTTATTTTTGCGTTTCCTAATGGGTCGCAAATTGCAACCCACATCATTGATATTAATTAGGTAGGTCGATTTTTTGACCCATTAGGCAACGCTATGGAGATTCATACATTGGGAATAGCGAATACCTAATTACAATTTGCAGAGAATAGCAATTAGGTAATCGCCATTTCTAATAACAATTCATATGCCCAAAGAGCATAAAGGCCTTTTATTATCCCTAAAAACAGATCTTTCAGATTTAATTAATGACACCGTAGATGATGTCATTACATCCAAGGTGTTCGATGTTTGTTCATGATAAGCGCAATAATAAGGTTGGTTAAAGTTTTTTTCTATTCTTAATATTAGCCGTCTCTACCTATTTCATTTTCATAATGCCATTTTATAAAAGTTGTTTTATTGAAAACCAGAAGCCCCAAAAGATGTGTCATTCACAGCTCACAGAAAACGTCGAAGGTGTAAGACGAATTGACAGCTACGTCTAAAAATAGTGAGGCAGTCATACCCTAAGAGTGCACTCTTACAGGCAACTTTTCTCCTTTTCTTTCGTGAATACCAGTTGTTGTTGCAGCAAATAGTGCCAGCATTTCGTGGTATCAACATTTGTACTGAATGATGACCAGTAAAGTGAAACTGAAATGTAAAACAGCGTATCCACTTCAATAGTTTATAACTGCATAATTGCAAGACCACGAAAATGTGGATTTTAAGCAAGTATCTGAAATATTATCCCCGGCATACTGCATTAATAGTGTGTTAAAAACTCTTCAGTGCAATCCCATTACCCGGTAATAGATAAAATGCCAGCATGGCCATCATTAGTCACACAGTATTTAATTTAGTTCAATGAAATAGATCATAACCTATAAATTCCGGCAGGTATTTTATAATAATATGAAAGACCGCGAGTAATGGAAAATTACTGCACAGATATGGAATACATACAAATGAGACTTGTTCATCTTTTGATGTGTCATTTAATATAGTCATTGTGAACACGTTAATCACTGCAGAGGCTACAGTCCTTTGTTTTAGAGTTCTACTTTATGCATACCGTAATTAGCTGTACTTAGTTAAGTGGACTCTTCACAATGAATTTAACAAATGTGTTGGTAGATAATGTTGACAATGAGCTTCTAACAAAAGCTCACTGCGCTTGGAACCTTAGTTAGTACTCACTAGCGATAGTAATTGTTGCCTGTGTGCTCCTCCTTGCCTCTCCTGACCCGCCAATCAGTCCATTTTTGCTTCTAAATTCCTTTCATTTCACCACTTGTGAACGTGATAGTGAAGGCCTGATTATGAACGCCACGTTCATTTGCGATCCTAATAAGTGATTTTGGGCCAGATGTTCAAAACTCTTTGCACGTCGCAGACAGCAAATTTTGCTGTTTGCGACGTGCAAAAAGCACATTGCGATGCCCAATCCCCGTTTTGCGATTTGGTAACCTGGTTACCGATTCGCAAAACGGGACTGCGAGTTGCAATTAGGAAGGGATGCTCCCCTTCCTAATTGTGAGTCGCAGCGCGATCCTGTATTGTTTTGTGACCGCGAAGGTGGTCGCAAAACAATCGTAGTTAGCACCCATTTCAAATGGGTGCTAGCCATTCGCAAAAGGGAAGGGGTCCCCATGGGACCCCTTCCTCCTTGTGAATAGCATTGAAAACATTTTTTCAGAGCAGGCAGTGGTCCATAGGACCACTGCCTGCTCTGAAAAAATTAAACGAAAACGTTTCATTTTTTAGTTTTGTAATGCATCTCATTTTCCTTTAAGGAAAACGGGCTGCATTGCAAAAAAAACCTGCATTATTTGAAAGCAGTCACAGACATGGTGGTCTGCTGTCTCCAGCAGGCCACCATCCCTGTGAGTGCTGCGAGTCTCAAGGGGGTCACAAATTGCGACCCACCTCATTAATATTAATTTAGGTGGGCCTTTGCGACCCTCTTGCGAGTCGCAGATCGTGTCAGGGACACCATCCTACATTCTGAATTGCGACACGCAAATTGTGAGTCTCCCTGACTCGCAATTTGCGAGGCGCAATTCAGAAACTACGTACATCTGGCCCTAGATGTTTATCGCACACAGTAATTAAGGTGCAATGAATGTGCACTCACTGCTGTTATCAAACAGTTGAAATGCCCTATAAACACCAGGACATGCAGATAAACTCCAAACAACATGTTATTACGACTTTTTTAGCAAAAACTCAAAACAGAGCTAGTTACAATTTTTCTTAATGACACCAGAGCATTGGTAATTATGTCCTTTGTAAATTGAAAACTGAGAAACTGAATAGGGATCCTGGACTTTCAACTCTATTCAAACTAGAAGTCCGCGAGTTTCCATCTTCTGGGAACTAGCATATGTTTTTTATATCTAAATTGTTTCCATAGTTCACATAAGTGAAGCAAATTTCTGAAAAGAGAATTTCACATATGCTTCTGACATACTCGCCCCAGTCAGTTATCACGAAAGAAGAGGAATCGCATATATGCCAGACAGTCACTATGTCAGTGGAAGAGAATGCACATTTTCTTGTAAATAATTTGTATTTAGATTTAAATATGCTTGTCAGGGCACTTTGCTGAGAAATAAAATCAAGGGATTAAACAAATGAGTCTGTAAGGAGAAAAAAACAAATGCCCCTTTGTAATGCGACTTGTGTAGAATCAATGCAGCTATATTAATTTGGACAAAAAACCCTTATTTCAGCACGGTATCCCACAGCAACTAGCTGTCTGCAAATTTAAGTGTCCACTCAAAGTCTTATGAAAGAATTATGGAAATGTACTTATTTAATTTACAAAATAATGCTGTGCAATGGCATAATGACTAGGACAGGGCAACATTTTGATTACGGCCAAGTAATCGGAGTAATTATGGTAATTCCATGTTACTCTTTGATGTGAATTTACTGGTAATTATTCAATTACTCATCTTTGAATAAGAAAGAGTAATTGGATAGGAAAAAATGCTACAAGGAGAGCACCTTTAACATGCGTGAGTGGTAGTTCGTACTTACTATTCGTGTTCTGCTGTTTTAGCATTGTTTTTAATGCAATATTGATCCTCGTGTCTATTTTAGGCCTGAGGGTGCATTTTTGCACCACGAAATAGCACTTAACCTAGAATTACTCTTCTCATGCAATTCAAACATTATCTGCCGGAATTCTTACATAATTCTGCATGATTATGATACACATAATTATGCGAGTTACACCCACCCCTAATAATGACCAAGGTGTAATAACTCTTCATATGAAGCAATTTATGTTAAAAGCCATGCAATTTAACTGCCAGTGTGTGCTATTTTGCTGTTCTTTTGCTAAAACAAATTCCTGATTCTGCATTCTCGTTCATTGATTTTTATTTAGATTTTTGTAAGTTACCAAATATTTCATACTAGAGTGTAAGACATCTCTCCCATTATCGTCTTGTCATTTGGCCATGAAACATAGTTTGGATAATTGGATGATTTTGGTTTGGATGATTTTCAACTGATAGATTCATTTTCTCTAGTTATATAGTTGCCTCAGGTGCTCAGATGATCCATCTTCATCCTGATGGTGACCCATTCAATCACAAACAGGTCGAAACACTGTTGACATACACAGCAATACAGACACAGTTAATTTCAACCATACAAAGGGGGTGATTCTGATTCTGGCGGGCGGCGGAGGCCGCCCGCCAGAATTCTGCCCCCATTATAACGCTCCGCGGTCAGAAGACCGCGGAGGGTATTATGAGTTTTTCCCTGGGCTGGCGGGCGGTCTCCAAAAGACCGCCCGCCAGCCCAGGGAAAAACTCCCTTCCCACGAGGATGCCGGCTCGTAATCGAGCCGGCGGAGTGGGAAGGTGCGACGGGTGCAGTGGCACCCGTCGCGTATTTCAGTGTCTGCAAGGCAGACACTGAAATACTTTGCGGGGCCCTCTTACGGGCCCCGCGACCCCCCCTACCGCCATCCTGTTCATAGCGGCTTTCCCGCCATGAACAGGATGGCGGTAGGGGGGGTCAGAATCCTCATGGCGGCGGAGCGCGCTCCGCCGCCATGAAGGATTCCCCCGAGCAGCGGTAAGTCGGCGGGAGCCCGCCGACTTGCCGCTTCTGACCGCGGCTGAACCGCCGCGGTCAGAATGCTCGTGGGAGCACCGCCAGCCTGTTGGCGGTGCTCCCGTGGTCGGTGGCCCTGGCGGCCACCGGCCGCCAGGGTCAGAATGACCCCCAAAGTGTATAACCTAAGCTACATGTATTTGCACATCTGTGATTTTACTTATTCTTGTTTGTATTTCGTATGTCACTGTTTTTATATTTTGATGACATTTCAGGCTCTGTCTTTCCCACCAAAATTGTGCATTCACATTTTACACTGAGCACCTTTACAAAATTGGATTCTATGTTTAGTGTCTCTAACCTTTTTTGAAACAATTTATATGAAGATGTTTTCCATTTGATCTGTTTACATGGTCTTTGTCATTATTATTCTCCATTGATGCCATATATTGTTTAGTTGTATAGCTATTTTAGCCATATTTTAGACACAGTATTTTAGCAAACTAGGCCTGCAGTTGAGCCCAGTTACATGTTATTCAGCCTCGCTTAGCTTTTCTAGAAATAGCCACATTTGTGGTGGTGTTTTACTTTCTCTATCAATTTATTCCTTCACCTACAAAAGCATCATGGTCTTAGCATTTCACTTTGTGCTTTCCTCTAGGATGCAGTCAGATACGGTTTCCAGCAAAAGTGGTTCGCTGTGTCTCCCACATTCACAGAAACACATATATTCTACGTGGGGACCTTTTCTTTGATTATCAACTGTTTTATTATAAAAATACTTCTTTCTCTCATACATGCTAGAGGGAGATTCCAGCTAGATGACCACGACTGCATGCTGATTGCCTTCGCTACAGCTGCTTGCTTAGACTACCAAATCCTTGGCCTATATGGGGATGGTGTCTTTCTAGACTACAGGCTTCCTTGCTCATGTATGGGGGATGATGTCTTCCCAGGGGGGAAACCTGAAGGGAGGGTTAGGTTTATTATGCTGTGCTCTAACATAGCTTAGATAGGAAAAATATATATATATATATATATATATATATATATATATATATATATATATATATATATCATTGTTAGAAATGGGGTCTTTGGTTGACAGTCAGGTTACCCCCTGTTCAAGCAAGGACCCTCACTCTAGTCAGGGTAAAAGAGAATCACCCTCAGCTAACGCCTGCTTACCCCCTTGGTAGCTTGGCAGAGCAGTAGGCTTAACTTCAGAATACTAGGTGTAAAGTATTTGTACCAACACACACAGTAATTTAATGAAAACACTACAAAATGACACAACATAGGTTTAGAAAAATAGGAAATATTTATCTAAACAAAACAAGACCAAAACGACAAAAATCCACCATACACAAGTCAAGTTATCAATTAAGAATGAAAAAGAGTCTTTAAGTAGTTTTAAATACACACTAGCACTGCTAGAGTGAAAATGTACCTGGTGCGCGTCAAAAATAACCCTGCACGGGCTGGTGTGCGTCAAAAATAACTCTGCACGGTGGTACTTGAGTCAAAAATCCAGCCGCACGATGATCCGAAAATCCCGCAGCGCAGGTTGTGATCTCCCAGCCTTCCGTCAGCGATGCTGCACGTCATTTCTCCTGCTCTGTGTGTCGATTTTTTGGTCGCGTTTCCTGCGAGTGCCGTTTCTCAGCTGCGGAGCCGGCGCGCGTAGTTTTTTCCTCCGCAGTTCGGATTTGCATCAATCTTTTCCCCACGGCGCTCTGTGCGTGGATTTTCTTGTCTTTAGGCTGCCAACTTCTCCTTTCAGGGTCCCAGGAACTGGATGGGCACCACAGGGCAGAGTAGGAGTCTCTCCAGAGACCCCAGGTGCTGGCAGAGAGAAGTCTTTGCTGTCCCTGAGACTTCAAACAACAGGAGGCGAGCTCTAGATCAAGCCCTTGGAGATTTCTTCTCAAGATGGAAGGCACACAAAGTCCAGTCTTTGCCCTCTTACTCTGTCAGAAGCATGTTATTATTATACACTTATCCAGGTTCCACTTGGGATCTACAGCTCACTCCTGTGATCTTTATTGTGTAGTTTTATTGTGGTAGTCACAGAGAAGTTATGGTCAGCAAAGAATATTTTTGTTCAATAGAATATGGCTTGATGTACAAAAGGCTGTGTAATCTCACTTGTTAAAATCTTACATGCGTATATTTTACACTGTCATTCCAGTTAGTCATTGCAGAATGAAATATCATGTCTTTCTTAACAATTTTTCCAGGCCTTGGTAATTTGCTGCATGGAGAAGACCATTCACCAATTTTCATATTTAGGCATTTGTTATGAAATATGTGAATCTTTGTGTCCCAGGAACATTCTTTTGATAGTACCTCATTCGGTAAAAGGTTTTCTGGATTTATCCAGAATATCACCCAAGCTGGTGGACTCTATACAATTTGGTCACAAGGATGTAGTCAATATGTCAATTCTGAGACAGGAAACCTGGTGAAATAAAGCCCTAAGATCCTTCTGCATAGTGTATGGAGTCAATAGTTCTGGGTAACAATCGGTCTTATGAGACTTACGTGAGAGTGTGTAAGTTGGTTACAAACTCTCTTTCACAATGAATAGACACATTCAAGAATATGCACAGATAATTTCAAATGGTAAAGATCAAAACCCTGCCTTAGTGCACAGAATATATACAGCTGTAACTATAAGAACAAACAATTAGCAAAAACAGTGGTTATCAGGCTAGATAAAAGGAAAAATTGCAATATAATAACGAATTCAGCATAGAACTACATTTCTTCTCCAACCCTTCCCTTCTCTTCCTGTCTCTTGCTAATCTGCTTTAGCACGAAAAGGAGCTGGCAATAATTATTAGGTGGCCTAGATTCTCACCTGTATACCTTACTGAAAAAGCACAGCTAATCTACAGCAAAAAAGAAGCTATTGTCTCCCCCTGTTGCCGGTGGTTATGGCATTCTAGAAAACTAAGAAGACTGGCTTTCTCAAGGTGACGTACAGTGCCTTTGTGTTAAAAAAGAAAAGGTTTGTAGCTTCTGCCCTAAATCTCAAGTCCTTCACTCCAGCCTTTCACAAGCTTTGGGTTTATATAGCTTTAATTTGCATTCAGTTTATATACTGTAGATATCAGGTCTTTTCTACTGGATGTTATCAAGGATAACAACCAACAAATTTCATCTTATTGAATGTTACTGTAGAAAATTGGCTTGTTAGTTGGGTGGCCTACACAACTAATAGGTCCACAATTCCCCTTACTGAGCCAAGCACCCCATTCAGGCACTTGACTATCTCAAGGTAGCGAGGCAGCCAGTAATTAGGTGTGAAAGTGATGTGTAGCGATGCTACACATAATTATGGGAGTTACATCCACCCCTAAAAATGACCAAGGTGTAAGAACTCCTAAAGTAAAGCAATATGTGTAAAAACCCATGTGATTTCACTGCTAGTGTGTGCAATTTTGCAGTTTCTTTGGTGATACAATTTCCAGATTCTGCATACTTGCTAATTTTTTTAACCTAGATTTTTGTAAGTTTCCAAATATTTCAACCTGAAGTATAACATATCTCTGCAGTTATCTTCTTATTGTTTAGCCATGAAACTTAGTTTGGATAATTGCTTAATTTTTGTTTGGGCAATTTTCAACTGATGGATTCATTTTCACTAGTTATATAGTTGTCTCTGGTGCTCAGTAGTGAGGCAGAGCAGTCCAAGGCCTACTCAGGGGAGGTGGTTTGGGCTAGTAATCAAAATATTTACACTCAATAAATGATTGTCCAGTCAGTACTTTTTCTTCAGAAAAGGGAGAAGTACATTTATTACACACAGACTACTAAATACTATGCAATAATTTACAAATATGTAGTTTGGCAGATGGAAAATTCTGTATATGAAATTGTATAATCACCTTTGACCCCCTAAAGGGTTTGCACATACATTGCTTTTATCAAGGTTCAAATGCAACACCCCAGATGTTAAAATCATCATGTTGTGCTTAAATCCATTTATAAAAAATAATAATCCTGTATGAATGCACTCTCTATTGGTAATAAAACATATATACTGTGAGCAGTAATCATTGTGATCATATTGGGCAACCAATAATGCATCGAAAGCAGTAAAACTGTATTTGGGTATTTTTTTTTTTAATCATTTTCGACCAACAAATTGCAATTATAAAAGTGCCCCCAGAGGGTATCACATTGTAATGACACTGCATTGCAACCACATACTTTACCCCTAGAAGGTGCTTCACAACATGTATTTTCTTTAACCAGCTTCTGGGCTTTCAGTCCATTAAAACTGCAACCATAGTCATTCCCCTAGAGGACACAGCATTTCTAGCTGCAGAGCAAAAGTTCCAGCTTTGGGAGTCCTTGAAAATATGCTGGAGATCCTGGGGAGGTTAGTGTTTTTGAGTTCCACCCAATATAGAGTGGGGACTCCTCAAGCCTTATAGGGGGGAGGCTGTGCACTTTCTATTGTGATTGGTGGCATCCCCGCAATCCTGGGGCCATCACAGAGGAAGAAGCATCAAAAATTAGAACCAGAACAGTGCATAATGATCGGGACTGCATAGGATTGTGGGGTGCTCCTTCGGGAGCAGTGATATTTTATTAGTGGCTGTCAGAAAGCGCCACAGTGTTTGATCTTCATTGTTTTTCCCCTCCTTTAGGGATGCCCAGTCCCACCTGGGTAGCCCACTCTTCATACAGTTGGTGGGCTGCCCAGAGAGCTCACCCTTGGCCACCCCACCGGCTCCCCACCTGGGAAGTACTCTACCCTACTCCTGTGGGAGCCCACAAGGACTCTCTGCCTGCCCTCTCCTGCGGGCAGGCGTGGGGATTTGTTGCAGCCTCTTGCTCCCCCATGTACACAAAATGGAGAGCAGTGAGGCTGGCCACACTTGAAAGGAGCACAACACTGCCCCCAATCATTTCTGGCTTGTGGGGGTCGGGGATGGGGTCCTGAACCCCTGTGGCAGCGCACACTCAGGGAATGGGGTCTCGGGTTTTTAAATAAGTCATGGGAGGGAGCCCCATGTATGCCCCCTCCCTAGGGCCAACAATTACTGAATCTCTCTTGTGCAGACCCACTGGCCCTGGCCCACCATTTGGGTATTTACTGGGATGCAGCAGAGCCCCACGCACTCATGAGAGGCAAGGTCAACGTTTTCAAACTTTAAAAAGCCATAACTGTGGCCCCTTTGGGCCATTGTGGACAATCTTGGGCTCAATTTACTCCTGGTTCTAGCCACCAGGTCAGTGGAAACAACCCTCCTCACTTCTAACGTGGTGGAGTCCCCAACGAGCTGGTTATCCTGGTTCTCTGTGCCAGCTCTTGTCCTGATCTTGGCTTCTTCTGCACATAAACTGCCAGGGCTTTCTTCCAACTGGTCCTTAAGGGCTGTAGGTTGACCAGCTTCTGTGGCCCTTGGAGAGACCCACTGATCCTGTGGTCAGCTGGGCATGGTCCTGAGTCATTTGTGGGCATCAGGGGGGTCTTCCTTCTAGTTCTCCATGGAAGACCCAGGGTCCAGCAGCAAAGCACAGTGAAATCCACAGGCTAGTGAGAGTCTGCTCCTTATGTAAGAGTTTTTAAAGGTAAGAACAAGGTCCTAGAAGAAAAGACACCCCAGGCCATTCAGAGAGTGTTACGCCACCTCTCCTCCCCCATCCTAACACTCCTGCACAGCATACTGGGACAGTTCAAAATTGCCTCATCCAGGAGCCACTGGGCACATCAGTCCCTCAATTACATAACTGCCTGAGTTCTGCACACCAAAGGTTCCAAGGGAGCCTCCCTCTTGGGTTTGCTGCAGTTGTCCGGACTCTCTCGTTTGTTCAGTGGGCTTGGGCAGGCCCATTCATGATAAATGGTGTGAGGTGGGTGATTGATGTAGATCACTCCACCCCATCCCTTTCCTCCTCGGGAGTTGCTTAAAGTACTGTTTATTGTACCTTTTATGTGGGGTGGCCCTTGTTCCTGCCTCTGGAAACAAAATGTAAGTTACTGGGCACAGAAGGGTGGCAAAATGCCTGGGCTCTGATCCTGGTTAGAGAAATCAGGTGGAGTAACAGTCCTGTGGGCGTGGTGAGAATTGAGGTGCAAGGCTGAGGTGTGAGCCTGAGTGCATCAAAGTGCAGCAGAGTGGTTGAGCTTGTCTGAATGTGGCTGAGATCCCTGCGTGGTGTGCAGTGTGGGTTGAGGGGGCTAGGCAGGTGTTCTGCTTTTGCTCCCCACCATTTGCCCCTCTCCACCCACTTTAATGCTGTTACTTGGACTGGTGGCTGGAGCATCAGCGTTCTTGCTTGATTGATTGTCTTGCTCCAGCTTTTGTTCAGCAACTGAAGCCCTTGTGGGCTGTAGGGATGAGGCCCACTCAGCAATGGAAGAAAGAGAGGAGGTAAGGAGATCGTTTTACAAGGCATAAGCGCTCCATTGATGGGGCACCACCAGTGGGGTGAGCACGTGGCAGCGGAAGTGGCCGAGCTAGAACTTGGTGTGTTTACAGCCCTGGGCCCCCCTAGTTACCAAATACTTCTTTTTCTGTGCTTGGAAATTCAGAGAATTACAATAGTAAGCAACTTTGCATCAGCATTGCCATTTTATTCTAAATAAGGAGACCTACTAAAAATTGGCAAGATCGCTCTGCTGGGAAAAGTGAAGGAAACTCTCAGGGGGGCTGTCCAAATGTGAATTGTGAAAGCACAAAAAAGGATCACTGAAATACAGGGATTGATTGTCTCCCTTTCTTTTATTTGACACCCCACTGAGCCCCATTCCTCTGAGTCAATTCAGCTGACGTGCGCTACTGTGCTAGTGCAGCGGTTGCTCGCTCTTGAGCTCCCGCTCCTACTCCTGGGCCTCTGAGCCCCTGAGCTTTGCTGATCTGGCCAATTTCACAACATCCTGGAGGTGAGCGAGGCATTAAGCATGAAGCCTGAGGGGAGCCTGTGTCTGGTAGTACAGCCTGGGGGCCAAGGTTAGGTCCTGGGCGGGACCATGGCTCAGCTCAGTGCTCATACATCCCAGCAGAGGTAAAATATAGCGGAGTACACTAACTGTACTGAACAGCCCTGAACCATCTAGATCAGTCTACCAATCTATGGGGGTAATTACAACCCTGGCAGACGGTGTTAAAGTGGCGGTAATACCGCAAACAGGCCGGCAGTAAAAAAAAGGGAATTATGACCGTGGCGGAAACCGCCAACAAAGACAGCCACTTTAGCACTCCGACCGCCACGGTGGTACAGACAAACAGCGCGGTGGTCACCGCCAACAGACAGGCGGAAGACAAAGTACCGCCCACAGTATTACAACTGGCCAATCCGCCACCTTTTCCGGGGCGGATTCACCGTGGATATAAACACGGCGGAAACAGCCATTCCAATGGGAAAACGCTCACCTGAACAAACTCCACAAGGAAGGAGGGCACCATGGAGCCGGAACTCCAAATACTCCCTGCAATTGTGTTCCTGCTCCTCTACGAACATCAGCAACGGCGGCGCTGAAGACAACGGTGAGTATGGCACCTACGACATAGGGGAGGGGGGAGGCAAAAGTCACGGACACACACACGCAACACCCCCACCCCCACCCTCACCCACTACAAAACATACACCAATGCATTTCAAAACATCACAGTAACAATGCCCAACCCCCCAGAAGAATGCAAAGACAAAAGGAAATGAGTACAACCATTGTAATGTAGCACAATACAGTAAGCAAATATATACAGAAATATATACAAATGCCAAAAATAAACATCACGATCAGTAGTGCAGGTATGCACCATCCAATATCCGTGGACCACTGGGCCCAAAATGCATGGGCGAGGCCCACACGCGATACCTGTCCTGAAACGGAGAGAATACTGCAGGGGCATCAGATAGAAATACAACAGGTACCTCAGGGGGAAGGGAAGGGGGGCACCTCAGCCGGATGACAGCACCACGCCAGATCCACGACGGGGCTCCATGCCCATTGATGTATCCTGGGGAGTGCAAAGCCACAGTCTCTCAAGTCTATACAGTGGGTGGTTTGCCCACTGTACCATCCTGGGGAGTGCAAAGCCACAGTCTCTCAATTCTCTACAGTGGGTGGTTTGCCCACTGTACCATCCTGGGGAGTGCAAAGCCACAGTCTCACAAGTCTCTACAGTGGGTGGTTTGCCCACTGTACCATCCTGGGGAGTGCAAAGCCACAGTCTCTCAAGTCTCTACAGTGGGTGGTTTGCCCCCGTACCATCCTGGGGAGTGCCACAGTCTCACAAGTCTCTACAGTGGGTGGTTTGCCCACTGTACCATCCTGGGGAGTGCAAAGCCACAGACTCACATGTCTTTTCAGTGGGTGGTTTGCCCACTGTACCATCCTGGGGAGTGCAAAGCCACAGTCTCACAAGCCTTTTCAGTGGGTGGTTTGCCCACTGTACCATCCTGGGGAGTGCAAAGCCACAGTCTCACAAGTCTCTACAGTGGGTGGTATGCCCACTGTACCATCCTGGCGAGTGCAAAGCCACAGTCTCTTAAGTGGATAACAGTCTCCACTGGTTCTGGAGGGGGACTGGTGCCCAGAGGGCTTCATCCTGTGAAGGACAGACGGAGTGGATGCATGTCTCCACTGGTTCCGGGGGGGGACTGGTGCCCAGAGTGCTTCATCCTGTTAAGGACTGAGGTAGTGGATGCCTTTCTCCACTGGTTCTGGAGGGGGATAGGTGCCCAGAGTGCATCACTCTCCCCGTGACCGTCCCAGTTCCGTCACTGCCCCTGCCGCACATGGGTCAGCGATGCCTGAATTGGCGGTGCTTGCCCTGTTCAACGGTGCTTGACCTGTTCAGCGGTGCTTGCCCTGTTCAGTGGTGCTTGCCATGGCGGTCTTTGCCCAGTTCAGCGGTGCTTGCCCTGTTCAGCGGTGCTTGACCTGTTCAGCGGTGCTTGCCCTGTTCAACGGTGCTTGGCATGGCGGTCTTTGCCCTGTTCAGCCGTGCTTGCCATGGCGGTCTTTGCCCTGTTCAGCAGTGCTTGACCTGTTCAGCGATACTTGCCATGGTGGTCTTTGCCCAGTTCAGCGGTGCTTGCCCTGTTCAGCGGTGCTTGCCATGGCGGTCTTTGCCCTGTTCAGCGGTGCTTGACCTGTTCAGCGGTGCTTGACCTGTTCAGCGGTGCTTGCCATGGCGGTCTTTGCCCTGTTCAGCGGTGCTTGACCTGTTCAGCGGTGCTTGCCATGGTGGTCTTTGCCCAGTTCAGCGGTGCTTGACCTGTTCAGCGGTGCTTGCCATGGCGGTCTTTGCCCAGTTCAGCGGTGCTTGCCCTGTTCAGCGCTGCTTGACTTTGCTGTCTCTGACCTGTGCAGTGGTGTGTGCCATGGTGTTCCCTCATTGCCCAGCGGGGCTGTGGCTGCCGGGGCCCTCCTGGGCATTGACTTTGGCGGTGGTCTCCTGAACAGTGACGATTGTGCTGCCCTCCTGGGCACTGACTCTGGCGGTGGTCTCCTGACCAGTGACGATTGTGCTGCCCTCCTTGGCACTGACTCCAGCGGTGGTCTCCTGTGCTGCCCTCCTGGGCACTGACTCCGGCGGTGGTCTCCTGACCAGTGACGATTGTGCTGCCCTCCTGGGCACTGACTCTGGTGGTGGTCTCCTGACCAGTGACGATGGGGCTGGCGGTGGCGTCCTGGGCAGCGGGGATGATGGCGGCCTTCTCCGCCGGGCTGCTCTTCCCACACTTTGGCGCTTTCCTTTGCCCCTTCCCCACCTTGGGAGGAGTCACAGCTGACTCGACACTCCCCCCGGGACCCTGGTGAGTGGCTTTGCCGGCAGGAGTCCTCACCCTCTCCCGTCAGGGAACGGTCCAACTTCAGGAGCTTCACAGGGGGGGGCTGTGCTTTGGCTCCGTGTCACACTGGCTGCCCTGGTGCCAGGTGCACTCCACATACCTCTAACAGGCACCACAGGTACCGGACTTTTTTTGGCTGAGGTGCTACTATGGGACCTATGAATTGGAGGGGGGGTGGTGGGAAAGAGGTCAACGTTGCTCAGGAAAAGTTTCTGACGAACACTGGGACGGGTAGCTGGAGGGGGTCTGGGAGTGGAGGAAGAGGAGGTGGTTGTAGGAGGTGTAACTTTTGGTGATTTGGGTGCAGATGCATGTTCTGGAGGCTGTCGTGAGGTGGATGCATGTTGGGTGTGTGTGTGGCCGCGTTTGTGTACTTTGGGAGGGGGCGTCACAGACACACTTGGCGAGGACACAGGGGACGTGTAAATGGTAGTGGGGGTGGTGAGTGCAGGTGAGCGGGGTGTGGTGGTGGGTGTTCTGGTGCGAGTCCTAGTGGCTGTGGTGGTAGTGCATGCAGCTGAGAGTGTAGATGAGACAGGGAGGGAGGAGGGAGACGACGAGGAGGGGGACACAGTGGAGGCAGTGGATGTTGCTGTGTCTGTATGTGGGTGATGCTTGTGTGAGTGCCTGTGGGATGTGTGGTGCCTATGTTTGACTGAGCTGCCCTTGTGTGTTGAGGAGTATGCAGGCTGGTCTGATGGTGTGCTTGGGATAGGTTGAGTTACAGGGGATTGGGTCTGGGTGGAGGAAGTTGGAGGGGGGAGGCTAGACACAGGGACAATGGCTGCCATCAGTGCTGAGGCCAGAGATTGCAGGGTTCGATGATGGGCAGCCTGACCAGAATGAATGCCCTCCAGGAATGAATTAGTGTGTTGCATCTCCCTCTCTACACCCTGGATGGCATTCACAATGGTAGACTGCCCAACAGAGAGTGACCTGAGGAGGTCAATGGCCTCCTCACTGAGGGCAGCAGGGGTGACTGGGGCAGGGGCTGAGGTGCCTGGGGCGAAGGTGATGCCCACACTCCTGGGTGAGCAGGCACGGGGCGAAGGCTGAGGGGCTGCTGGGAGGGCGGTGCTGGTAGGGGGGGTGGCGGCTGTACCTGTTGAAGTGGGGGGCACAGATGGTGCCGCCACCACAAGGGAGCTCCCATCGGAGGACGAGTCTGTGTCGCTGTTTGCTGATGCGGTGACCGCCGTGAAGCTCCCCTCGCCCTCCGTCCCACTGGTGTACTCAGAGTCCGTGGTGTGGCCCTCCATGGCCATCTTGGATGCAGCCCCCTCGTGCTCCGGCGCCACTGTACCTCCGCCTGATGATGCTGATGCACAAAAGAACAGGGAGACCACAAAAAGGGGGTGGGAAACAGAAGAAAGACAGGTTGAGTGCATGGCTTACCGCTACCGTTGGCGGACAATACAGACACAGCAGCCCCCTGCACTACGCCGCTCTCTTGGCCTCTACAGATGCAGTTCCTAGGATATGGCCTACATGGCTATGGTGGACATCTGCACACATAGATGACACAGGGACATGTATACCTGTACTTGGCACTCTACAGAGGTGGGGTGGAGTGCCACATGGCCTGCATTCCGGAGGGGCCTAGCCTACGGAACTCGCCCTGGCCTAGGGAAACCCACAGCCCTCCTCCCCCACCCAGACCCCTCCACTGCGCGCAAAGTCAGCAGAATGAGAGTGTACTCACCCCCTTGTGTCTGCTGTGATGCCCTCATGGGCCCATCCAACTAAGGGTAGGCCACCGCCAGGATCCGGAACATCAGGGGAATCATGGTGCGATGGGCACCCCTCCCACATTGGGAGGCCATCCCCAGCTGAGCCTCCGCCGTCTTCTTGCTCCAGCGGCGAATGTCCTCCCATCTTTTACGGCAGTGGGTGCTCCGTCTCTGGTGGACCCCCAGGGTCCGGACGTCCTTGGCGATGGCACGCCAAATATCCTTCTTCTGGTGGGCGCTGACCTACATGACATGTACAGGGGAAGAAGAGAAGTCATTACCAACTGCACCGTCAAAGTGAGTGGCCCACATCCCTGCCCTTGCCATGTGGCACATGCATTCACACTCATTCATGGTCGCAGAACTCTGCCCCCTTCCTTCTTACATCCAGCCCTCTCCACCCAGGCATAGCCCATACAACTTGCACCCTATGTACTCACCTGTTGGTCTGGAGGACCGTAGAGTAGCGTGTACTGGGGGAGGACCCCGTCCACGAGCTTCTCCAACTCCTGTGCAGTGAAGGCAGGGGCCCTTTCCCCAGACGCACGTGCCATTGTCTCTTCCAGACCGAGGTCACAGTAGCACTTGCAGTGTAGGTCCTCTCCTGTCGAAGATCAGGTATCGAGTGATTGCACAGATAGAAAATGGCGGTGACGTCCGCGGCGGTGACGTCCGCAGCGGTGGGTATCATCACCGCTGGCGCACTTCCTCATTGGCTCCTGGGAACCATAGGGTCCAATGTTAACCAATGTAGCATTGCGCCGCGGTCTCTGACCACCTACCGCGACGGTGTACAACGCCAGCGCAGTTACCTCACATCCCATTGTCCCAGTTTAGAGGTCAGGCAGCCGCCATTTCAGGGGCCCACATGGCTTCACTTTCAACTGCGTCACACATACCGAAGCCTAGACTCAACACACATACATACAACTTTTTGGAATATGTTTTGTGTTCTGGGTTGCTGTGGGTACATACCTCTGAATTGCTTGACTCTATGGTCGCTTTTGTCCTTCCTAGGCACCGTCCGCTGGGACATGTGATGAGATGGCGGAATCCTCCGGTGTACCGACCGCTGGTGGACCTGTTGACAATGGAGGAGCGACATTTAATCATCACCTACAGGTTTGACCGTGCCACAATCCAGGAACTGTGTACCCAGTTGGAGCCAGACCTGATGTCACCAATCCGCCATCCCACAGGAATCCCCCATCAAGTGCAGGTGCTATCAGTGCTCCATTTCCTGGCAAGTGGGTCATTTCAAACAACAGTGGCCATGGCATCAGGGATGTCCCAGCCTATGTTTTCCAACGTGTTGTCCAAAGTGTTGTCTGCCCTGCTGAAACACATGAGGAGCTACATCGTTTTGCCTCAGGTGGAGGATTTGGCTACAGTTAAAGGTGACATCTATGCCCTGGGACATATCCCTAACATCATAGGTGCCATTGATGGGATCCATGTAGCTCTGGTACCCCCCCACAGGAGTGAACAGGTGTACAGGAACCGGAAGAGTTATCATTCGATGAATGTACAGATGGTATGTTTGTCAGACAAGTACATCTCGCAGGTAAATGCTATGTTCCCTGGCTCTGTGCATGACACCTACATCCTGCGGAATAGCAGCATCCCTTATGTGATGGGTCAACTCCAGAGGCACCATGTGTGGCTATTAGGGGACTCTGGTTACCCCAACCTGTCATGGCTACTTACCCCAGTGAGGAATCCCAGGACCAGGGCAGAGGAACGCTACAATGAGGGCCATGGCTGGACTAGGAGGGTGATTGAATGCACCTTCGGCCTCCTGAAGGCCAGGTTCAGGTGCCTCCATATGACAGGTGGTTCCCTATTCTACTCACCAAGGAAGGTGTGCCAGATCATCATCGCCTGCTCTATGCTTCCCAATCTTGCTTTGCGCCGCCAGGTGCCTTTTCTGCAGGAGGATGGTCCAGATGATGTGGCAGCTGTGGAACCTGTGGACAGTGATGAGGAGGAAGCAGAGGAAGAAGACATTGACAACAGGGACTCAGTCATACAGCAATATTTTCAGTGACACACAGGTGAGAACACTTTCTTTACTACTACTTTTACTTTCACACTTCTACCTCTATCCTGTCTGTCAATTTCAACCAGTATTTGGTAACTGAGTTGTTCATTTCCATTACGGTTTCACAGGTGTGGTTGCCAACGTGTGTCATCTGCTTGCATCCTTCATGGACTTGTGATGTGTGACATAGGTATGTTGACATTACTATTGTGAACGGATTTTGTCATTGTTATAGCTAATACACATTTTCGAAAACACAGACTGACTCCAGATTGTTTTGTGGTTCAAGGGTGTTCATTGAAGTGCTAAATGTGGGAGGGGGTGGTAAAATGGTGAGGGGTGATGGTGGGGGAATGTCCAAGTCCAGTCTATTAGTCTCACAGGTGCACTGCCCATATGGGCATAGGAAGTGGAGCTGGGACAGTTCCAATCTGGACAGGGTTACAAAGTGGGACAGTGGGATGACAATCAGGGTGGTCTCATTTCTTGGTGGGGGTCTTGCCATCGTGCTCTGTCCTGTTCCTGGATCTCAGGGACCGCTTGCGGGGTAGTTCTCCATATGCAGGGGGTGGGGTGCTGGTGTGGTGGTCCTGTGGCGGGGCGTCCTGTCCACTAGCGCCGGCGGAGGTGGTGGGCAGTTCATCGTCCAGGCTAGTGTCAGGGCCCCTTGGAGTGCCACGGTGTCCCTCATGGTGTTCTGTATGTCAATAAGCACCCCTACGATGGTGCCCAGGGCGGAGCTGATGGTTCTGAGTTCCTCCCTGAAGCCCAAATACTGTTCCTCCTGCAGGCGCTGGGTCTCCTGAAACTTGGCCAGGAACGTAGCCATCATCTCCTGGGAGTGGTGGTATGCTCCCATGATGGAGGAGAGGGCCTCGTGGAGAGTGGGTTCCCTTGGCCTGTCCGCCCCCTGTCGCACAGCAGCCCTCCCAGTTCCCCTGTGTTCCTGTGCCTCCGTCCCCTGGACCATGTGCCCACTACCACTGCCCCCAGGTCCCTGTCGTTGTTGGGGTGGTGGGTTAACCTGGGTTCCCTGTAGTGGTGGACACACAGCTGATTGACGTGTCCTGGGGACGGAGGTATGGGCCAGCTGGGTGGGTGCTGTACTGGTGTTTCCAGAGGGTGGAAGGTCAGTGTTGGGCTGTGCCTGTGCAAGGGGAACCGACTGTACCGAGGTCCACGATGGTCCAGGCTGGTCATCTGGATCCAGTTGGCCAGAGCTGCTGTCATCACTGTGGGCCTCTTCTGTGGATGGGGTGGAGATTTCTGGACCCTCCTGTCTGGTGACGTTAGGTAGTGGTCCTGCAGGGGTATAAGAGCATGATTATTGCATGTGTGTGTGTCATGGTGTGCAATGGGTGGGTGAGCGTGTACCCCAGGGCTAGTATTCCTGTGTGGGGGCTTGTGTGATGATGGTTAGGGGTTGTTATGGGTATTTGCAGTGGGCATGCTTTAGTGATGGGTGTCCATGCTTTGTGGTGTCATGCAGGGATTGGTGTTGGGATGGGTGGTTTGTGTTATTAGTACATTAGTGAGGAGTTGGAGTGATAGGGGATGGGGCGATGGTGGGGGTGTGTGATAGCATGCAGGTAGGGTGGGGGATATGATAGTTAAGATTTGACTTACCAGTGTCCATTCCTCCACCGACTCCTCCGAGGCCCTCAGGATGCATGATGGTCAAGACTTGCTCCTCCCATGTTGTTAGTTGTGGCTGAACCGCGATGTTGTGCCTGGAGACCACGGAACGCACCTTCCCCCGTTCCACCTCTTCCTGATGTCCTCCAGATTTCTTGGGTGCTGTCCCACTGCGTTGACCCTGTCGACTATTCTTTGCCATAGCTCCATCTTCCTAGCTATGGAGGTGTGCTGCACCTGTGATACAAATAGCTGTGGCTCTACCCATACGATTACCTCCACCATGACCCTGAGCTCCTCCTCCGAGAACCTGGGGTGTCTTTGGCGTGCCATTGGGTGGTGTAGGTGATGTGTGGGGTGGTGTATGTGGTGATGAGTGTGGTGATGTGTAGTGGTGTGTGGTGTTTTGTGCGTGGATGTTGTGTGGGTGATGGTGTTGTGTGCCTCTGTGTGGTGGGGTTGTCTATTGCTGTGCTCGCTCTCTCTGGCCTTCGTCAACATTTTTTGGTCGTAGGGGTTTGTGTGTGATGTGGGTGTGTGTTTTATATTGTAATGGGTGTGTGGGAGTGGCGTTTGTATGTGTATCAGGTGTGTGTATTTGGAATTGACCAATGTGGCGGTGTTTTGGAGATGTGTGTGTATTTTGAGCGCGGCGGTGTGTACCGCCAATGGAATACCGTGGTTGAAAGACCGCCGCGTGGATTCGTGGGTCGTAATAGCATGGGCTTGTTTCTGTTGGCGTGACGGTGGAGGATTTGTTTTCGCCAGTTTATCACTGACCTTTGGTGTGGCGGACTTGTGTGGGTGTCTGTATTTCGGCGTATTCCGAGATGTGGGTCATAATAGCTGTGGCGGAACTCTGCGGCCGCAGCGGTATGTTGGCGGTCTTCTGCACGGCGGTAAGCGGCTTTTACCGCCAATGTTGTAATGACCCCCTATGTCTCCTGCAATTCAACAATTTCTGCCCCATAGAATGACACTGCGTGTGAGAAAAAAGATTTTGAAAAATGGGCTGCTGACCACCTGGGAAGCAAGAGTGGGAAGTGTTGATTTTATTTTTAAGGCTGATGTCCGACTGAGCTCTGTCTTGTGAGACCTGCAGCTTGAGTACCAGCAGGAGTGCTCACCTTGGACTGCTGCAACTATGCATTTGGTCGTCTGATCCCCTGCAGTAGCCCTTCTGATCTTGGCTTGATCACCACTCAATTCTTCCTGGGGTGTGGTGGTGTGGTTTTCCTGATGTTAGAAGTAATAAGAAAGATCTAAAGAGATGAGGAGTTTGATGTGCACAGTGTAAGCCTCTCGTTAGAGGGGGCCATGCCAGTGGGTTGAGCGCATTTCAGTTGAAGCGAGTGAGCTAGGTCTCAGTGTGGTTTGTGGCCTGCTCCCCCCCACTAGTTGTCTACCCCTCCTCTCAACTGTTTTGGTCGATCTTAAAACCTCTGAACAATAAGCTGCCTAGCAAGTTTACTGTGGCTATCTCCTTCTAATCGTTTAGGAGTTTTCTCAGATAATTGGGCCAAACTTGGAGTGCTCTTCCAGTGTGAATAAATCCATTAGGCAAACGGAACAGTCTTAGGGGAAGGAGCAAAATGATTGCAGGGAATCTTTTCTCTGACCACCTGATTATGTTAAGGGCCTTATGTTAAAACTACATTTAACCTTTTGAGGAATAGATTTACTCCTATCAATGCATTAAGGGGTAAGAATCAGGGGCCAGATGTAGCAAACGTTTGCGACTCGCAAACGGGCCGAATCGCAATTTGCGACAGTGCAAAATCGGAAATGGGATGCAAAAAGCCCATTTCCGACTCGCAAAAAGCGATGGGATCCGTTTGCGAGTCGCATCTGTTGCGACCCCATTTTGCGACCCGCAAATTGCGAGTCGCAATTTGCGAGTCGCAACCCATATGCAATTGCAACTCGCAAATGGCGACTAGTCTCAAAAAGCCCAGTTTGCATGTCCCATTTACCACTAACTCAGAGCAGGTGGTAACCATTACCAAAGTATAAAAGGAGACCCAGAAGCCATCTGGGTTACTCAAGATGACGGAGATATACCTGATAGCAGTGAGGAGGAGAGTCTACGCAGCCCAGCAGAGGAGGAGGAGGGGCCACAGACAGGAGAAGATATATAGAACCAGGCAGACTCTTTTCCAGCAAACTGAAGAGGAGATCTATGATAAATACCGCCTTAGCAGCGCAGCCATTCTAGAATTAATAGATTTACTCAAACCACAGCTAGAACATAAGACTCTGCGTGGCTGCGCCATCCCTACGCATGTGCAAGTACTATGCGCACTGCACCTCTTGGCCTCAGGGACCTATCAGGGGGTCATTGCCGTGGCAGGTGGGGTATCCCAAAGTGCAGTGTCAAGGTTCCTCAGGGCATTCCTAGATGCCTTAGTCACGCACAGGTCTCACTTCATATACTTACCAAGGAATGAGGCAGAAATTAACAGCACCAAGCTGGACTTTTACCGCATTGCCCACTTTCCCCATGTCATTGGATGTGTAGATGGGACACACATTCAAATATGCCCCCCTGCTAATCTGGAACACATTTTCTGCAACAGAAAGTGTACCCACTCACTCAACATACAGGTTGTTTGTGATGCCCATTACGTCATCACGGACATCGTAGCTAAGTTTCCAGGCAGTACCCATGACTCATACATTTTTAGGCATAGTGGGATACATCAACGCCTGGAACGTGGGGAATTCGGAGACGGCTACCTCCTAGGTAGAGCCACAGACACTTGCAGACATACACACAGGTCACTGTGCACGACTATCTGGACTTCCTAACAGTGTACTTTTGTGCCCAACAGGTGACAGTGCATATGCTCTAAGGCCTTGGATCATGACTCCGTTTTTAACACCAAGAACTGAATCAGAGAGGCAATACAACAGTGTGCATAAGAGGATCAGGAACCTGATCGAGCGCACATTCGGACTGCTGAAGGCAAGATTCAGATGCCTCCACCGCAGTGGAGGCGCCCTCCAATACACCCCCATTACCGCTTTCAAAATTGTGGTCGCATGCGCCATCCTCCCCAACATAGCCACCCGACGTGGGCTACCTCTCACCCCTGCAGACCCAGATCCTGATGATGAAGAGCAAGAACAACCACATCGCCATCATGGGGATAGGAGTCTAGCTAATCAAGGCAGACTGAGACGGGACCACATTGCAACGCAATATTTTGGACGGTACGTGTCAACTCCCACCATACTCACCTATTAACCATTTGTTAAGTGGAACAAAAATAACTGTTTTATTAATGTCATGAAGAAACTATATACAAGTTGAAATTGTCCATGGGCAGGAAAATGCCAACCAGTCATGTGGCACATTAACGCCATGTGCCACATTAATCTGTCCTGGCTGTTATCTATGATCTCCTGCCCCTCCTGCCAGCCTGGCTGGTCCCTGCTGCGTCCATGGTGCTGTGCCTACCATTCCTCAGCACCCTACTGTCAGTGGCAGAGACACTGCTCACTGTTGAGCCCTCCTCCCAGGTGTATTTGTTAACTTCCTGGCTGTGATGTCATCATCATGTGCCAGGAAGTGTTTCCAGAGTGTTCTGGTATGCTTTCTGGAGTGTTCTGCTGCACCTGCAAGCAATTTTGAAGGTAATCGCAATTTGCGACACCCACTCGCTAATTGCGAGTTCGTTTTTTGCACACTCGCAAACAGCGACCTCGCAAACTGCGGACTCGCACACAGCGTTGCGAGTCCGGCTGCGAGTCGCAAAATCGGATCGCTTTTGTTTCTGACATTCCAATTTGCGACTCGCATTTTGCGAGTCGCATCAACTCGCAAAATGCGAGTCGCATCAACTCGCAAAATGCGAGTCGCAATTTTTATTTTTGCTACATCTGGCCCCAGATCTTCTCTTTTTGGTGCAAAGAAAAACCGAGCCAAGATGATCTAAGCACATATTTGGGCATCCCCCCAGTCAAAGTACTGACAATCTCTCTGTTCCTTCTAGACTTGAACGCACTCCCACAGGGCTAACTGGGACTATCACCCAAGAAAAAATGCCCTATTCTTTGAATGAGGATATTCCCTTCCGGACATAAGGCCTGATTTAGATCTGGGTGGGCCAAAGACTCTGTCACAAATGAGACGGATAGCCTGAATAATACGGCAGACAGGATATCTATCACGATTGTGACAGAGTACTCCCCTCCAACAAGATCTAAATCAGGTCCATAGACCCAGAGTTTAATTACAGGTGCAGGGCGCAAGAGAAGGATAACAGTATAAAATGCTGTTTACACCTCTACTGACAATTGGCCTGCACCTTTTCATTAGTACACCTTCAGAGCACTCTACAGTAGTGCCTCCAATATAAGTGACACCTGATCTGGAATTAATTGGCAATTAATCATGTAATCCACAGGCCATAAGGCACAGGTTTCAGATTCACTACATTTGTGTAGAGAGCATTTATCCTCTATTTTAGCTCTCTTCGAAAAATGTGTAGTGGGATCTGATTCTAATCATGACACACCTGACATGATCCTGGTGGTACTAACCAGTAATAAACAAGATAGGGAAAAGGTTAATCAGGCAAATTCAGAGTTCCCTGTCAAACGGTGTCCCTTAGGGTACCTTCAGAAGTTGGGATTAATGCTCCGGTCTCTCGAGCTTCTAATCTTGATTTCTACTCGCAAGCAGAAAAGCCCCTTGTTAAGGCACCTCAGACTTCTCTAAAACATGATCTAAGGAGGAAAGCCTTGCACCTGCGATCTGATACCTCTTTGATCCCTGTTCTATGGACTCTGCGACACCCGGGTTCAATGTGAAATCTTCAATTCTTCAACTTGAAGTCTTTCCCATATTCAAGACTAAAACTCTGCCACTCTCAGTGGGCCAAAAGGAAAGGGTGGAGGTTACAAGGATCTGGAGACTAATCAATAGGACCAATCATAAGACAGGTCTGGTAATTTTTCACTTCAATTTTCATTAAAAAAAATATAGGTATTGATGGAGAAGGTGAGACAAGAATTACAAATGGAGGGCTTTTAGAATGTGGGAAACTGGGCTATTCATGCACCCTCAATGAATACGACTGGGTGACAAGAATGCATGTCACAGTTGGATCATGTTAAGGTGGTAACATCCTTTGTTGCTAGGAGCTACACTTCCCTTCTTGGGGAAATGGTCATAGCTGAAAATGAGAAAACTTAAAGGACAGTTTAGTGTTTGTGTTTACCATGTTCTCCATATGAGGACCTTGTGGCCTTGGGTGAACATCAGAAGAAGGAATCTGATAGACTGCAAGAAAAGCTAGAAAGAGATAGGCATAGACTAACCTAGACCAAGAGACAAAACTGTCTCAGTCATCTTACAGAGCAGCGGAAAGCCCACTAGATCATTCATCAGCTTTTTTCTGCAAACACTCTGGAAAAGCAATAGGATGTTAAAAAACAAAATGTAACACAAAGTTTAAACAGCTTGACTTCAAGTTCAAACATGGTTCTACCCATATTTTCAACTTCTACCACCTGAATAAAAAGTGGGAGATGGACCTAGAGAAAAGCATGCACTACAGAAAAACATATTGAACTTAGCAGCATCCCTGTTTCTTCTAACATCTAGTCCATCACAAGTGTAAGCCCAACTGGATGGTGACTTAGAGCAACCAAATACCAGCTAATAAAGATAGAAAGATTTCAAATTGGATATTGGGCAGATGCAACACTATCATTATGAACATGTCACAACTGATAGACTCAAATCCTGGGAGGCAATTTGAAAGAAAGTGGTTGATTGACTTGGCAATAAAGTAAGGCATGGGCTGGTCCAACCTCAGCAAATTAAATAAATGGAAAATTCTACATATCATAAACATACCCGCCATAACCGGCAGTTGTCCACTAATCAAATTAAATCAAAATCGTACTTTAGTTCGACCATAGGTCATGAAAGTTTACACATAAAACAATAAAACAGAAACGTGCATTCATTATCATTGTACTTTACAAAGCACCACGCTGGCTTAAAATAAAATTTACATTAAATGAAGATAACTTCTATGAAACCATAGTCACTGGTAGTAAAAAGTCATTCATAGGCAAAGGCCTGCAGTAGTCCATCATTGTCCATTAAAAAAACAAAAAAAGACACTCCCGGTACATGGTTTTACATTTGGTTGCCAAAGTTGCTAAAACATCTGCATCACAGAGTTAAAATTATGCAAATATTTAAGAATCAACAAGACAATAAGAATAAATATATATATTCAAATTTTCCCGTTTAATGCAATCATTAAAAAAAAAAAAAGATAATCCGACCCAAAATCTAAAAATACTGATATTGTGTTATAGATTAATACGATTTCATAAGAATTTAAATAAGATGCTTTGGCAAAGCGAGCCTGCTGCCTGCAGGGTCATATAGGCAAAGAAAGTAGAGGACAGGATTTGCATAAAAAAAAACACATAATTTAAGCATGGTCAAATCATTAGAAACGCATACACAGTGTAACAAAATATATATATTGTGATTTAAAACAGCTATCAAATTCATATTGAAATAGCACACACACTAAACAAGTATTATATATTTTTTTTTTATTCATTTATTCGGTCTAAATATTTTGACCATTAAAATACAGAATAACAATCATACATAACAATAATAAAACCTGTAGTCGGCATTTGAATAAATACCGTTAGTGCGTTCCTTGAAACTAAAACCATGATCATATTTATTTTTATAAATACAATAAAAGAATCCTACATGGCAATAAGAGAAGATAAATAGAAAACTTGTGTCCATCATTCGAATAAATACAGTTAATACATTCCATGAAACTATAACCAGTATGATGACTGATTTATGGGCTGATGCATTTCTTGTCATGTCTAAATGTTTTATAAAATGCCATGGCAATTGGGCTAAAAATTCATCTATATAAGCTAATAGGGCCACAACTTCTCATATGAGGGACCGAATGCTCCTAAAAATTCCTAAAAACCACAGGAAGAATAAATAAGATTCAATATCGGGATACATGACACATCTAAACATTAAAAAAGGAAATAAATATATCTTATTAAAATCCCCATCTATAGACAAAAGGGTACCGAGCCAACTTAGAGCCCCATGGCTAAGATGAACCTACGACGGATGGACCAAGCTTCAGACCGATATTTGGTGACTGAGCTGACTACCAATGTGGATGCATCATATTTGCATATTCTGGTAGCATTAGCTCGGTCCTACAGTAGTAACGTTTTGCACAGAGGAATGATCCACCTCCCTCTGGGGCTCTTGTATAGGGGGCAGAAGAACAACACGTGCTCAGTTGTTTCCTCACATTGGTGACAAAGTATTCATCTGTCGGTCGAGGGTTGCTTGATGACCAATGGGCCGTGTAGCTATTAACGGGCAGAGTGCCGTATCTTAGCTGGAGATATAGGGCACGGGCACGTGCAGGCATAGGAAGGTCCATGAGGTTCTAGGGCCGGGGATCATGTTTGACTTGGAGGAATTCTACTGTTAGCCTGCCCACCCTATTATAGTGGAAGAGATCTTTGTTGGTTTTCTCCCAATATCTCCCTTTGACGAGTTGCCTAGCCTTAGCAGGGATCAGCTCAGGGTACTTCCAATAATGGGGAAAACCTAGCTTATCCCAGCCAGATTTCATCTCCTTCAGCCAAAGGATTTTTTCCAGTCCCTGTGGAGATGTTATAAGTTCTCTTATCGCCACCCTGAATGGTTCAAGTTCGTCAGTTTTCCATAGACGGATCCAGTAAGAGAGCGGTCTCAGACCCGCTGTGGCTTTGATGCTGTTTAGTCCTAGGTCGAGTCTGAGAGGGGTCATTGGTGTGCCCTTCCCTAGCCAGGAAACATGTCTGAGGAAATTATTTTCTTTAGTTTTTAAAATGTCCAATTTTCTGTGGGAACCCCAAAGTTCCGTTCCATACAGGGGCACCGCACGGATTTGGACTTTGTAGATCTCAGAGATTGGATTCAGGGGGGGGCTCACTGTCGTTCTAGCCTTGTGTACTAGATCCCCACCTCTTTGGCTTTTAATAAGTGCCCCTTTATCAATAGCTGCCTCCCAATTACCTGTGTCCGTTAGCCTGATGCCTAAGTAATCAAACTATGCCACTCTTTCCAACGGGATTGAATTCATTGTTTTTGTTGCACGAGGTCTTTTTCTTGAGGAGCTGTATATCATAAGTTTTGTTTTCTTGACATTAACGTCCAGCCGGTAGTCTCTGCAGAAGACACAGAATTGATTGACCAGATTTTGAATTCCCATTGGTGATTTGGCTAGCAAGATTGTGTCGTCCGCATATAGCAGACACAGTACTTTCTTTCCAGCCAGTTTGGGCGAGTCATTTATACAGTTCTCTAAGTATTGGATACAGTTTTTTATATATATAGCAAAAAAAGGGTGGGGGCTATGACACAACCCTGTCTAACTCCTCTTTTGATAGCTACAGGGTCTGTCAACTCGTCATCCTTACCGCATCTAATTTGTGCATAGGTATTCTCATGCAGTCAAACAATGAGTTTCAGGAGGCCTGTTGGAACACCCATATTGGATAGTGTCAACCATAGCATGTTCCTGGGGACCAAGTCAAATGCGGCTCTAAGGTCAATGAAAACCACCCCTAGGTCCACATTCTTCCATTTAATTGCCAGGAATCTCAGGGCTTGATCTATGGTACTGACTGCGGGTCTGAACCCTGCCTGTAGATCAGATATGGCTTCAGACTCTGAAATCCATTCATCAAGGTGAAACAGAAGTTGCTTTGCATAGATTTTTTTAGAGTCATCAAGTAGACATATCGGTTGATAGTTGGCAGGATCATTGGGACTACCTTTTTTGAAGATGGGAACTATCTCGGCCCCTTTCCAGGAAGGTGGAGCAGAAGCTCCTGCTGCAACTGCATTACAGATTAGATTTAGGTAAGGGCCCCAAATGTTAGGTCTTGTCTTGTATAGGTCACCCGGGATCTTTACAGGACCAGGGGCCTTTCCCCAATTCAATGAAGTTATTGCAGCTCTAGTTTCAGCTAGAGTGAATTTGATCGGGGTGGCCCCATGGAGTTCACTGTCGTCAGGAGTCCTAAAGGCTGCTTCGGATGGCCCTTTGTATAGTCGACCAAAGTGCTCAGCCCACACTGCAGAGAGGATTGAGGTACTGGGCAAAGAAAAGGAATCTCTACTGTCGTCTGCTATCAATTTCCAAAACCTAGAAGTATCGTTTGTTTTAGCAGTCTCCAGAATAGCTGCCCATCTGGCCTCCTCCCAGCTTCTGCGCGCCCTAGAGCATTCCTGTTTATAGTCCTTCCTTGCTTTTCTTATAAGCTCTGCATGGCCTTCTTTCAATGTTCTCAATAGGTTATGCTGGGCTTCCCTGCATGCATTGCTAAACCACTGTGCACAGCACTTTTTCCTAGGTCTACTAATAATCTCTTTTGTAAGAAGGTGCTTTAAAGAGTTAAACAGTTCAGTGTGAGCTGCTAATTGCCCATCACCATCCTCTAAGTGTAAAAGCATAGGCTCCATTTGGTCTGCTAATAAATTGTATATTGATGAGTCAGAGGAGGTAATAACAGACTCCCATTTGACATTACTTGTGTTATTTGTCAGGGCGAGCTTTTGTGCATATGCCTTAGAATGGGGAGCTTCAAGCGAAGACAGCAGGCCTCTGGTCGATAAAATCAGTGGGTCATGGTCACTCTCATCGTGCTCTTGTACCCTCATGTCAGACATGTGGCCCCACAGTCGGATGTCAAGTAGAATATAGTCAATATGGCTCATGTGGGCTCCACTCCTAAAAGTGGAGTGCAAGTTAGTGTCTGAGCGGGAGCGACCATTACAAGCTCAGAGACCATGTGTTAGTGTAATATCAGCAACTTGGTGCGCTATTCTATTCAATCTAGGTCTTTTATTTGACACTAACTGGGGGATACCCCAATAGGCATCCTTTTCTTTATATAACTCTTGGGCCAGAGGGTTAGACTCAAATGTAACATTAAGGTCCCCTGCAATTAAGATGAAATGGGATGAAATGTTGTTCTGGAGAAAGCTATCCAGTATGGTCAGGGCATCAGAGTCATAGTGACTGCCCACACTCCTATTATAGATATTGATTATTAATAGTGGTCTCTCCTTGAGGGTCGATACTAGTAAGGCCTGCAAGTCATGGCAGCCCATATCTATGACTTCAACCTTGCACCTGAGAGAACTGCTTAGCCATATAAGTAGCCCTCCTGATGGTCTCCCAGAAGACACCTTGCGAGCTGCAACCCAGTAGCTTTTAAAGCCTGATCTATATTTGGGCTCCAGTGCCCATGTTTCTTGGAATAGACAAATCTGGTATTCGTTGATAAATTGTCCCCATCCTGGGCTTTGCAATTTACTCTCCAGCCCAGCTATGTTCCAGCTAAGAACCGTGTGAAAAACATTTGTTTTAGCATGCTCAACTTCTCTCGGGAATTGCTCACTGAAAGAGGAGATGCAGCCGATAGCCTTGTTGTCTATGTTCACCCCGCTGGGTACAGAACCAGCCATATTCATGTCTGGTAAATTGACAGAAGAGATAAACCCAGAATTGCGAGGAGCACTTGTCGCGAGGGATCCCCCCTCCTCACTAGCTGCGCATGTGGAATTCTCGGTAATTCCCAGTTTGCAGGAATCTGTCAGGGTAAATGGTATGGATGAAATAAGACCACTAAGAACTGGGTAAACGGTATGCTCAGTCTCATGGTAACTCATACCTACTCCCCGTGGTCCATCACTGAGTCAATCTATCTCTGAGAGAGAAGCTGAGGAATGTCTAAGGCCTAATTTGGGGTCAATCTGTAGCTGGATGTCAGGGGAGACTCTGTGCGCCATTAGCAGCTTACTATTCGCGACTGTCGCTCGTGGAGGGTAAAGCACTTGCAGTCTGCAAAGAGAGACTTCTCCTGCTAGAGGATAGGGTCTATTAGCATTTAAAAAGAACTGCTGGACAAGAGCAGGTGAATTGAAATTGATAACAATGCAATCCCCTGTGCCAATCTTCTCCAGTGATCCCACCCACCCCACCCTTCTCACTATCAATATTGAGGGTATCATATGAAATGCAAACCTTGCATTTGCATGTAACCAATGTTTAACCTTGTTTTTCAGTTCGGCAAAAGATTCCGAGAATTTGGTCTTACGTTCAGGGACATTGGTGATGACAAGGAATTATGGGCATGACTCCGGTAGAAGATGCAGCGCTCCCGATCCAGTCCTGCCATTGATCTGCACCGTCTTCAGGGGGCCTGCTGAGGGATGCTCATAAATGGAATTAGCTGCACCAACATTAGTTGCTGTGTTGTTAGAAGAAGCAGAACCTCCAGTTCCTTTTGAAAGAGGGGCTGGGACCTTTGGGTACTTGTTCTTTAGGATGTTAGCTGCTCCATCAGATAAGTCCCCCTCGTGATTATTGGGAAGGAGGAGACCTTTGCTCATTAGAGCAGGGGATCTGCCGCCATTAGCGTGGGGTTGGCTCAAGTGGGAGGGGTGAGGATAAGATTGGATTTCTGCAGGTGGAGGAGGTACCGGCAGCTGAATCTTGGTGAGTCCTTCCAGTTTCTCCTCGATCTCTTGAAGACGGGCTGCTATAGGGAGGAGCAGCTTGATGAACTCTTCTTTTATAAATATAATTATATGATCAGTTGCCTGTCATCCGTTGACACTTTCTGAGGGAGTTAAAATAACGTCATTACTAGGAGCCAGGCCCGGATTGGGGGAGCTCGAGATCCGGGTTCATTTGTTTTTTATAATAGACTTCCTTCGTTTCCTTTTCCCTTTGTTATTGGAATCAGCAGTAATTAGGGACCCTCCTTTAGAAGGGCCCCGGATTGGTGGGATTGGTGCGGCGAGAGCAGTACTCCTGAGGGTTTCTAGAGGGGGTAGTGGGAGGGGTGGTCAATGCAGGCTGTGAATCTACTGACAAAGGGGGCTGGGTGACTTGGCAGCTGTAGGCTGGGTTGTGGGCTGAAGATGTGGGGGCATATAAGCGGCGCTATACCAGTTCTATCTCTTTTTCACGTGCCCCGACGGCCTTTTGAAGAAATCCATCTAGAGTTTTATTGTTTCCATGCTTGTCTTCAGCTCCCGCCCCCCTCCGTTTGCCCACCTTTTCCTCCTGTTTCAAGCCTCCTCACTTGAACACTTGGTAAAGAATGCGATTGGCCCTTCTGGCACCCACAGCTATTGCCCTACTAGAAACCCCTCACCTGGGATAAACTTGGAGCTCTTCAGACCCTGCTGTTGTCGGGCTAACTTGGTGATGCTGGGCACAGAGAGAAAAATAAAGCGGTGTGGCCCGGCCCGGCCTCCTACGGTCGCTGACAGGCGCAGGACGGGCCCGCCCTTGGCCCGGGCTTTGCCCGGGTGCGTCCCGCAGAAGCGGGCATGCGTCTGATTTCAAAGGGGGCTGCTTCCCGCCCCTACCTCCAGACACCAATCAGCGCGACCCACAGGCGCGCACACAGTCACACGGGGGCATGGCTCCTGTCCCTTGCCAGTTCCCAAAAACAGCACGACCCGCGGAAGCGGGCGCGCGTTTGATTTTAAAGGGGGCTGCTTCCCATCCCTGCCTCCAGACACCAATCAGCGCGACCCACGGCAGCAGGCGCGCACACAGTCACACGGGGGCTTGGCTCCCACTAAACAAGTACATAGAGATAACACTTTACAGCTAGCACTGGTGGTAAAGTAACAGAAATACAAGATGATTGCTTATTTGCTGTCTAAAAGAAGTCAGTTCCAAAGCCCTATCCAAGCCACATGGTTAAATAGTTCTTTACCCGTATTACAGGCTAAACACTGTGACCTGATGCTATGATAGCCCTCTGGCAAATGGATCAAACTGCTGACAAGTATTTGGTGACTGTACTTATTACCAGTGTAAATGGGTCATATTTGCAAATTCTATGAGCATTGACACTATCATGTAAAAACAAGGCCTTACGCAGAAGAATAAAAAAATTTTCCCTGGGGATTTTGTATAGGGGACAAAAAAAGAGCACATGTTCAGCTGGCTCCACACATAAATTGCACTTTTACATTTGTTGGCCTCAGGGCTGTTCTGCGACCAGCGGGTAGTACAAGTATTGACTGGTAAAATGCTGTATCTAAACTGAAGGAATAAAGCAAGGGCAGATATTGGCAGGTCAAGGAATTGCTCAAGCCATAGCTCCTGTTTGACGAGCAAACATTATGATGTTAGATGACCCACCCCATTGCTATAAAGGATCTGCTCATTGGCCTTCTCCCAATATCTCAATTTGACCAATGAAATAGTGTTAGCTGGGATCGAGTCGGGCCTCTCCTAAAATTGGGGGAAAACCAAGTCATCCCAGACTGATTTCATTTCCCTCAGCTAAATGACCTTTTTCCAGCTATTTTGAGTCTTTATTAGGTCTTTAACTGCCTTGTGAAAGGGTTCTAATTCCTCTGTCCTCCAGAGGCGGATCCAATATAAGGGGGGGCCTCAAACCTGCTACTCCTTTAATACTGTTCATCCCAAGATCTAATCAAAGGGGGATCATCGGAGTGCCCTTCCCCATCCTGACTATGGGCCTGATTCTGACTCCGCCGCCCGCCATAGTCCCGCCGACAAATGACCGCACCGCGGTCAAAAGACCGCGGCGGCCATTCTTACATTTCCGCTGGGCCGGCGGGCGCTCTCCAAAAGAGCGCCCGCCGGCCCAGCGGAAATGCCCCTGCAACGAGGATGCCGGCTCCGAATGGAGCCGGCGGAGTTGCAGGGGTGCGACGGGTGCAGTGGCACCCGTCGCGTATTTCAGTGTCTGCATGGCAGACACTGAAATACTTTGTGGGGCCCTCTTACGGGGGCCCCTGCAGTGCCCATGCCATTGGCCATTGGCATGGGCACTGCAGGGGCCCCCAGGGGCCCCGCGGCACCCCCTACCGCGATCCTGTTCCTGGTGGGAGACCCGCCAGGAACAGGATGGCGGTAGGGGGTGTCAGAATCCCCATGGCGGCGGAGCGCGCTCCGCCGCCATGGAGGATTCTCCCGAGCAGCGGAAAGGCGGCGGGAGACCGCCGACTTTCCGTTTCTGACCGCGGCTGAACCGCCGCGGTCAGAATGCTCGACGGGGCACCGCCAGCCTGTTGGCGGTGCTCCCGTGGTCGGTGACCCTGGCGGTCACCGACCGCCAGGGTCAGAATGACCCCCTATGTGTCTTTAGATCATTCTCTTTCATTTGCAGAGAATCCAGCTGTCTATGAGAACCCCATAACTCTGGACCATACAATGCAGCACCCCACTTGTCCACTAACATTTTGTGGGGATAAAACTTACTAGAGCCAATTAGGATGGCTAAACACTGTCTAGCAAAAGCTCACATCTGAGAGCCATGTCTTAGTGTGCCAAAGTGGTAGAATTAATGGTCAGTGCAAGGGACAAGTAACCTAGACTTCCGCAGGATACAAAAGATTCAAACAATCCTTTTTTTTTTTAAACAATCCAAAACATTTCTCTGTGTACCATAAATGTAACATCAAAAGAAATGTATTGCTTCATATATTACTTTGATCATATTAATCCAGACATTTTTTATGTAAATATCAATTGAACATGTTATTCTGTTTGAGAAAGAATATATATTATATTTACATTCGTCTCGGTAGGTGCTCCTAAAAAAACTGTGAAATTGCTGAAGTGCAGGTAAGTGAAAGTGATATATACAGTCTGTGCAGAGTGTGTTATTAAGAAAATTATGAACTTCGAGTGGCTCCTTCAGTCCAGGAAGCCCTGAATTTTCACAAAGTTTATTTGTATTTGTCTTATCCACTCTTTGGAGATATGTCCATGTTTTGATCCCGTAATAACGTGAGTCAGGATGGGGTCATCATCAGGACAAGGAACTTCCCATTGGTAGCACCTAAATTCCGGTGTGAGAAACTAAACTTATGGTCAGGGACATCTTCCAGCTCGGAAAATGATTAGATTGTTCAGTGTGCCAGATGATCACATGGATCAGTCTGTGATCGTGGTATCGTGGAGCGCCGATGATCAATAGTATCTGGGGCTCGGGATATTTAAATAGTTGAATAGGGGTGGGGGGTGGCAAACATCCAAAAAGTGCCAAAGAGCGCTGATCAATCAGCGGCTCGGGTAATTAGTCACTTGGGGCCACGATGTATCATTAAAGGCCATTAATGATACATCGTGGACGCACCCAGGAGTTTCTTCCACCTGGGCTTGCAGTTTAACCGGTCTTGATTCATGCTTGCATGCTGATGGCGACAGCAGCAGCCCCAACTGACTAATTGCCCGAGCCCCTGATTCATCGGCGCTCTTTGGCACTTTTCAGATGTTTGCCACCCCCCACCCCTGGGACCAATCAACTATTTAAATATCCTGAGCCCCAGATACTATTGATTATCGGTGCTCCATGATACCATGATCACAGATTGATCCATGTGATTATCTGGCACATTGAACAATCTAATCATTTTCCTAGCTGGAAGATGTCCCTGACCATAAGTTTGGTTTCTCACACTGGAATTTAGGTGCAACCAATGGGAAGTTCCTTGTCCTGATGATGGCCCCATCCTGACTCACGTTATTACGAGGTCGAAACGTGAACATATCTCCAAAGAGTGGATGAGACAAATACAAAGAAACTTTGTGAAACTTCAGGGCTTCCTGGACTGAAGGAGCCACTCGAAGTTCATAATTTTCTTAATACCACACTCTGCACGACTGTATATATCACTTTCACTTACCTGCACTTCAGCGCATTCACTGTATTTTTAGGAGTACCTACCGAGACGAATGTAAAATATAAAATATATTCTTCCTCGAACAGAATAACATGTTCAATTGATATTTACATAAAAAAAGTCTGTATTAATATGATCAAAGTAATATATGAAGCAATACATTTCTTTTGATGTTACATTTATGGTACACAGAGAAATGTTTTGGATTGTTTAAAACATTTTTTGGATTGTTTGAATCTTTTGTATCCCGCGGAAGTCTAGGTTACTTCCCCCTTTCACTGACCATTAATTCTACCACACTTATTACCCTGGTCATAAGGGTTAGAGGATTTTTGCCTCATCATTTTACCTTAGTGTGACAAAGAGCAGAACTCCCTTTCAACCCCCCCATCTTTCTGATAGTAATTTATTTGTTACCCTAGCCCCTCCCCCATCTTGTGAATTTGCCTTTCATTATCAGCATTTATGATATGATAGATCATGGGAAGGCTCCACAAAATAACTGAACTTCACTGCCTTATATTCAACAATCATTGGACTGCATTGTACTGAATCTGTTCAGTCTTTTCTTTGGGTTTGAGGTTTATGTATTATTTCCTGATTCCTGAAAGGCCTTTGGCTAAAAGGGTTTTTTATATGAACCCTAATCTTCACAGATGGACATGGGGACAGGAACAAATAAGGGAATAAAGAAGGATTACTCTGAAATTGGGACAGTAATATTGGGGTACTGGGGAAAAGATTCTTTCCATTTGGTCCACATTTAATTAATCCAGATGAGATATAAAATACATTTTTAATGGCTGGCTGAATGCAAGATGGCACCAATGGAAAGTATAAGTTTAATTATCTAATGACTATTAAAGAAATACACAACTTAATAATATAAATGAATTAGGAGTGTAGACCCCTAAAAGGAGTACAGGAAAACAAACATTTTTCCACTGAAAAAAGGACACTGACATTAGGACCACGGTGAAACTGACAAGGTCACATTGAAAGGGACAATGATGCATAGACACTGATACTAGGAGACTGGCAGCAAAACAAGGGCCAGGGGAGAAATACAGAAGGGGACCAAGAAGATATAGCCCAGTTAGGAGGAGAAACTGGAACACAGGCACACATGGCACACAGTAAAACTGACCATGGTAGTGACACAGAGAAACTGACAGGACAATTGCAAAGAGGAATGGACATACAGACATATTGAATTACGGATCCTAAAACTTCCACACATGATAAAGAGAAGCTGACTCAAGGAGACATGGTCACAAAGGTGGGGCCGCTAACAACAGAGACCAACAGACCCTGAGAGACAATGAGCACCAGCACTAAGAAGGTGATGGCTCCACTTGTGCAATTCTTTGCCAAAGAGAAACAACAATCACATATTCTATGTTTTAAAAATACCAGCAAGCATGTATTACTATGGAAATGAAAACCAAAGTGACCAATTGTGATACTCAATGCATCTCTGCTCCAAAAGTGTTGCTTTGTTCTTCTTTCACAGTCTGCCTCTCCCCTTCTCTGTCACACAATATCTTTACTTTTACACTGTATTTCACCATTCTCATAGGAAAGAGAAAGCAGAAATATAAAAAGTATCATATTACAAAATATACCTTATTACAAATCAGAAAAATAGGGTGAAAGTCCTCATCTCAAGTATGGCACCTATTTTAGAGATAGGGAAGTATATGCTAACTTTAGAGCTACAGTATGGCTACCCTGCTGGAAAGGACACATTACCCCTTTTCAAATATGTCCATCCAATGAGATACACAGGCCATGTGTCATGGAAGCCAGCTTTGGCTAGCACAGTCCAGTTTTTTTTCTAATTCAAAACGACTGAAAAAACTGAAATATAGAGGTCCATACTTAGAATGACAAAGGTGAAGATGCTAAATCCCAAAATCAAAAGTGTATGCTAAAAGTGAATGTTGGAACTGGCCCTCTCTGCATGGTCACCCCAACCTTCACTCCTATTTTTGCTGAATTTAGTTTTGCTGGCCTTACAACTCTGTGCATGTTACTACTGTTAACCAGTGTTAAAGTGTTTGTCCTCTCCCGTTTAACCCAATACATTTGGCTTACACCTGTTTGGCATAATAAATTTACTTACAAGTCCCTTGTAGAGTTGTAAATCAAATACCTAGGGCCTGTAAATTAAATGCTATAAGTGGGCCTGCAACACTTATTCTGCCACCCACTTAAAGCTCCCCTTAAAACCTGTTTCAGGCCTGCCATTGCAGCCTGCTTGCAGTTTTAAGCTGTGAATTTGACTTGGTAACATATCCACTGTGCCAATCCTTAAATTCCCCTTTTAATGCGTATCTGTCACCACTAAAGTAGGTTCTAGGTAACCCATGCGGCAGGATGCATTGTAATTAAAAGGTGGGGCATGTACATTTTGAATTTTACATGTCCTTGTAGTGAAAAACTCCTAAATTCATTTTTCACTACTGTGAGGCTTACCAGTCCCACGGAATAACATTGAGTAGCCTTATTGCATTTAGTAAGTGCCTGCTTTTGATTGAGGACAGATAAGCATTTGAGGTTTGGTATCTATTAAATTATATTTAAAAGCCTCTTTAATGATAAAGGTGGATTTAAATTACAATTTTGAAAATACCACTTTTAGAATGTTGGTATTTTCCTGCCCTTGGGCATTTGGTGCCTGCAACCTCCCCTAGGTCACATAACTGGGTGTAACTGACATTGAGACTGTGTGACTTCCCCCCAGACAGTCACACAAAAGAGGAATTTGGTATGCCTGAATCTGCTGGAAGGATGGGGCAGAGCTGTGTTCAGCCGACTAGGAACTGAATAGACTGCTCTGCCTTCTATTTCACACAAAGTGCTTGTCAGCTCTGTGGTGTTCCTGCAGCCAGTTTGGAGCTAGGGCAGGGGAGTCAGGAAATCCCTAACACATCAATGAAAAACTTCTAGAAATGTCTTCCAAATTAACACCAGGTATAAAAATACGGCCATCAGGGCCCACCCGAAAACCCTGTCTGCCAAAATGCTGATGGGAAGGTTGCCACCATTGTGACTACCTCTCCGGCGGGCCCATTACCAGTTTCCCGCTGGGTCAGCGGGCGGAAACCTCAGTTTCTGCCCACTGGCCCAGTGCAAAACAGCCTACAGCATTGTCTCCAGCTCATAACTGAGCCGGTGGCAATGCAAAAAGTGTTCAGGATGCAAAGCAGACAGTGAACATTGCGACGGTGCTGGCCAGGTGGGCCCCTGCACTGCTCCTGCTGTGCTGGGGCCCCTTGCACCCATTCTCTGCTAGCCTTTTCATGGCTGCCAAATCAATGGGACAACTAATCCTGGTGGTCCTAGCAGTCTAACTGTAGCGCAAGAGACTGCTAGGGTCATAGTCAGGCCCTGTATCTCAGCTGATGACCTCGCAATCTGGAGATCATGCATCTCCATTGCTGATGTCAAAGTTACTTGTTTTTGGAACAATAGCACCTTCAGTCTGCTCAGCTTGTCAAAAATTACATTTGAAGTAGCAATGTGAGGCCACAATTCTGCTACTCTTATGCTTGTTTGTGGGGAGGTGATAAAACAGGCCACAACAAGTTATATTTTGGAAACCAAAATCACATAAGGAATTCCAGGCTTCATGCCACAACAGATTTCTGCAATCAAAACCAAAAAACTTCCATTTCAAAGTATCTGAAATACTGGATGAATCAAAGGGACGGGAGTAACTTCAGATGGCATGCCAAGTTGGTTACCTACGCATTGCAAAGGCCCCGCAAGTATACCTGCTTACAAATCATGGAGTGACAAACAATAGTCTCACATTTACTTCTGCTAAGAAAGACCTCTGTTTCGGCATTCAGACACTTGCAATCGAAAGGCAACTCCCACACTTCATGTATGTGACTGTTTCCTAGCCAATCATATCTGCCTACAGCAAAACATTTCAAGCAGTTTGCGAGGCTAAAGGTAGAAATATGTAGATTTATAACCCCATGTATCCACCATACAGTAGTGCTGTGAGAATTTCTGCCACAGTAAAAGAAAACTTTTCTAAATTTTCAATGTTAAGCATGGTGTAACTAGTTTCTTTCTTAGCCATTGTCTGCTGCTGTCTGGACAGATTAAAAGTGGCAAACAAGTTGCTACTATTTATGTATTTCCAAGGCACGTTGCCATTTTTCAGGACTTGCAATGTCCAGCCCAACTGCATGATGGAGTACAGTTGACGCTGCCCATGTTGGAGGAAAGACATGTCATTCTCTATGATGTCATTTGCAGAAGACACTATGGGCCAGATGTAGGAATATATGATTTTGCGACTCGGAAATTGCGAGGCGGAGCGACTCGCAATTTGCGATTCGCAAAATTATACGCAGAATGATGTCCATGACACCATCTGCGAATCGCAAGGGGGTCGCAAAGACCCACCTCATTAATATTAATGAGGTGGGTCGCAATTTGCGACCCCCTCGTGATTCCCTGCACTCACAGGGATGGTGGCCTCCTGGAGACAGCACACCTCCATGTCTGTGACTGCTTTTTTAATAAAGCAGTTTTTTTTTTGTATTGCAGCCCGTTTTCCTTAAAGGAAAACGAGTTACAATACAAAAGAAAAAATGAAACCATTTGGTTTCATTTTTTCAGAGTAGGCAGTGGTCCATTGAACCACTGCCTGCTCTGAAAAAATATTTTTGGCGACATTCACAAAGGGGAAGGGGTCCCATGGGGGCCTCTTCCCTTTTGCAAATGAGTTAGCACCCACTTTACATGGGTGCTAACTTCGAATTTCTTTGCGACCGTGTTCGCGGTCACAAAGCAATTCTGCATCGCGGTGCGAATCGCAAATAGGAAGGGAACACCTTCCTATTCTATTGCGAGTTGCATTCCCATTTTGCGAGTTGGTACTGACTCGCAAAATGGGACTGTGCATCGCGATGCGCATTTTGCATGCCGCAAACTGCAAATTTCGCAGTTTGCGCCATCCAAAACGCTTTGTACATCTGACCCTATATTATTTAAGGTATATATTCTATTGGACAGTGTTCATGCCATTATCGACAACAGCTAAAGCTTTTTCCATATTATCTCTATCTAACTGCCTCAAAAGTGTAGCAGCTTCCATTTGGGAAATTTTCTAAATCTCATTATATATGGCATATAGGAAGCGTTTTGAGTGTGGCTTTCTAGGTCCTAACAAGAAATCTTGTGACTCTATTTCCTTTAGAAAGGAGATTAAGATGTTGCTTCACAGCTGCTAAGGCGGAGGAATATAACCACTGTTGGTACAGTTTACCCATATTGTATGTAGTAACAATACCCGAGTGTTCCCCAGAGACATAGCAAGGGTCTGGCCGGTTTGATTTGATACCCCCCGAGGAATTAAAGAAGTGTTTCTGGCAACCGTTTGTGTCCTTCAGCCATAATAACTTCCCGCTGGGACTTGAAAGTGAGAAATTGAAGGTACCATTCTGAACCCAAGCAGTTAGTTGATCTTCCGTAGTATTTAAAAGCATTTCCCAATTGTGAAATTTTGCGGGTGCGGGGATGCTGGGTGAGTTCATTTCCTTGATCTTTGCTAACCCCAAGCATGGTGTTTGTTGAACTGTTTCATTAAAAAATATAATTTGCAAAGGAATAAGGCATTTTACTAAACAAAGCTTCCCTACCCTGCATCTGCTAGTCTCTTGTTTCTCATACACTTTTCACATCAATATTGTTCTTCCAAAACTCATAGCCTTTAGCAGCAAGCTGGGAAAGAAAGGAGTCTGAAATAAAACACTTTTGTGTCAGTTAGCAATATTTTCCTCATTCTGGAAAGTGGTAATTTGAAGTATTATGACTCAGATTTTCTAGTGTCATTCCCAGTAAAATATGTAAACTTTTCTATATATGTTTTGTACTGACCCAAGGTGGATTTGGACAATTTTCACACTGCATATAGTTGAAAACTGATCTGGGTCTATTGGATCAGTGCAGAAAGTGATGCACCCTGTGATTGTAACAGAACATTCCCCCATAATTGGCTGTGCTCCTATTCACATCTTCACTTTCAAAAACAGTATATTAGTCTAGCTTGGTAAGCATAGAATTAACTGTTTTAACATCCCAATCATCTGAGACAACACCAGGTGTAATAACATCAGTCATTGATATTTTAAACACATATAGAATTAGAATGACCCCAATATGGCCGTGTATGTCAAAGGGCACTTTATCCAAAACAAACCCTTCAGGAATCAGAACTGCTGAAATGTTCACAAGGTACAAGTCTCTTCAAACTTTATGAGAAGATAAGTAAAGGGTTAAAACCTCATATACTAGCTCAATGGCAGGGCGTTCAGGGTGGTAATGCCCATGAATCAAGAGAAAGAAAATAATGACAAAACCAATCCATAGCAGAAAGGCAAGCAGTGCCAACAGTATCCAGAGATAATACCAAGGAAAAATGAAATGGTTATTTTTAAACCATATATACAGCTTACGAGTCTTTGATACAGTTTCTTTTGTAGAATCAGAAGAATTAGAAGAATAGTCATCAATCTCGTTGAAGTAACCAGGTCCAGAAGCAGTCTGTGCAAATACAGGAGTTGGTGCAGAGATGGTGGATGAATCCACTTGCTGTGGAGGATCAAAGTAGACAATACCATATGTCTGTGAGGAATTGGACTTGTAGAGTTCCACATCTCGGGCTTGTCTTGTCGGTGAAGTGGTGACTGGAATCAGCAAAAGCTTGTTCTCCACTCTCCCCATGTTCAAGGAAGTAATTGTTTCATTGTAACACCAATTGGTGCTTGCAGATATGTTGTTTCCTGCATGTAAAGGTATGTTCTTTTGGGAAGTGAGAGAGGAGCGGGTACTACCCAAGGGTACTCTTCATTTACTGTGCAGGATCGGCTCCATGGTGCAAATGGACATTGTCAATAGAGGCAAATCTGTTTTTTTTAGAACCAGGCAGTGGTAGTAGGATGACAAATTTGGTACGTGTATTCCCAGGACTGGGACCAGTGCTCTGTAGGGTGGGCCAAATTCCTTCTTCACAGCAATATTTTCAAGTACCACATCTCCAACTTTAGGAATGAGTCAGTAAATGTTGTTGGCAAATCCCTTATTACCAAGGTGGCAGTACAGGCTGATGAATTGTCATCACAGAATTGCTGTAGCTTCTGTAAAATAACAGCACGTTCATTCCTACCAAATGTTGTGTCTTCCACCACCACTCCAGCCCCACCAAGATCTGGGACATACATAGGTACCTAAAACAACATCTCATGAGGGGTGCAGCTTCCCAAGGATTTTCTTGGCAAAATATTTAAGCTCCCTGGATTACATATAAGTGATGAAGCCAACTACAACCTGAACCTAATACTCTTGCTGTTAAGGATTGCTTCAAGTCCCGTTTCCTCTTTTCCACAACCGAATTGCACTTGGGATGTTATGGGGAAGAGTAATAAAGTTCAACACCCATCCTCCTCATGGTGTCCCTGAATGCCCTAGAGGCAAAAGCAAGGACCTAGTCTGAGTGGAATGCTGCAAATGCATATGTACTGATATAGACCTACAAATCTTTAATAACAGTTTGAGCATCAGCTGACCATTGTGGCCATACCCACAGGAATCTAGAACAGGAATCAACAGAGACTAAGATGTATTTGTATGCATCATCAGGCTGTAAGGGACCACAATGGTCCAGGTACACATATTGTAGCGGTCTATTTGACAGTAAGATGGATGTCGGCAGTGGGTGCTTAATGTTGGAACCTTTTTTTGTTGGCAAATGTCACAAAAAAGGACATATTGCTTGGTCTTTTTGTACAGCCCTGGCCACCAGAACTGTTTCTGTAAAAGAAGAATGGTGACCTCTACCCTTGCATTAGCAGAAGCAACGCCCTCATGAGCTGCTTTGATAAGAATTCATATCTGATCTTGGTTGGGAATAACACGATCTCCTACCGCTGGAATGGTTGTAGCTTCCACATTCTGAGTGACAACAAAATATGTGGATTTCGCAGGGTATTTCTTTGGCAAAGGTTGGCCATCAGCCGGAGCTTTCATGGAAGCCAGTGTCCCATTATCCAACCTCATATGAGAACGAGTCACTGAAGCAACAGAAGCCATAGCTACTACAGATTTGCCGGCTTCATCAGCCAGAGTATTTCCTAACAAGTGTACTCCTACACATTGGTGGCCCAATGTATGTACTATATGAGCATCTGGTAGTCTGCCCTTAAGATCAGCTACGCTCCCCCACAACATTCTGGGGCTGATTCTAACCCCGGCGGTCTTCGACCGCCGGGGCGAGGGTCGGCGGGAGCACCGCCGACAGGCCGGCAGTGCCCCGCAGGGCATTCTGACCGCGGCGCTTTGGCCGCGGTCAGAAAGGGTAAACCGGCGGTCTCCCGCCGGTTTACCGCTGCCCTCAGAATCCCCCATGGCTGCGCAGCTTGCTGCGCCGCCATGGGGGATTCTGACCCCCCCTACCGCCATCCTGTTCATGGCGGGAAAGCCGCCATGAACAGGATGGCGGTAGGGGGGGTCGCGGGGACCCTGGGGGCCCCTGCCGTGCCCATGCCAGTGGCATGGGCACGGCAGGGGCCCCCGTAAGAGGGCCCCGCAAGGTATTTCAGTGTCTGCCTTGCAGACACTGAAATACGCGACGGGTGCTACTGCACCCGTCGCACCTTCCCACTCCGCCGGCTCGATTACGAGCCGGCATCCTCGTGGGAAGGGAGTTTTTCCCTGGGCTGGCGGGCGGTCTTTTGGAGACCGCCCGCCAGCCCAGGGAAAAACTCATAATACCCTCCGCGGTCTTCTGACCGCGGAGCGGTATTATGGGGGCGGAATTCTGGCGGGCGGCCTCCGCCGCCCGCCAGAATCAGAATCACCCCCTCTGTGTTTAATGGCGTTCCCCTTGTAATCTCTGAACCCGTTCAAATGGTAATAATTGTGATAGTCATTGTAAGACTCGACACAGTAATACGAATCACACACTACTAGTGTGGGGTGTGCTGGATCTATTTGTTCCAGTGCCAAGATTAGATCCCTAAGCTCTCTCAGCTGTGCAGTGCAGTCATCTAGGGTCTGTGTGTACGCATTCTGAGAGTAAAATACATCATCTCTCATTATACCGCTTACGGCTGAATATTGATATTTAGTACCTATAGCTGGCTGTGCTGACCCATCATTGTAAATGATAGTTTGGTATTGATCTTGTGGGAGTATATTGCTAATTGCAGGAAACTCCTGCTCAAATTGGAGAAATTCTAGTGTTTGCAATATTGGTTCAAAAATGTAATCAACATCAGTTGAAGTTAGAACAAGTTGCCCATGGTATCCAAAAAGGATGTAATGCCTTAGAATTAGGGATGCTTGCCTTGGTAACAGACTCTAAGGATGACACCAGGGTAACAACAATAATGTCTTTCCCATGGGCTAGTGGCCTCTCGTTTATGAAACCCATCTCTACAGCTGTCAGTATCTTTTCTGTGGGTGCAAAACATTGTTCTGGAATTCAATACAAATGGGATTGGTATGCTATGGGTACCGTGGCATCCTTATTGAAAGTGACATAGGTGTTCCCAATAGCACCAGAGATTATTCTGGTGACCATGTTTGTTTTCTTGTGACATGTGTGTAAATGTTTTGCTTTATGCATGTCCTGCTAAAGGTCTCTGAGAATGCATGTATGCTCAAGTGTCCAATGCTTGTTTGAGAAATCGGGCCGAATTAAGTCTTAAAGAGGTTTTATGCATTGTGCATAACCGAGTTACTGACTTTAGTTTCTAGATGGTGTTTGGTGGTTGAAGTTGTGTGCATTTTTCGAGGAAAGTGCCGGGCCAGGCTCTTGCCTTCATGTGATACCTCTTACCCTAGGAATAGGACAATGAGAAAGGCAATTTTTGTTTTCCTAATATTGAATTTATAGCCCTGGAAGGCGAATCCAAGAATGATCAAATCGACCCTGGCAAGATGACTGTTAGGGTTGTCATCTTTGAGTTAAATATCATCCACATAGGACAATGTCTTGGGGTCAATAGCATGTAATATTGATGTTACACTGGCTGAAAACAACCCTGGGCTATTCTTATACCCCTGAGGCAAACAAAAAAAGTGCATCTGCAAGCCCAATGCACTGACGGTGCTAGATTTTGACAGGAAAAACATTGAAAGTGTCCAAGGTTGTTTGTTATTTTTTACGCACTATGTTGTTAATCAGTGCTGTGCTGTATGCATTTTGCATTGCATACATGCGTGTGTGACTGTTTAAATGTCTGTAATCTAAGACTATTCTATTTGAATGGTCTGGTTTTACAAGGGGTATTAACTGGTTATTCATTGCAGAGACACATGGTTTGGTTCATCTCTGGTACTCGAGTTATGCGAGAATCTCTCTCAGTGGAGCCTTAGCCACATGCTTAATGGGATACTGCAGTTGAGACTGTGGAGTAGACCTAAGTGTTATTAAATAGTTGAGAGATTCCTTATCCCATCCCACATAGTTGCAGGACAGTGCTGGAGCCTGTGCTAAAGCTCAGTCAGCTGCATAGGCTTCTTTTACCATGTTTGGACCTGGGACTGAGAAAGAAGGCAAAATGGCATCTTCCCCATGTAGGAGCTTGCGGGAAAATTCAGGTTGCTAGTTTTTTTATGCCAATAAAATATCACAGTAAAGTGCTTCCCAGAAGTTTACTTCAATAGTACGTTCTATATTCCCTTCAATTTGAATTTTTAACTCATAAACCCTGTTGGATAGGGAAACTTGCCTCTCCACTGTCTCTATGACAAGAAAGTCATTAGTTGCTATCACATCCAGATAATCTATAAGTTTTGGTGACAAATCATGACTTCTGCCACGCTGTCCAGCAGAGTTGCTGCCCACATCATGTTCTTCAGCAATGTTCTCAGATTGCTAGCATGTCTATTGGAAATTGCTGCCACCTTTTTCTTTTTAAATTGGGCCTTCTGTTGGTGAGATTTATCCTCTTTTTTTAATATAAATTTCTGCACAACATTGTGAGTCCTTTTTCGGTTTCATGTAGTCTGTGCAGTGTTCAGAGTGGCCCACTCTCTCCCTCTGTTTATACGGTGTGTCCTGAAAGGATCAAGAGGAACGTGTATCAGTATATTGATATCTATCAGGTGTTTTCAAAGTGTCCCTATTGCGGGGACTATGGTGGTCATTACAACCCTGGAAGTCAGTGTTAAAGCGGTGGTAAAACCGCCAACAGCCCGGCGGAAAAAAAATTGAATTACCACCGTGGCGGAAACCGCCAACATAGACAGCCACTTTAACCCTCCGACCACCACGGCGGTACAAACAAACATAGCGGCGGTCACCGCCAACTGACAGGCGGAGGACAATGTACCGCCCACAGAATTACAACCCACCAATCCGCCACCTTTTCCGGGGCGGATTCACCGCGAACAAAAACACGGCGGAAACAGGACTTCGAAGGGAAAATGCTCACCTCTGCACACCCCACGAGGAACCAGGACGCCATGGAACCAGAGCTCCAGATTTTTCCAGCCTTTATCTTCCTGCTCCTCTACCAGGAGCAAGAACACCGGCCGCGAAGACCACGGTGAGTACTGCACCTACGACACAGGGGAGGGGGGAGGGAAAAGAGAGTGACACACACACGCAACACGCAAGACCCCCACCCTCACCCACTACAACACACATGCTAATACATCATGATACATCACAGTTACACCCCCCAACCCCTCCCGAAGAATGCAAGGACAAAAGGAAATGAGTCAAAAAATTGTGATATATTCAATTACATACATCAAAAATATTTACAAATATATACATTTATACTATATACAATTATATACACCAAGAACACAAGTCCAAGGGATTCCACCATCATGGTCCATGGATCACTGGGCCCAAAAGGCATGGGCGAAGCCCACACAAGATACCCGAAAAAGACGGAGAGAACACTGCAGGGGCATCATATAGAAATAAAACAGGCACCTCAGGGGGAAGGGAAATGGTGGGCACCTCAGCCAGTTGAGTGCACAACGCCAAATCCATGAGGGTGTCCTATGGCCACTGTTCAATCCTGGGGAGTGCAAAGCCACAGTCTCACAAGTCTCTACACTGGGTGGGTTGCCCACTGTTCAATCCTGGGGAGTTCAAAGCCACAGTCTCTCAAGTGGATGTCGATCTCCACTGGTTCTGGAGGGGGCCTTGTGCCCAGAGTGCTTCATCCTGCCAAGGACTGAGGTAGTGGATAACAGTCTCCACTGGTTCTGGAGGGGGATTTTGTGCCAGAGTGATTCATCCTGTCAAGGACTGAGGTAGTGGATGTGATACTCCACTGGTTCTGGAGGGGCTTTGTGCCCAGAGTGATTCATCCTGTCAAGGACTGAGGTAGTGGCTGTCAATCTCCACCGGTTCTGGAGGGGCCTTGTGCCCAGAGTGCTTCATCCTGCCAAGGACAGAGGTAGTGGATAACAGTCTCCACTGGTTCTGGAGGGGGCTTGGTACCCAGAGTGCTTCATCCTGCCAAGGACTGAGGTAGTGGATGTCATACTCCACTGGTTCTGGAGGGGGCTTTGTGCCCAGAGTGCTTCATCCTGCCAAGGACTGAGGTAATGGATGTCAATCTCCACTGGTTCTGGAAGGGGCCTTGTTCCCAGAGTGCTTCATCCTGCCAAGGACTGAGGTAGTGGATAACAGTCTCCACTGGTTCTGGAGGGGACTTTGTGCCCAGAGTGCTTCATCCTGCCAAGGACAGTGGTAGTGGATTTGATACTCCACTGGTTCTGGAGGGGTCTTTGTGCCCAGAATGCTTCATCCTGCCAAGGACAGAGGTAGTGGATGAGAGTCTCCACTGGTTCCGGAGGGGGCCTTGTGCCCAGAGTGCTTCATCCTGCCAAGGACTCAGATAGTGGATGTGATACTCCACTGGTTCTGGAGGGGGCTTTGTGTCCAGAGTGCTTCATCCTGCCAAGGACAGAGGTAGTGGATGTGAAACTCCACTGGTTCTGGAGGGGGCTTGGTGCCCAGAGTGCTTCATCCTGCCAAGGACTGAGGTAGTGGATGTATCTCTCCACTGGTTCTGGAGGGGGCATGGTGCCCAGAGTGCTTCATCCTGCTCACGACGGACTCAGTAGCATCAGAGCTTTTGGCGCTCATGGGCCTGGGTGCTTGTGGCAGCGGAGTCCTTGGCAGCAGTGCTTGTGGCGGCAGTGTCCTTGGCAGCGGTGCTTGTGGCAGCGGTGTCTTTGGCAGCGGTGCTTTTGGCGGCGGTGTCCTTGGCAGTGGTGCTTGTGGCAGCTGTATCTTTGGCAGCAGTGCTTGTGGCGGCGGTGTCCTTGGCAGCGGTGCTTGTGGCAGCGGTGTCCTGGGCAGCGGTGCCTGTGGCAGCGGTGTCTTTGGCAGCGGTGCTAGCGGCGGCGGTGTCCTTGGCAGCGGTGCTTGTGTCGGCGGTGTCCTTGGCAGCGGTTCAGCTGTTGGCGGTCCTGTCTGTGGCAGTGGGGCTGCTGGCGGTCGCCTCCTCGGCAGCGGGGCTGCGGCTGGTGGTCATGTCTGGAGCAGTGGGGCTGCTGGCGGTCGCCTCCTGGGCAGCGGGGCTGCTGGCAGTCGCCTCCTGGGCAGCGGGCTGATGGCGGTCGCCTCCTGGGCAGTGGGGCTGATGGCGGTCTTCTCCGCCGTGCTGATCTTCCCAGACTTGCCGGTTTTCTTGTGCCCCTTCCCCACCTTGGAAGGTGTCGCAGCTGACTCCACAATCCCAACTGTACCCCTGTGAGCGGCTTTGGTGGCTGGTGTCTTCCCCCTCTCCCGCCTGGGCCCTGGCCAACTTTTGATGCTTGACAGGTGGGGGACTGCCCGTGCTGTGGCTCCTTGCCACACTGCCTGCCCTGCTGCCTGGTGCACTCCATAATCCGGTGACTACTGGCACCACTGGTCCCGCCGATGTTGTGGCTGAGGTGCTAGGTTGGGACCTGGAGAGTCAGGCCCTAGGAGAATGACAGGGTGGGGGAGGTGAGGGAAAGAGGTCAAGGTTGGACAGGAAAAGTTTCTTAGGAACACTGGGACAGGTAGATGGAGGGGGTTTGGGAGTTGAGGAAGAGGTAGTGGTAGCAGGAGGTGTACGTTTGCCGACTTTGGGTGAAGGTGCATGGGCTGGAGGCTGTCGTGAGGTGGATGGCTGTTGGGTGGGTGTGTGGCTGAGTTTGTGTACCTTGGGAGGTGGCACCACAGACACACTGGGAGAGAACACAGGGGATTTGTGAATGGTAGTGGGGGTGGTGACTGCACGTGAGCGGGGTGTGGTGGTGGGTGTGCTGGTGATGGGCGTAGTGGCTGAAGATGTAGTGCATGCAGGTGTGAGTGGAGACGAGACAGGGAGGGATGAGGGAGACGAGGAGGAGGGGAACACAGTGGAGGCAGTGGATGTTGGTATGTCTGTATGTGTCTGATGCTTGTGTGAGTGCCTGTGGGATGTGTGGTGCTTATGTTTGCCTGAGCTTCTTTTGTGTGTTGAGGTGTGTGCATGCTGGACTGATGGTGTGCTTGGGATAGGCTGAGGTACAGTGGTGTGGGTGGAGGAAGTTGGAGGGGGGAGGCTAGAGACAGGGACAATGGCTGCCATCAGTGCTGAGGCCAGAGTCTGAAAAGCTCGCTGAATGGTTGCCTGACCAAAATGAATGCCCTCCTGGAATGCATTGGTTTGTTGCAACTGCCTCTCTGCACCCTGGATGGCATTTAAAATGGTAGACTGCCCAACAGTGAGGGACCTGAGGAGGTCAATGGCCTCCTCACTGAGGGCACCAGGAGTGACAGGGGCAGGGGCTGAGGTGCCTGGGGTGAAGGTGATGCCCACCCTCCTGGGTGAGCGGGCACAGGGCAAAGGCTGAGGGGCTGTTGGGAGGGCGGTGCTGGAGGGGGGGTGGTGGCTGTACCTGTAGATGTGGGGGGCACAGATGGGCCGACCACCGCAAGGGAGCTCCCATCAGAGGAGGAATCCGTATCACTAGTGTCAGCCCGCCGTTGGGCTCCCCTCGCCCTCCGTCCCACTGGTGAATTCGGAGTCCGTAGTCTCGCCCTCCAGGGCCATGTGGGATGCAGCTCCCTCCTGCTCCAGTGCCACTTCTCCTCCGCCTGATGATGCTAATTCACACAAGTACAGGGAGAACACAAAAAGGGGGGGGAGACAGAAGAAAGACATGTTGAGTGCATGCAATACCGCTACCGTTGGCAGGCACGACAGACACAGAAGCCCCCTGCACTACACCGCGCACTTGGGGTCCACTGTTCAATCCCTGGGACATGGCTTACAAGGCTATGGCCGATTTCTGCACACATAGATGTCACAGGAGCCTGACTAGATGTAGTTGGCACTGTACCCAGGTGGGGTGGGGTGCCACAGGGTCTGCCTGAAAAAGGGGACTTAACTAGCAAACTCGCCCTTGCCTAGGGTAACCCACAGCCCACCTCCCCCACCCAGACACCTACAATGCGCGCTGAATCAGCTGAATGAGAGTGTACTCACCCCCTTGTTGCTGCTGTGATGCCCTCAAGCGCCCATCCAACTCCGGGTACGCCACCTCCAGGATCCTGAACATCAGGTGGGTCTTGGTGCGACGGACACCCCTCCCACATTGGGAGGCCATCCCCAGCTGGGCCTCAGCCGTCTTCTTGCTCCAGCGGCGAATGTCCTCCCATCTTTTCTGGTAGTGGGTGCTCCGTCTGTGGTAGACCCCCAGGGTCTGGACGTCCTTGGCGATGGCCCGCCAAATATCCTTCTTCTGGTGGGCGCTGACCTACAGGAATCGTACAGGGGAAAAAGAGAAGTTATTACCAACTGCACCGTCACAGTCATTGGCCCGCATCCCTACCCTTGCCATGCGGCACATGCACTCACTGTCGTTTCATGCACGCCTCATTCTCCCCCCCCTATCTTTCACCCACACCACTCCACACAGGCATTGCCCATACCGCATGCTCCCACCGTACTTACCTGTTTATCTGGGGGACACTAGAGTAGCGTTTACTGGGGGAGGACCCCATCCACGAGTTTCTCCAACTCCTCCGTGCTGAAAGCAGGGGCCCTTTCCCCAGACGCACGAGCCATTGTCTCTTCCAGACGGAAGTCACAGCAGCACTTGCAGTGTAGGTCCTCTCCTGTCGAAGATCAGGTATCGAGTGATTGAACAGATAGAAAATGGCGGGCACGTACCGTCACCACCGGCATACATCGTCATTGGCTCCTGGGACCCATAGGGTCCAATGTTAACCAATGCAGAATTGCTCCGCGGTCTTTGACCGCCTACCGCGACGGTGTACAACGCCAGTGCAGTTATCTCATATCCCATTGTCCCACCTTATAGGTCAGGCAGCTGCCATTTCAGGGGCCCACATGGCTTTATTTTTAACTGCGTCACACATACCTAGGCCTTGGCTCAACACTCATACAAGCAAACTTGTTTTTATGAATAGTTTTCCGAGTAAGCTCTGTTTATGTACTGCAGAGTTGGTTGACTCTGTGCTCGCTGTTCTCCTCCATAGGCACCGTCCGCTGGGCATGTGAGAAAATGGTGGCATTCTCCGGTGTACAGACCGGTGGTGGACCTGTGGACAATGGAGGAAAGACCGTAATCATCACCTACAGGCTTGATCGTGCCACAATCCTGGAACTGTGTGCCCAGTTGGAGCCAGACCTTATGTCAGCTATCTGCCATCCCACAGGAATCCCCCCGCAAGTGCAGGTGCTGTCAGCACTCCATTTCCTTGCAAGTGGGTCATTTCAAACAACAGTGGCCATAGCATCAGGGATGTCCCAGCCTATGTTTTCCAACGTGTTGCCCAGAGTGTTGTCTGCCCTGCTGAAACACATGCAGTGCTACATCGTTTTCCCTCAGGTGGAGGATTTGCCTACAGTGAAAGGTGACTTCTATGCCCTGGGACAAATCCCCAACATCATAAGTGCCATTGATGTGACACATGTGGCCTTGGTCCCCCCGCAGGAGTGAACAGGTGTACAGAAACCGGAAGAGTTACCATTCGATGAATGTGCAGATGGTGTGTTTGGCAGACCAGTACATCTCCCATGTTAATGCCAAATTTCCTGGCTCAGTGCATGACGCTTACATCCTGCAGAATAGCAGCATCCCTTATGTGATGGGGCAGCTCCAGAGGCACCGTGTGTGGCTATTAGGTAAGGACCTGGAACCAAATCAGTGGGAATAGTTTTCTGGGTCTGGGTCCATCCCTAAGAGTTAGTGTGTGTCTAACAGTTGTCCCTCGCCATTTGCAGGTGAGTCTGGTTACCCCAACCTGTCATGGCTACTGACCCCAGTGAGGAATCCCAGGACAAGGGCAGAGGAATGCTACAATGAGGCCCATGGGCGAACTAGGATGATTATAGAGCAGACCTTCGGCCTCCTGAAGGCCAGGTTCCGGTGCCTACATATGACCGCTGGTTCCCTATTCTGCTCACCAAAGAAGTTGTGCCAGATCATCGTGGCCTGCTGTATGCTTCACAACTTGGCTTTGCAACGACAGGTGCCTTTTCTGCAGGAGGATGGTCCAGATGGAGGTGTTGTGGCAGCTGTGGAGCCCATGGACAGTGAAGATGAGGAAGCAGAAGAAGAGGAAATCAACAACAGGAACTCAGTGATCCTGTAATACTTCCAGTGAGACACAGGTAAGAAGACAAACATGCCTGCTACATGTACTTTAACACTACTACTTCTCTACTGTCTGTCCTTTTCACCCAGTGTATGGTTACTGAGTTTTCACTTTCCCTTATGATTTCACAGATTTGGGTCCCACTGTGTGGCATCTGCTTTGTTTCCTTATGGACTAGAGCTGTGAGACTTAGGTATGTTTACATTACATTTGAAGGAGCATTTTGTCACTGTAATTGCTAATACACTAATTTAAAATCACAGACAGACTCCAGATTGTTTTGTGCTATAAGGGTGTTTATTTAAGTGCTAAATATTGGAGGGGGTTGTAAAATGGTGAGGGGTGATGGTGGAGGAATGTCCATGGCAGAGTCCAAGCTATTAGTCTCACAGGTGCATTGTCCAAAGGGGCATAGGAAGTGGAGCTGGGGCAGTTTGAGGATGGACAGGGTGACAAGGTGGGACAAAAGGATGACAATCAGGGTGGTCTCATTTTTTGGCGGGGGTCTTGGCATCGTTCTCTGTCTTTGTCCTGGATCTCAGGGACCGTTTGCGGGGTGGTTCTCCATCTGCAGGGGGTGGGCTGCTGGTGTCGTGGTCCTGTGGCGGTGGTGGGCAGTTCATCGTCGAGGCTAGTGTCAGGGGCCCCTTGTTGTGCCACAATGTCCCTCCTGGTGTTGAGGACTTCCTTCAGTACCCCTATGTTGGTGCCCAGTGTGGAATTGATGTATTTGAGTTCCTCCCCCAAGCCCAAATACTGTTCCTCCTGCAGCTGCTGGGTCTCCTGAAACTTGGCCAGTACCGTTGCCATTGTCTCCTGGAAATGATGGTAGGCTCCCATGATGTTGGAGAAGGCCTAGTGGAGAGTGGGTTCCCTGGGCCTGTCCTCCCCCTGTCGCACAGCAGCCCTCCCAGTTCCCCTGTTTCCCTGGGCCTCTGTCCCCTGAACCGTGTGCCCACTGCCACTGCCCCCAGGTCCCTGTTGTTGTTGGGGTGGTGGGTTAGCCTGGGTTCCTGTTCTGCTTTCCTACATATCTCCTATCAGAGCTTACAGAACCTCTCTGGAATGCACTTCTGAGTTCAAATAAGACCTTTATTGTTGTTAATTCTCCCCCACCCACAAGTTATTGAGAGACGAAATTAGTAGATTTCAAGCACACGTTTAAAAGAGTAGTCGCAGCAATGAAAGCGAAATATATCACAGTACTTCTCAGTTGCAATGTACACAGCAAATATAGGTGATTACATTTATAGTCAAACTTCATCACGTATGGGCAAGTAGGGCCTATATTCAGCTTCATCTTTCTGGGGTCTGAAAGTTGATGACTCCGGTCAACTGCGAGAAAGAGATTCTCTACCCAAACGGGAGACTGGCAACTGACGTCTAGTTCCAGCCTGAAGTCAAGCAGATTCAAATCTAACTCACTGTAGCCCAGAGTCATCCTTAAAAGCAAACTCAGTGTGAGATCTGAACGACCTTGGAGAATGGCCAGGTAAACACAAAATCTACGTGCTCTTATCAGCTAAGGTCTGGTGTGAAGAAAACAACTTGGTTCATCTTGTGGAAAAACACAGCTTGGAAAAAAACACAGACATCTCTGCAAGGTCTCAACTGCAATGTCTAACTCCACGTTAAAGCCAATAGGCAGCTAACCTAAATATCAAATGTAATGTCTAATGTTATGTCAAAGCCAATAGGCAGCTAATATCATGTCAAAGCCAATAGGCAGCTAAACTGAACAAAACATATAGGGGGTCATTCCTACCCTGACGGTCCGAGACCGCCAGGGTAGGGGACGGAGAAAGCACCGCCAACAGGCTGGCGGTGCTTCCGGGGCTATTCTGACCGCGGCGGTAAAGCCGCGGTCAGAAAAGGGAAGCCGGCGGTTTCCCGCCGGTTTCCCGCTGCCCCTGTGAATCCTCCACGGCGGAGCTGCAAGCAGCGCCGCCATGGGGATTCCGACCCCCTTCCCGCCAGCCTGGTTCTGGCGGTTTTCACCGCCAGAACCAGGCTGGCGGGAACGGGTGTCGTGAGGCCCCCTAACAGGGCCCCACATTGATTTTCAGTGTCTGCTTGGCAGACACTGAAAATCGCGACGGATGCAACTGCACCCGTCGCACACCAGCAACTCCGCCGGCTCCATTCGGAGCCGCCATCCTCGTTGCTGGTGCTTTCCCACTGGGTGGGCGGGCGGCCTTTTGGCGGTCGCCCGCCAGCCCAGCGGGAAAACCAGAATGGCGGGGGAACTTTGGTGGGCGGCGGAGTTGGAATGACCCCCATAATGTGCTACTGGTGAACATTGAGCAACTAATATGCGCAGTGGTGAAACACAAAGTCATTGGTCAAACACAATTAATAGCATCACAGTTCCCTGTTGTGATGGACACACTGCTGATTGACGTGTCCTGGGGACAGAGGTATGGGCCCGCTGGGTCGGTGCTGTGCTGGTGTTTCCAGAGGGGGGAAGCTCTGTGGTGGCCTGTGACTGTGTCAGGGGAACCGACTGTCCCGAGGTACCCGATGGGCTGGGCTGGTCGTCTAGATCCAGTTGGACAGAGCTGCTGTCATCACTGTGGGCCTCTTCCGTGGGGGAGTGGACATGTCTGGACCCTCCTGTGGGTAGGGTTCCTGCAGGGGTGTAAAAGCATGATTATTGCATCTGTGTGTGCCATGGTGTGCAATGGGTGGGTGACCGTGTACCCCTGTGCTTGCATTCCTGTGTGGGACTGTAGTGAATCCTAGTTCGTTTTAATGGGATAACAGGAGTTAGCTTAGCCTCTGGCTTGTAGACTCGTGCCCCCGTCACCTAGTGACTTTTAACCTACTTAGCTTGCTCTGTCTTAGCCTATTTAATTATTTATTTCTTCTAAGATGGCTACCTTGTTTATAGTTAGGCCACTTGTTATGAGTTACATTATCAGTGTCACCGCGCCAAGGCGTCAAGATCGAGCACCCAAAGACAAACAAACAGTAGATGTTCACACTTAGGGATTTTCCCTCTCTATACTTTGAAGGGATTGTTGATATTAATTGCCGTCCCAAGCATGCCTGTTATCTATTGTTTATCGCCACCATCGCTGATACCAATGCTGCAGTCGTCTTGACGCTGACCCAGTCTTCGTGTCCCTGCCGAGTCTGAGATAGAGACCTCATTCCAAGGTAACGAGGGTTGGGGGGCTCCTCTCATGGACACGGCATTGGCAGATTAGGTTTAACAAACCCAGCTCTCCTTTAGGTAGGAGGTTAGGCCTTCTTTATTAGGGTATTAGGGCATATTACATCTAATACATCTTTTCTATGTATTGCAAAATGGTGGGGGTCTTCGTAACAATGACTCTCGTCTTCACAATACTGTTACTTGCTATATTCATTATCCTAATCATTGCAGTCCATGCAACTTATCGCAAATTGCAGTTATGTTAAATAAAAAGCTATTATAACTTTACTGCATCTGTGTCATTACCTGTGTTTGTATGAGACATAATATATCTGTGAGAAAAGGGTAATCTCCGTTTAACCACAACACTCCCTGAGATGTCTTATTTTGAGTCCATGCGTAAACGGCTGCCATAAATCACCTTTTACTATTGTGTCTCTGGTGAGGTGCTGCTAGTGAGCCGGTAAGGTTGGGATAACAGTTGCGACTTGTTGTAGTAAAGACGTAGTCGCCTACAAACAAAAGTACTGTCAACCTTAAACCAGCAGTCTTGCTCAGAGCAAGAGTCCAAACTACGACATGGTGCCACCAACGATGGTGTTTAGGCACTAATTTACGGATGCCCTGACTATCACTGTCTCACAGACAACAGGTACCCTAAGTACCATTATACGGAGACGTCCGTGGTCTTTGGGAGAATCCTCCTCAGCTGAAAAGGTAACACCTAAATAAGCTGTAGGTTGTTCGAGCTCGAACTCATAAAAGGAAAATACTTCCCCTATCTGGTGTTCCATTTCTCTAAACAGCTATGGCTGATACCATAGACATTCCTGAAAATGCTAGACATGCACTAACACAACATTTATTAACGCATGGCCTTACAGATGAGGGCGGGGATGTTACTCTGATAATAGAAGCTACTGAAGCATACCAAACAGAAACATTTTACTGTTGGGTCACCTTTCCTGAGGTTGACCTAAGAACGCACACATTTCACACATATGAAGTTGCGAACATACCTTTACGGTACCAAGCATACCAGTATCATGAAATATCGCTCACATACCAGGAGCATCAGAACTGGTTTGAAGGCGCCCTACCACATGTACTACGAAGAATGAGGTTAGGTCCCTTAAGTAATGAGGGACCTACCTGGCCTATGTTCGCCACATATACACCTCACCCAGGCATACAGAATATGCCGATAGCAGATTTACAAATTTTATATAATGAATTAGTGGCATTATATAGACGATTAGTTCAGTTTGTAATGCGAACATTGAACACAACACCAGCGCGTCCAGCACCGCCAGTGGTTGGTGGATATCAATTGGCTACTGGGAGTAATCCACAAACAGTGCATACTATTATGGGTAAAGTGCCCACGGAATGGGAGAAAATACCGTTCTGGATTACCCAGAAAACAAATCAGCTGAAAGCTGTGTTTCCCCATACGGGACCACAGGAGAAACATAGATTGCTCACTATGTGCTTGCCGTTTGGGATGGTTCCCTCGGTAGATGACTGTGCCACATGGGGTACAGTCTTCGCTGCCATATATACTACCAGACATGGTACCCTGACACTTGCCAATTTACCGGAAGTGTTAAAACAAATAAAAAAAGGGGAAAGGGGCTGCACCAGCTCTGGATCTGGGGATGAAATTAATGCGTAACTTATATAATGAATTAGTGCCATTATATAGACGATTAGTTCAGTTCGTAATGCGAACATTGAACACAACACCAGCGCGTCCAGCACCGCCAGTGGTTGGTGGATATCAATTGGCTACTGGGATTAATCCACAAACAGTGCATACTATTATGGATAAAGTGCCCACGGAACGGGAGAAAATACCGTTCTGGATTACCCAGAAAACAAATCAGCTGGAAGCTGTGTTTCCCCATACGGGACCACAGGAGAAACATAGATTGCTCACTATGTGCTTGCCGTTTGGGATGGTTCCCTCGGTAGATGACTGTGCCACATGGGGTACAGTCTTCGCTGCCATATATACTACCAGACATGGTACCCTGACACTTGCCAATTTACCGGAAGTGTTAAAACAAATACAAAATGAGCAAGGGGCTGCACCAGCTCTGGATCTGGGGATGAAATTAATGCGTAACTTTGACGCCTTATCCTCAATAATACTGAGTAATATTAAAGGGGAAGCAGTAGCACTGGCAATTCGCCAGCGTCTCCGGAAAACTCCAAACCAGGAACAAGAGAGACAGCTACCGAAAATAATTTCCGATACCTATACTAGTATAGGACGGGATAGTTTGGGAGTCAAACCTAAAAAATTGGAGTTACAAAGTACCGCCCATAAGGAGGGTACGAAGCAGGCACAAGAGGGCTCTAAGAAGCGCTGGGACAAACAAAAAGAGTTCAAAGAAAGAAGAAATAAGAGAGCTGATTCTCCACACCCGGAGAACTCCGAAAGGAGGTATAATCTCAGAAATAGGGAGAACATTAAAACTCCAGACAGATATACTGATTCACATCCCTCTCGTTCCTTTCAGGACGCACCAGATAGACGTAGCGAGAGAGGGGGCCATCAGGATCGACGTCCGGAATATGTGAAAGAAAAGAAAGACTCACAACAATCTACCATAAAAAAAGAAGAACTCCTCAGCAAAAGCCACAATTTAAAAAGAAGAAGGTGGCAGCACTGACAGTTAAAAATGCCAGTAGTATTGAGAACGCTGTTGAGGAACAAGAGGTGGGCAGTGACTCTGTTAGACAGTGTGGTAGAGGTCACGATATGTTGCCAGAGTCTGAAAGATCATCTGGATGCGACAGCAATTAGGGATTACATTGCAGTTGAAACAGCAGATGGCCGCGTTCTCCCCCCAATAGGGTTTATGATTTAACAATTCAGATAGAGGGAGACGTGAAGCGCACTATTAGTGTAATATTTTGGGATGAACTTACTAGTCATATCCTATTGGCCGAGAGAGACTGGCCACCTGAACACGTCCGCAAGATCCCGCATGGGGATGATGTCATTTTGCCTTCTTTCTCCAATCTTGTTCCGGAAGCAGCAAAAGGAGCCTATGCTGCTGAATGGGCTTTAGCGCAGGCACCTGCACTATACCGCAATCATGTAGGTTGGGACAAGGAGTCTCCTTGTCATGTTATTCCCGTTAGGTCTACACCCCAACCGCAGCCACAATACCCTGTTAAACATGAGGCGAAAGCTCCGGTAAAGGAGATCCTATCAAAACTTGAGTACCAGGGAGTAATTGAGCCCTGTACGTCTGCAATGAATAATCCATTATTCCCCGTTGCAAAGCCAGATCATTCATATAGAATAGTAGTTGATTATAGGCACTTAAATAATCATACACGCACGTATGCTATACAAAATTCACACAGCACAGCACTGGTAAACAATATTGTGCGTAAAAAATATAAAACTACATTGGATATATCTAATGGATTTTTCTGCCAGAATTTAGCACATGGAAGTAGGGACCTAAGTGCATTTTCATTTGGCTCTCAGAAATGCTTTTATCGTTTACCTCAAGGCTATAAAAATAGCCCAGGCCTGTTTTCAGCCCGTGTAACATCAATATTACATGATATTGATTCCGAGGCATTGTCCTATGTGGATGACATATATCTCACAGACAACGTCCTCGACATTCATCTTGCGAGGATCGATCGAATCATTTTGGGGTTTGCAGGCCTTGGTTATAAATTCAATTTTAAGAAAAGCAAGATAGCCTTTCTTAGTGTATTATTCTTGGGATATGAACTATCAAACGAGGGGAAGAGCCTGGCCCCGCCCTTTCTAGAGAAGTGTGCTCAACTACAGCCTCCAAACACACTTAAGAAATTGCAGTCGTTACTGGGTTTCTTCAATTTTGGCAGAACATACATTCCAGATTATGCAGAACGCATCAAGCCACTTTATGACTTAGTTCAGCCCAATTTTTCTAGCAGACGCTGGACGATTGAACACACACACATCCTTAGGGACATGCAACAGGACATGCTAGAAGCTAAACACTTACACACACGTGACAATAAAACAAACTTGGTGATCAGAATAATTGCTGGTGCCCTTGGATTTACTAATGTCACCTTTAATGAGGATCACACGGTACCGATAGCATATAAATCACATTTATATTCAAATGCTGAACAGCGTTTTACACCTACAGAAAAGATTCTGACAGCAGTTCAGATGGCCGTCATAAAAGAGAGGCCACTTGCCCAGGGGAAACGCATTATTGTTGTCTCCCCGGTGCCGGCCATAGAGGCTGTCACTAAAGCGAGCGCTCCGAACGCTAAGGCATTACATCCATGTTGGATTCAATGGGCAACGTCTCTGACCGCAACTGATGTTGATTATATATTCGATCAAAGACTTCAAATACAAGAATTTCTCCAGTATGAACAAGAGTGCCCCGCTCCTCTAAATATTTTGCCACTAGACAGTTACAATACTATCATATATACTGACGCATCAGCACAACCGGCTGTAGGTACTAAACATCAAAACCCGGCAGCTTGTGCTGCCATGTGCGGAGTGATGGAAGATGGAGTTTTCCACTCTCACAATACCTACACGCAGACCTTAGGGGACTGCACGGCACAGTTGGCTGAGCTTAAAGCTCTTATTCTAGCGCTTGAACACACTAAGACAGGAAGCCAAACTTTGATAGTCTGTGGCTCATGTTACTGCGTCCAGTCATTCAATGAATATCTCAATCATTGGAAACTGAACGGGTTTAGAGATTCAAAGCGGAACACCATTAAACACAAAATATTGTGGGTGAGGGTGGCTGATCTTAAGGATAAGCTACTGTGTGTACATGTAGTTCATACATTAGGACACCAACGTGTAGGAATACACGTTGCCGGTCATAGATTGTCTGATGAAGCGGCCAAAGCATTGGTAGCTACGGCTTCTGTGGCTGCAGTGACTCTTTCTCGGACGAGATTGGATAATGAAATACTAATTGCCGTTAAAGCTTCGGCTGCAGGCAAGCCCCTTCCGAAAGGATATCCTACAAACTATACTTACCATATCAGTGCACAGAATGTTGCTTATATAACGATTCCTGGGGTTGGAGATGGAGTGATCCCCAATGAAGACCAGAGATCAGAGCTGATTACAGCAGCACATGAGGGTGTCGCTTCTGCACATGCTGGTATACAGGCCACGATAACAATTCTGCAGCAACGCTACTGGTGGCCTGGTCTATGCAGACGAACTAAGCAGTATGTCTTGTGCTGTGACATTTGCCAGCAGACTAAGGGCTCTAATATCAAATGCCCTCCGCAGACATCCCTCTTAGTATCTGACAAGCCACTTCAGTGTGTGTACCTAGACCATTGTGGTCCCTTACAGCCTGATGGTGCATACATATACATTTTAGTGGCTGTGGATTCCTGTTCTAGATTCCTGTGGGTATGGCCACAGCGGTCGGCTGACGCCCAGACTGTTATAAAAGATTTGCTGATCTTTATCGGTACATATGCGGTTGCAGCATTCCATTCGGACCAGGGCCCTGCATTTGCCTCTAAGGCATTCAGGGACACCATGGGGACGATGGGTGTTGAACTCCATTACTCCTCTCCATACCATCCCGAGGGAAATTCGGTCGTGGAGAGGCAGAATCGTGATCTAAAGCAGTCCCTAACAGCTCAAGTATTAGGTTCAGGCTGCAGTTGGTTACACCACCAATATGGGGTCCAGAGAGCACTGAATAATCTGCCAAGACGGTCCTTGGGGGGACGCTCTCCATATGAGGTTCTCTTTGAGATACCTATGTATGTCCCAGATCTTGATGCCCCTGGTATGGTGGCAGCAGAAACACCATTTGACATAAAAGAACGTCTCACTGTTTTACAGGAGCTTCAACAATTTTGTGCTGCCACCTTAGGAATATGGAAATTGGCGAAAACTTCGACTGGCTGGATTCTTAACGTTGGGGATCTGGTTCGTGAGACGATTGCTGTGAAAAAGGAGTTTGGTCCATCATACAGAGCACCTGTACCAGTCTTGGGAATACAAGGAACCAGGACTGTCATCTTACCACCACTGTCTGGTTCTAAGTCGAACAGATTCATCTCCATTGATGACATCAAATTACACCATGTGGCCGATCCTTAACAGTAGACCAGGAGGACCCTTGGGTGGTTCCCAGTCCCCTCTCACTACCCAACAGGACATCCATCTACATAGTAGGATGAACATCACTACTACTGACTATGTAACTATGTCAACTGCTGTTCCAGACACTTCCTCGACAAAAGGGAGGGCGGCAAATGAACTTTTGTTGGTTTCAGTCACATCTTCAGTGACCAACCCGCTTCAAGATTTGGCTGTATTTTACACGAACACTTCCACGACTAATGACATTGTCTATCAAGAGCCTCCACGTGCGATGGGTCTAAATACACCGGCTCCTGTGTTTGCAGAGACTACCTCTGGCTATTTCATTGACATTGATGATTTTTCTTCAGATTCATGCTCTACAGTGATTGACAATATTTCAAAAAGTAGTAAGCTGTATCGAAGACTTAAAAAGAACTATTTGATCTACCCATGGAACTACCTGTGGTTCTGTTTGACATTTTTTGCATTATTTTTATGGATTGGTTTTGTGACTGTTTTCTTTTTGCTCTAAATGGTCACTATATTCATGATCGCTCCTCAGTGGAGCCTGTTGATTAAATTTTAACACCACATCATTCTTCACATAAGGTCTGAAGAGATTTGTCCCCTGTAAATATTACAGCAATACCAATTACTGATGGGATTGTGTGGGACAAAATTCCATTCAATATATGTGGGCCTACAGAGATTATTCAAATACCATACGTGTTAAAATTTTTAATGTCTGATGTTATTACACCTAATGTTGTCTCTGATGATTGGGATGTCCAAACAGTTGATTCCATGCTAACTGAAATGAAGGACTATTCCGCTTTTGAAAGTGATGAAGTATATGATTATACAATGAATTATGGGGAAATGTTTTGCTATAACAATTGGGGACATCACTACCTACACCGTGCCACTAGATATAGGCCTCTCTTGAACTACACACAGTGGGAACACTGTTCTACACCACAGGTGGGGAGTCCAAAGTATTATAGCGATAAAGTTACATACTTTTCTGGGCATGATACAAGAAAAGCAGAGTCGTATTATTTTAAAATACCTCTGGCACAAATTAGGAAGATTTTGCTAACAGATACAAAACTGATTTATTCAGATCCCTTCAGATCGGCCCTCGATTGAGGGTTATGAATATTGGAAGAGCACTATTGACTTGAAAAGTGTATGGAGAACACAAGATTGGCAGATACAGGGTAAGGAGGCTTTGTTTCGAGCATACCTGATTCCTGTGCAAATGATTTTCTTAAATTACACTATTGAGCAGACATCCTGTCTGGGGTTAGCAAAAATTAAAGATCTAAACACGCCCAGCATCCCTACTCCGGCCAAATTTAAAGATTGGCAACACTTTTTCAATGTTACAGAGGACAGGCTAGATGCAATGGTTAAGGCTGGTACCTATAATTCTTCACTTTCCAGTCCCGACGGGTGGTTGGTATGGCCCACCTACACTAATGAGTGTCAAAGGCGTTTCTTGAACTCTTCAGGGTTTTTTTCAATTAATAGGCCAGACCCTCGCTTTATATCGGGTCAACATACAGGTATAGTTACAGCATTCAGGGTGGGTAAGCTGTGCCAGCAATGGGTGCAAACAAACACGTTAACAGCAGTTAAGAAACACGTGAACACTCTTTCTGACAGTATAGACTTGCAGGATTTTCTGCTGGGTCCTAGAAAACAGCGCTCAAAAAGGTTTTTATATACTATGTACAATGAAATTTGGAAACTTTCCCAGATTGAGGCTGCTGCGCGTTTAAGACAACTAGATAAGGAAAATTTGGAAAAAACATTAGCTGTTGTCCACAATGGCATGAATACACTGTCCAAAAGGATTTATTCACTATCAAATATAGTGTCGTCTGCTATTGATATCACTCAGACAGACTTGTCCCGGTTATATCATGGGCAAACACAGCTACGTTCCATCATGCAGCTAGGTTGGACATTACAGACACTGAAAAGTGGCCACATTCCATGGAAGTATATTAATGGGAGTGAATTCTTCACTGCTTTTAATTTTTCCAGGGAACAAGAGACAATGGCTAAAAGGGAGGCATGCGACTTGGAATTGCCTACGCAATATCGGTGACGAAGGTCGTTACATGTTGTGGACATGTTTTGTTTCCCCCCACACGAGAGATAAAAGTATCTGACATGTGGCCCCACAGAGATACTAATAATGTGAACTATGACAAGCTGAGTAAGCTAAAGGCGCTATTGTTTCAGAAACAGGTTGCATTGACATCCGCAAAAGAGACGTATGCTTTCCAGATTGCGAGATCATCAGCCGAGATACAATCCCTTTTAAATACCAATTTCCCCAAACACTTTGGAGAGCTGGTATCCAGAATATTAAATGCTTCGAGCACCACTGGGATTGTTCATTTCTTTAAGGCTGTCGGGTCTGGTTTTGTGTCCATCTTCCAGACTGTCTTCGGAGTCATCCCATCAGCCATCCATTCTCTCTTTTCAAGTGTGTTTGGTGGCTTTCCAATTATTTTGGCTTTAATTGGCGTACTACTACTGCTAATTCTTCTGATTCGCAGTGGTTGTTTCTTTCCAGCAACGCAAAGCAATTCAGCCGCTCCCGGCAATTCCACTGTGTCGTGAGTGCATGGTTCGGATCTTCGGTGCACCTTTGCTGGTGGAACTGGAGCTTGACTGGTCGTTGCCATTTCAGCCAGATCTATGGTGTGTACAACCAGTCTTCCGCAGGATATGGTGTCTCTTTGAACATCTGCCTATGGTCTGTCTTGCTGTTGCACCGACATCTCCTGTGGACCACGAACTGCTGATGTCCCCGATGAGGGTTCATACACGGTCATGCCCCTTGAGACTGAGGTTGCTCCGCGAGGCCACCTATGAGCCTTCCGTTGTGAGATCTACCATGGATGAAGACACTGCAACGAGTAACGATACACCAGGAAATACGGCTCACTTCTGCTCTGTGGATCCGTTTGTCCGCCCAGCAATCAACTTAACTTCGGACGATGTTGACTCATTTTTGAGATCCTTGACTGGTGACTTCGATGACATTCTTCAAGATCATGCGTATAACTAATAATTTGATGAATTGACTTGCCATTCCCGATTCCAAATTATGCATTCAAATTGACATATTGCTGTTGCACGCTGTACTTGTCATAGTTGACATTAACATCTCTGTATTTATTTTAAACAGATTTGTTTTTACATATTTTTAACACATGCAAATGCTTTATTAGCTTGTTTTTGCTTTTAGTTTTTAGTTCAGAAGCAACTTTTAGCATTTGGGTTCCTGTACCTTCATCATACCTGTTACGGCAATGGGGAGGGTGTGGTGAATCCTAGTTCGTTTTAATGGGATAACAGGAGTTAGCTTAGCCTCTGGCTTGTAGACTCGTGCCCCCGTCACCTAGTGACTTTTAACCTACTTAGCTTGCTCTGTCTTAGCCTATTTAATTATTTATTTCTTCTAAGATGGCTGCCTTGTTTATAGTTAGGCCACTTGTTATGAGTTACATTATCAGTGTCACCGCGCCAAGGCGTCAAGATCAAGCACCAAAGACAAACAAACAGTAGATGTTCACACTTAAGGATTTTCCCTCTCTATACTTTCGAGGGATTGTTGATATTAATTGCCGTCCCAAGCATGCCTGTTATCTATTGTTTAGGAATACACCTACGTCAGGGGACCTTGTAGATCTGTATAAATACATCACACTTTAGACAGATAATCAGAGGGATTCCGACCAGAGCGGCATCGCCACCATCGCTGATACCGATGCTGCAGTCGTCTTGACGCTGACCCAGTCTTCGAGTCCCTGCGGAGTCTGAGATAGAGACCTCATTCCAAGGTAATGAGGGTTGGGGGGCTCCTCTCATGGACAATGCATTGGGAGATTAGGTTTAGCAAACCCAGTTCTCCTTTAGGTAGGAGGTTAGGCCTTCTTTATTAGGGTATTAGGGCATATTACATCTAATATATCTTTTCTATGTATTACAAAATGGTGGGGGTCTTCGTAACAATGACTCTCGTCTTCACAATACTGTTACTTGCTATATTCATTATCCTAATCATTGCAGTCCATGCAACTTATCGCAAATTGCAGTTATGTTAAATAAAAAGCTATTATAACTTTACTGCATCTGTGTCATTACCTGTGTTTGTATGAGACATAATATATCTGTGAGAAAAGGGTAATCTCAGTTTAACCACAACACTCCCTGAGATGTCTTATTTTGAGTCCATGCGTAAACGGCTGCCATAAATAACCTTTTACTATTGTGCTTCTGGTGAGCTGCTACTAGTGAGCCGGTAAGGTTGGGATAACAGTTGCGACTTGTTGTAGGAAAGACATAGTCGCCTACAAACAAAAGTACTGTCATCCTTAAACCAGCAGTCTTGCTCAGAGCAAGAGTCCAAACTACGACAGGACCTTGTGTGATGATGGTTTAGGGGGGTGTATGGGTATGTGCAGTGACCATGCTTTGGTGACGGGTGTCCATGCTTTGTTATTGCATGCAGGGCTTGGTGTTGGGATGTGTGGTTTGTGATATTGGGACATTTGTGAGGAGTTGGAGCGATTGGGGTGAGGGCGAGGGCGGGGGTATGTGATGGCATGCAGGTAGGGTGGGGGATGTAATAGTAAAGCTTTGACTTACCACAGTCCATTCCTCCAGCAATTCCTGTGAGGTCCTCAGGATGCAGAATAGCCAAAACTTGCTCCTCCCATGTTGTTAGTTGTGGGGGAGGAGATGGGGGTCCGCCACCATTCCTCTGAACCGCAAGTTCGTGTCTTGAGACCACGGAACGCACCTTCCCCCGTAGGTCGTTCTACCTCTTCCTGATGTCATCCCTATTTCTTGGGTGCTTTCCCACTGCGTTGACCCTGTCCACGATTCTTTGCCATAGCTCCATCTTCCTAGCTATGGAGGTGTGCTGCACCTGTGCTCCGAATAGCTGTGGCACTACCCGGATGATTTCCTCCACCATGACCCTGAGCTCCTCCTCAGAAAAAATGGGGTGGTATGGGTGATGTGTGGGTTGGTGTGTGTTGTGATGTGTGGGGTGATATTTAGTAGTGTGTTGTGTGAGGTGCATGGATGTTATGTGGGTGATGGTGTTGAGTGCCTGTGGATGCTTGTTTGTAGATTGTGGTGTCTCTCTCTGGCCTTTTTTCTGAATTTTTGGTAGTAGGGGTTTGTGGGTGATGTGGGTGTGTGTTTCATATTGTATTGAGTGTGTGGGAGTGATGTGTATGTGTATCAGGTGTGTGTATTTCGAATTGTCCAATGTGGTTGTGTTTTGTAAAAGTGTGAGTATTTTGAGCGCGGCGGTGTGTACCGCCAATGGAATACCGTGGTTTAAAGACCGCTGCGTGGATTCGTGGGTCGTGATAGTGTGGGCGTATTCCTGTTGGCGTGATGGTGGAGGTTTTGTTTTCGCCAGTTTATCACTGACCTTTGGTGTGGTGGACTTGTGTGGGTGTTTAAATTTTGGCGGATTCCGAGCTGTGGGTCATAATGACCGTGGCGGAATTCCAATGCCGCAGCGGTGTGTGTTGGCGATCTTCTGCACAGCAGTTAGCGGCTTTTACCGCCAATGTTGTAATGACCCCCTATATCTTCATTCAGAAGCCTCTGGGTTGGGAGAATCTGTTCTCTTACTTCTTTCCTCTTTTCTGTTTTTGTTTATCCCAGCAATTTTAACCCCTTAGCTGCTGGGCCGTTTCCCCCCCAGTGCTGAGCCCTTTTTTTGGCTATTTGGGGTAGTTCGCGCTTAGGCCTTCATAACTTTTTGTCCACATAAGCTATCCACGCCAAATTTGCGTCCTTTTTTTCCAACATCCTAGGGATTCTAATGGTAACCAGAGTTTGTGGTTTCCCCTGGAGGAGACCAGGAAAATAGCCAAAATACAGTGAAAATTTCGTTTTTTCCAAACAAATGGGAAAAAAGGGCTGCCGAAGAAGGCTTGTGTTTTTTTCCCTGAAAATGCCATCAACAAAGGGTTTGTGGTGCTGAAATCACTATCTTCCCACCTTTCAGGAATGGGCAGACTTGAATCAGAAAACCACATTTTCCAACACAAATTTGGCATTTTACTGGGACATACCCCATTTTTACTATTTTTGGTGCTTTCAACCTCCTTCCAGTTAGTGACAGGAATGGGTGTGAAACCAATGCTGGATCCCGGAAAGCTAAACATTTCTGAAAACTAGACAAAATTCTGAATTCAGCAAGGGGTCATTTGTGTAGATCCTACAAGGTTTTCCTACAGAAAATAACAGCTGAAATAAAAAAATATTGAAATCGAGCTGAAAACAACAGCCATTTTTCTTTATGTTTTACTCTGTAACTTTTTCCTGCGATGTCAGATTTCTGAAAGCAATATACCGTTTTGTCTGATGGACTCTTCTGGTTGCGGGGATATAAAGGGCTTATAGGTTCATAAAGAACCCTAGGAACCCAGAGCATATAAATGAGCTGCACCCTGCAGTTGGTTTTCATTCTATACTGGGTATACAGCAATTCATTTGCTGAAATATGAAGAGTGAAAAAGAGGTATCAAGAAAACCTTTGCATTTCCAAAATGGGATCAAGATAAGGTTTTGAGGAGCAGTGGTTATTTGCACATCTCTGAATTCCGAGGTGCCCATACTAGCATGTGAATTGCAGGGCATTTCTCAAATAGACGTCTTTTTTACACACTCTCTTATATTTGGAAGGAAAAAATGTAGAGAAAGATAAGGGGCAATAACACTTGTTTTGCTATTCTATGTTCCCCCAAGTCTCCCGATAAAAATTATACCTCACTTGTGTGGGTAGGCCTAGCGCCCGCCACAGGAAATGCCCCAAAACACTACGTGGACACATCCCATTTTTTGACAAAATACAGAGCTGTATTTTGCAAAGTGCCTACCTGTAGATTTTGGCCTCTAGCTCAGCCGGAACATAGGGAAACTTACCAAACCTGTGCATTTTTTAAAACTTAAGACATAGGGGAATCCAAGATGGGGTGACTCGTGGGGCTCTGACCAGGTTCTGTTACCCAGAATCCTTTGCAAACCTCAAAAAGTGGCTAAAAAAACAAGTTTTCCTCACATTTCGGTGACAGAAAGTTCTGGAATCTGAGAGGAGCCACAAATTTCCTTCCACCCAGCGTTCCCCCAAGTCTCCCGATAAAAATGATACCTCACTTGTGTGGGTAGGCCTAGCGCCCGCCACAGGAAATGCCCCTAAACACAACGTGGACACATCGCATTTTTTGACAAAATACAGAGCTGTTTTTTGCAAAGTGCCTACCTGTAGATTATGGCCTCTCGCTCAGCCGGCACATAGGGAAACCTACCAAACCTGTGCATTTTTGAAAACTAGAGACCTAGGGGAATCCAAGATGGGGTAACTCGTGGGGCTCTGACCAGGTTCTGTTACCCAGAATCCTTTGCAAACCTCAAAAAGTGGCTAAAAAAACAAGTTTTCCTCACATTTCGGTGACAGAAAGTTCTGGAATCTGAGAGGAGCCACAAATTTCCTTCCAGCCAGCGTTCCCCCAAGTCTCCCGATAAAAATGATACCTCACTTGTGTGGGTAGGCCTAGCGCCCGCCACAGGAAATGCCCCAAAACACAACGTGGACACATCCCATTTTTTGACAAAATACAGAGCTGTTTTTTGCAAAGTGCCTACCTGTAGATTTTGGCCTCTAGCTCAGCCGGCGCATAGGGAAACCTACCAAACCTGTGCATTTTCGAAAACTAGAGACCTAGTGGAATCCAAGATGGGGTGACTGGTGGGGCTCTGACCAGGTTCTGTTACCCAGAATCCTTTGCAAACCTCAAAAATTCCTCACATTTCGTGACAGAATGTTCTGGAATATGAGAGGAGCCACAGATTTCCTTCCACCCAGCGTTCCCCCAAGTCTCCCGATAAATATGATACCTCACTTGTGTGGTTAGGCCTGGTGCCCGCGACAGGAATGGATCACACAACGGTCAATATTGGTCCTTACGTGAGGCAGTTGTTGACCCTGGGGTGATCCATTCCTGACACAGGCACTAGGTGTAGGCACTCAAGTGGGGTAGTGTTTTTATCAGGACAGCTGAGGAGTCACTGGGTGGTAGGAATGTTGTGGATCCCAGCATATTCCTGTAGTTTGTGTGACAGAAATGCAAGACAAATTGAGGTTTTTTTCCAACATTTCAGCTTTGCAAGGTATTCTGGGTAAGAAAACTTTGGGGAATCCACACAAGTCACACCTCTGTGGACTCCCCCGAATGTCTAGTTTCCAGAAATGTTTGGGTTTAGTGTGTTTCTCTATATGGCCGCCGAATCCAGGACCAAAAACACAGGTGCCTGCCTTACAAAACCAGTTTGTTTTGCCATAGATAATTTTGATGTCTCCACAATATGATTTGGGTGGTGGAATTTGGGGCTGAACTAAATTGGGGAGCTCCCAAGAGAGCACTCTCTCTCTCTCTCTCTCTCTCTCTGCTTGCCGCCGCATTCACCTGCTCTCTGGCTTGGCCTAACCCACTGTTACCCAGTTGCACGAACAGCTTGCGAAGGGACAGCAGGAGTGTCCTCATCACCTCCCTCATAAGGTACTGGAAGAGGAGTTATCGAATGGGACTCCTCTGACTGAAAAATCACTCCCAGAGTCTGCGCCATTGTCCTATCCCTCAGATGCTGTCTCAGTATCTGATGTCTCAGTCTCTGATCCTATGTCAGAGCGGTCCTCTATAACCCGAGTGCAGGCAGCAGTCATCCATCAATATGCCATCTCTGCTATTGGCTAAACTGTTGCTCTAAAACACTAGCCTACGTAGACAGTTACAAAATCGATGGTGTGTGTGAGATACGTGCAACAGTAGAGGCCACCTTACCTGCGCTTCTTCCCTCAATCAGCACATACTTTCAAGACACTCAAAAAACACCTTGTCACATACCATTCGTCACAGTCTTTAGCACCTCCTGCGCCCAGTCCAACAATCATTATTGGTGCTCCCACTCCCTCCTCCTCGGATTCCCTCATTACCACCCAGCAAAAGTGCCCTTCATCTCTCCATAGCCGCCCTCCACCCCGCACATACATTTCATTGGTATTATAGCGCAGGTAATGGCTGACTTTACTAATGTACTCAGCTATTTACATAAAATACAGATTTGCTCTTTGCAGTAGGCATATAAACCTTCTGTGCTTCTTTATGGCACTAAAACTGCCACTAGACAAGTCGGACCCTTTTCCCCCCAGGGAAACCACACACATATTGACAAAAGTGATATATATATGACAGCCAACCACCTGAAACTCAACTCAAGCAAAACCGAAATAATCCTCTTTGGCCCACACAAAAACACCTAGGACCCCTCATGGTGGCCCACCACGCTAGACCCTGCACCCAACCCCGCCAACCACGCACGCAACCTCAGCATCATCCTAGACTCCTCCCTCTCGATGACCCAACAAATCAATGCTCTCACCTCCTCATGCTTCAACACACTCCGTATACTGAAAAACATTCAAATGGATCCCCACAGAGACCAGAAAGACTGTCACTCACGCACTCATCAGCAGCAGGCTTGATTACGGAAACGCCCTCTACGCCGGCACCACTCTAAAACTCAAGCGCAAACTACGCGCATCCAGAACTCAGCAGCACGACTCATCCTCGACCTCCCCCGACACAAACACATCTCTCCACACCTCAAATCCCTCCACTGGCTCCCCACTGACAAAAGGATCACCTTCAAGATCCTCATCCTCGCACACAAATCACTCCACAACACAGGCCCTGCCTACCTCAACGAGAGTCACCTTCCACACCCCCACACGAAACATCCGCTCAGCTAACCTCTCTCTCGCCTCTGTCCCCCGCATCACACACACCACCACCGGGGGCAGATCCTTCTCCTACCTTGCACCCAAAACCTGGAACGCCCTCACAACTCACCTTCACAAGACCCAAAACCTACTTCTTTTCAGGAAGGGCCTCAAAACCTGACTTTTCGAACAGTGAACCTCCCAGCCCCTTTCCCTCCCCCCGTCCGCCCCTCCAGCGCCTTGAGACCCTCACGGGTGAGTAGCGCGCTTTATAAATCTTTGATTGATATATATAGATCTACCTCTATATATATATATATCTATCTACATAGATATATCTATAGATATATCCATGTACATAGATATATCTATCTACATAGATATATCTATCTACATAGATATATATATATATATATATATATATATATAGATCTATATATAGATCTATTTTTTTTAGTTGTTGTATGGTTTCCTTGGAGGCCAAATGGCCCCCAGGGAAACCCAACAACATCTAAAAAAAATATTGCCCCCTCAGGGGGTCACCCTGCCCACGGGCGACCCCCTGTCATTTTATTTTATATTTTTATATTTTTATTTTATTTTTTGGGGGAAAAAAAAAATCCCCTGGGGGGCACCTACATTTTTTTAAAATAAAAAATATGCCCCGGGGGAGGGTGGCCCGTTTTCCGAGGGCCCCCCCCCCCCCAAAGTGAAATCCCTGGCGTCTAGTGGTGTTTCCTGGCCCCCGATCGCAGCTGTGCTGCGATCGGGGGCCAGGAAACACTTTTAGGAAGGCCTCGTAAGAAAGGGGAGACTCTCCCCTTTCTTACGAGGCCTTCCCGAACGTGGGGAAGGCCGTTTTCCCCATTGAAGCAGGAAGCGGCCGCAAGGCTGCTTCCTGCTTTGATGGGGAAAACACCTTTGAAACGTCAGCGCGCCTCGCGGCGCGCTGACGTCACAAAGGGGCGGGTGGGGTGTGGGGGGGGAGACACAGAAGCTTCCGTGTCTCCCAGGGAAAGGTTTAAAAAAAAAACGCACCAGAGAGGGTGTGTGCACCGAAAAGGTTAAGAACCTTCTTGTGCTTGTTTAATACCTTCCTTCCTTAGAAGTGGTACTCAGAATTTGCGGTGTAGTTGGTCTGGCCCCCAGACTATCTTTGGCAGCTTAATCTCCTGGTTCTGTTGAGAAACCTTTGGTGTCATTGGAGAATGCCAATGCTGCTGCTTCCCCTTTGATATAGCTTAAAATAATTGAGGAGACTGTATCAAAGTTACGCATCAGTTTCATCCCCAAATACAGGGTCAGGCTGCCTCATGTTCATTTTGAAATTGTTTTAACACTTCAGGCAAGGTAGCAAGTGTCGCGGTACCATGTGTGGTTGTGTAAATTACGGCAAATACTGTACCCCAAGAGGAAAAGTCCTCTATTGAGGGAACCATTCTAAATGGCAAGCACATAGTGAGAATTCTATGTTTATATTGGGGTCCAATATGGGAAAACACTTCTTGCAGCTGATTTGTTTTTTTGTGCTATCCAGAATGGAATCTTTTCCTGTTCCCTGGGTAAGTTGCCCATTTTTTAATGTACTGTTTGAGGATTAATTCCTGTAACTGACAATTGATGCATAGCTGAAGCAGTCCTTGCTGGAGCAGTGTTCAGAGTACGCATTACAAAGTGAATTAGTCATCTATATATTGCTACTAGCTCATTATAAAATGTGTGTCTGCTACTTGCATAGCCTGCAAATCAGGATTAGGTTTGTACATGGCAAACGTGGTCTATGTTAGTCCTTCATTGCTTAAAGGACCTAATCTCATGGGTTGTATTACATGTAGAAGGGCTCCATTGAACTACTTTTGCTGTTCTTGATAAGAAAGTGGTATTTCTAACTGTTGACACCAGTACCATGTGGTACGTTTGCTATTCTGTAAGCATGAAGGCCCTGATTTATACTTTTTGGGGCAAAACTGCACTAACGCAGTTTTGCACCAAAAGGTTTAGCACCGGCTTGCGCTATTTCTATGCACCAGCCGAGCACCATATTTATGGAATGGTGCAAGCTGGTGCAAAGGGTCGGATAGTGTAAAAAAAAATGATGTTAGTCGGATGGGGCTGGTCGTGTGGAAGAAGGGGGTTTGCACCAAAAAATGACATTAGGCAGGTTAGAGTAAAAACAAAATGACTTTAACCTGCCTAGGGTCATTTCTGATGCAAAATCATCCATACCACATGACTCCTGTCTTAAAAAAAAAGACAGGAGTCATGCCCACCACCCCAATGGCTAGCACAGGGGACCAGGATCCTCTGGGCATGTCCATTGCACCCTGGGAAAATGTATGGGGCCCCATTTCAGGGCCCCCTATGACACTTAAAAAAATAAAATACAATTCTTATCTGTACTTACCTGGGATGGGTTTCCCCATCCTCTGCTGTCCCTCTGGTGTGGGTGTCCCTGTGGCCTGGGGAGGGCACCTGCGAGCTTATTCCATGGTGTTCCTCCAATGAAATAGGTCCACAGGTCCCCTAACCCCTGCTCTGACCCAGGCTTTGCACCATTTTTTGACCCCTCTTCCCTCCTCTACACCATTTTTTCACAGGAGTATAAATATGGCTTTAAGGACATAGAGTCATTTTTTGCATGGGAACGCCTACTTTGCACCTCATTAAGGCAAGGTCGGTTTCCAAGTCCAAAAAATGACTTTAACTCCATAAATTTGGCACTAGACAGGTCTAGTGCCAAAGTATAAATATGGAGTTAGTTTTGCACCGAATTAGAGTAAAAAAATATAACGCTAATTCGGTGCAAACTGAGTATAAATATGGGCCGAAATGTGTGTGAGTTGAAAGACTAAAACATTTCTGTTTGGTATGCTTCATGAGCTTACACAATGAATTTGACTTCTCCACCCTCATCTTTTAAGCCGTTGGCTTGAAGAAATTTCATAAGTGCTTGTCTGCAATCCGAAATGTTTATGGTGTTTGCTATGTTAAGGAGGTATCAGAGTAGGGAACACCAACGGGAAAAAAAATCCCAAGGACCACAGATGTCTCCGTATAATGGTACTTAGGGTATCTTTAGTGTGTGTGAGACAGAGATACTCAGGAGATTTGTAAATCAGTACCTACACCACGTTGGTGGCAACACGTCATAAGACCCCTTGTATCTCTAGAAGACTTCTGGATTAGGGGCAGCAGCACCTCTGTTTGTAGGTGACGTAGTCACCCCCACAACAGTTGGCAGCCCCAGCTCTCTAGCAATGCCTCAATGTGAGAAAGTAGACTCTTTCTAGCATGGATACCCCCATTTTTGGCCTGTTGGTCAGTGTGTTTGACTGTGTCACTGGGATCCTGCTAACCAGGACCCCAGTGTGTATGGTATTCCACACATAATTGGCATACCTGTGCCTCCTTATAAGTCCCTAGTATATGGTACTTATGAACCTAGGGTTCTAGGGTATCCCTATGGACGGCAGCATTACTTTTGCAACCCATAGGTAGCCCGTGCAAAGGCTTCAGGACTGCCATTGCAGCCTGTGTGAAATGTTGCATGCACCATTTCATAGCCATTTACACTTCAATAGGTCACTGATAAGTCACCTATATGTCAGGCCTTCCAATCCTGAAGGCAATAGTCAAAGTAAAGGTGTGGCTGGGCTCACTTTTGGGTCCATCTTAAAAAGTGGGGTAGGTGTAGAAACGCTCAAGACTGTTTCTGTTTCTGTCTCACCTGGTGGCACTGGCCTTGCCCCTGGGCTGCTTGTCCCCCTAACATGGATAAGTACAAGCAAACAATTGAAATAAATGGTGTTGAGTCCCAGGCCTACAGGGACACAAGTGCCAGTATCACTTTAGTGACTGAAAGCTTGGTGTCACCGGCACAACACATCCTTGGACAGAAGTACCAGGTTACTGATGTCAACACCTCCACTCAGTCTATCCCCTTAGCTGTAGTGCAACTTAGTTGGGGTGGAGTCACTGGCCCTAAGCAGGTGGTGATGTCACCTAGGTTACATGTATACTGTCTCCTAGGTAATGACCTAGAGGCCTCAGGTTGGGATGATGAGTTTAGTACCCATGCCTCCATGCTGGGTATCCCCCAGGAATTGCTTCCTTTAGTCTCTTATCTTAATGAGCCTCAGGACCCCACAAGTAAAAAGGGTATCAAAGTATCCTTTATCCACCCTACACTAAGGATATCATTCCTGTGGTGGGAGACACCTTTCCTGGGGTGGAACCTGTACCAAAGGAGTCAACAGTTACAATAGCTGAACTCCCAGAGGTAAAAGTCCCTCTCTGTGAAAATGCTGTAACAGACAAACTTACTTGCCCTGTCTTAGTAAAGTTGGAGCAACCCTCCAGCCCTTACAGAGAAACTTTAGTGCACCACCCCTGAACTATCTTTAAAAACATGACAGCAGCCCTGTCCTCATGTGGAGCTTTTAGAACAGCATCCCTGTCCTGCTCCAACCCAATAGGGACAACAACCGTGTCCTCTCTTAGAGCCACGGGGACAAACATTTCGCCCCAGCTCTGGCCTTGCTAAGACAGCATCCCTGTCTAGCATTTCAATCCTTAGAACAGCAGCCCTGTCTTGACATAGGATCCCAGGGACAGTCATCCTGTCCCACTTTATAGCTTTTTAATAAACATACACATAGGGAATCTCAGAGTCCACACTTGCACTGTTCTCTAGCTAAAAATCTCCAAATAGGGTTGTTCACCTCCATACAGGGAAGGGACAATACAGTGTATGATAAAGGGAAAAAACACTCTATTGCAGATCTACTCCACTTATCACCACTTATACAATAAAGTCTCAACTGGCCAAGGTTAGCCTTACTGTTCTTCGTTTGGGGGTGGGGGGGGTGAGAAAGTAGCCTCTTTCCAGCATGGTTACTCCCATTTTTGGCCTGTTTGTCATTGTGTTTGACTTTGTCACTGGGATCCTGCTAACCAGGTCCCCAATGCTTATTTGTTTGGCCTCTTTGTCAGTGTGTTTAACTGTGTCACTGTGATCCTGCTAACCAGTACCCCAGTGCTTATGCTCTCTCCCCTTTAAATTTGGTTGTTGGATACTGCTAACACAGTATTCCACTCATAATCGGCATTCGGGTGCCCACTTATAAGTACCTAGTATATGGTACTTAGGTACCCAGGGCATTGGGGTCCCAGTGGATTTCTATGGGCTACAGCATTACGTTTGCCACCCATAGGGAGCCCGTGCAAAGGCAGGAGCCCGTGCAAAGGCTTCTACAGGACTGCCATTTCAGCCTGTGTGAAATGGTGCATGCACCATTTCACAGCCATTCACACTGCACTAGGTCACTTATAAGTCACATATATGTCGGACCTTCCAACCCTGAAGGCTGGGTGCATAGTACCTGTGTGTGAGGGCAACCCTGGACTATTAGAGGTGCCCCCACATCATTCAGGACCATTTTCCTGGACTTTGTGAATGCAGGGACGCCATTTTACGCGTCCACTGGACATAGGTCAATACCTATGTCCAGCTGCACAATGGTAGTTCCAAATATGGCCATGTAAGGTGTCTAACAACGTGGAACTGTACCCTAATACCAATTCTAGTATTGATTGTACAATTCCATGCACTCTGGTGGCTCCACAGTGGACCCCCATTACTGCCATATCAGCCTTTTGAGATTTTCCAGGCAGCCCCAGATGCTGCCACCTCACAGACAGGTTTCTGCCTTCCTCCTGCTTGAGCAGCTCAGGCCCAGGAAGGCAGAACAAAGGATTTCCTTTGGGAGAGGGGTGTTACACCCTCTCCTTTTGGAAATAGGTATTACAGGCATGGGAGGAGTATCCTCCCATAGCCTCTGGAAACGCTTTGAAGGGCACAGATGATGCCTACTTTGGATAATCCAGTCTACACTGATTCAGGGACCCCCAGTCCCTGCTCTGGCGCAAAACTGGAAAAGGAAAGGGGAGTGACCAATCCCCTGTCCATCACCACCCCATGGGTGGTGCCCAGAGCTCCTCCAGAGTGTCCTCTCTGGGAGCATCTGAGTGGCCAGTGCTAGCAGGTGACGTCAGAGCCCGTCTGTGATAGGTGCTTACCTGTGTAGCACACCAATCCCCCTTTCAGGGCTATTTAGGGTCTCTCCTCTGGGTGTTTCCTCAGATTCAGATTGCAAGACTCCATAAGGAATCCTCTGCATCCTTTACTTCACTTTCTACCGATGAAAGTGCATCTGGGCCCTCCAAGAACTCTACAAACTGCAACAAAGAAGCAAACAAGACTTCTGCAACATTGTATCTTCAGCTCCTGCCAGCAACTGTAACTGTTTCCAGGCCGTGCATCCTCCGAGGACTGCCTATCTTCAGCCTGCCCCAGAAGAACAAAGGAATCTCCCTTGAAGTGAAGGAGTAACTTCCCTGCTTCAGCAGGCACCCCTCTGCAGCGACGACTAGTGGCGTGGGTCCCCTCTCCTGACGAAGTGCATGGATCCAGCAACATGGGTGGTGGACTGAAGTGGTTCCGATGGTCCTAAGGTCCAGCTGTCCAACTTTGGTGGAGGTAAGAGCTTACTTCCCCTCTTAAGACAGTACCCCGTGCACGGCATTGTTTGCAGTTACGAAGGCTTGTGTGCAACCTTCCACAAAGTTCTTTATGCACAGCACAGCTCCGGCCCCCAACACTCCTTCCTGTGACCCACAGCTTCCTGAGTGGTTCTCTGGTGGTGTGGGATCCCTTTGTGTCATGCTGTGTGGGCCTCCATTTGCACCTTCTTTGTCCCCATGCCGTGGGACTCCTGTGCATGCTGCCTGGTCTTCCGAGGGCTCTGAGTCACAGAGAGCCCCTTCTGTCCCCCCTCCTGGGTAGAGGCCACCAGGTTCCTCCTGGTCCTGGGCAGTGCCATTTTCTGCTAACCACATGCTTTGTGGGTGCCAACGTGTGCTGGCAGAATCCAGCGATGCAAACCAGACTGCCATTTTTCATCCAGCGTGGGACATCATCTTCTCCATCCAGGAACCCGAATCCGTCTTCTTGGGTGCAGTACTGACTGTTTTTCTGGTGGTTCTTTTTTTGCACCTTCATCTGGGTTAGCAGGGGCTGCTGTTCTCCCTGGACTCTTCAGTGCTTCTTGGACTTGGTCTGCTTCTTCCACAGGTCTTCAGGTCCAGGGATCCATTGTTGGTGCCCTGCAGTCTCTTCTGGTTCTTCCAAAATCTTCTATCATGTGTTCTTGTGTGTTCTATGAAAGTTACTGTGATTTACTCCTGCTTTCCGGGGCTCTGGGGTGGATTCTATTACTTACATTTGGTGTTTTCTTACACTCCCAGCGCCCCTCTACACATTACACTTGTCTAGATGGGAAACTGACCTTCGCATTCCACTATTTTAGTATATGGTTTGTGTTCCCCCGTAGGCCCATTGCTATCTATTGTGATTTTCACTATTTGCACTGTTTTCTTACTGTTTTTACTGTTATTTCTGCATTCTAGTTTATATTCTGTGTATATTACTTACCTCCTAAGGGAGTATAGTCTAAAAGGTATTTTTGGCATTTGTGTCACCAAAATAAAGTATCTTTATTTTGGTAACACTGAGTATTTTCTTTCATGTGTGTAAGTACTGTGTGGCTACAGTGGTATTGCAAGAGCTTTGCATGTCTCCTAGATAAGCCTTGGCTGCTCAGCTACAGTTAGCACTAGACTGCCTGGCTTCTAGACACTGATGACATTTCACTAGTAAGGGATAACTAGACCTGGTATAAAGTGTAAGTACCTTTGGTAGCCACTACAAATGAGGCCAGCCTCCTACACTCACCCAAAAACATAAACAGTAAAGATGATTTCTGGCAGCCTAGTACATGGACTCTGAAACATTCTCAGGGATTTGTGATGCAACACATCTTACCCTTTTCTCTTGTTAGAGATGAGTCTCTGACACACACATACAGGCAAGAAAGAAGATGCAGGAGGGTTTTCAATATATTTATTGAAAAGACAGCAATCTACAATAAAAAGTGTGAGCTTCAATGATTAGGATAATAACAAGAGACAAAATCAGGATTGTGAAAATAAATGATGTAAGAATGAATGAACAATCCTAACATTTTTCAATAAACATGAATACAAAAACTCCTCCCTAATAGCGTTTTTTCCTTCCTAAAGAGAGCAAGTTATTTATAAACCAAACTGGCCAAACCATGTCCAAGAGAAGCTCCCCCCCACCCCATTACCTTGGAACAAGGTCGGCCTGCAGTCCCCTAATCCTGCGATATAGAGATACAAATGCTGAGGTCTCCTGTAAAACGATGTACAGTGAAGATGGAAGATCCTGGGTGGACCCCCCTCTAATGGCCTTAGTCTCACAGAGTGTTTATATAAGGCCTATGTTATTGTTCATGCAGAAATCCTGACGTGGGTATGAACCTAAGCAAACTTAGATCCTCATTACCATAACAAAAATGCCTGACGTTCATATTCTGTGAAGCAGAGGGACATGATGAGAATTCAATTAGTATACTCTCCCATGGAATGGAAACTAATTATAACATAAAAACATTTCTTAGAAAATGTAGGAACTGCAAGAACTGTTAAAATGAATAAAAGATTAATAATAAAACAGAGCATGTTTATCTAGGTAAGAAGGGCACAAGCTTGCAAGCCGAGGGTAGGCAAAAATACTGTGCCCGAGCAAACTAAAATAGATCCACAACAACAAAAACGGTCCATTGGTTCCAGTGAACCAACTGCTCGTCCTAAGTTCAGTGTTTTGTGCGCATTCATGATATACATACGTTACCTTCACACTCATTTTCATTCATCATATTTTACCATATGAATTGCTGTGCAGTAGCTTAACAAGGAAAAATCATGATAATGTGCAGTTCAGTTATTGGGTGTAGGTATCTCAAGTTTTTGGGGAACCTACAAACTCTAAATATCCCCACACGAAGAAGGGTCTGGAAGACATAACAATGTATTTAATTTTTGTACATCAGTCATCATGACAAAAATGTCAAACTATTTTTTTTAATTGGATCATATCATGGTAATGAAAATATTTTGAAGTTTAACCGGTTCTGTGCCGCGGATGTAATGGTTATTTCCTGCGGCACAGTGCTCGTGTGCCCAGGACGTAACCATTACGTCCTGGACACAGAGCCCAGAGGGAGCTTCCCTCCCACCCCCCAAAGGCAGGGATGGAAGGGGAAGCCCTTCCCCTTCCACCCCCGACAGCCCTCTCACCCACCACCGACCATGACGTAAGTGCAATCGCATGCTGACCATCACGGAGGCCTCCTTCCATCGGAAGAGAAATGCTCAGCATTTCTCTTCCGATCACGTGGAGGAGGCCTGAGAGGCTTCAAAGGGAAGGAAATTAATTTCCCTCCCTTTGAAGTCTCTCTGAGCATTTTAGCAGCCGGATTGCAAAGCGATCCGGCTGCTAAAATGCCCACTAGACACTAGGGATTTATTTTATATAAGAAATTGGCATAAGGGGAACGACCCCTTGGGCAAGGGTCGCTCCCCATGGGGGGCATTTTTTTTTAGGGCCTTTTCTGCCACACCGGGGGCAGAAACCTCTAGCCACCAGGGATCATTTAAAAAAAAATAATAATAATTGAGTTGGGGAGCAACCATTTAGGCAAGGGTCGCTCCCCTAGGGGGCAAATTATATTTAGGCCATTTCTGCCCCCCTTGGGGGCAGATTGGCCTATTGTTATGAGGCCAATCTGCCCCCAAGGGGGACAGAAACCACTAGACACCAGGGAGTTTTTTTTTCTCAAGAATTTCACGCAAGGGGAGTGACCCCTTAGGCAAGGGTCGCTCCCCTGGGGGGCAAAATTATTTTAGGCCATTTCTGCCCCCCCTGGGGGGCAGATCAGCCTATTTTAATTAGGGGGGCAGAAACCACTAGGCACCGTTTTTTTTTTTTGCTGTTGTTGTTTTACAGATGGGGAGTGACCCCTTAGGCAAGGGTCGCTCCCCTGGAGGGGCAAATTGTATTTAGGCCATTTCTGCCCCCTTTGGGGGCAGATCGGCCGATTTTAAACCTCTAGGCACCGGGGATCTTTTTTTTTGCACCAATGTCACGCAAGGGGAGCGACCCCGTAGGCAAGGGTCGCTCCCGGGGGAGGTGGGGGTGGCGGGGATGACCAGAGGGGCAAATTTATTTTAGGACATTGGCAGATCGGCCTATTGTTATGAGGCCGATCTGCCCCCGGGGGGCAGAAACCTCTAGGCGCTAGGGCTATTTTTTTTTTTTTTTGTTTGTTTGTTTTTTTTTAGAGGGGGAGTGACCCATTAGGCAAGGGTCACTCCCCTGGGGGGCAAATTGTATTTAGACCAATTCTTCCCCCCTTGGGGGCAGATCGGCCGATTTTGGGTCAATCTAGGCACCAGGGATCTTTTTTTGTGCGCCAATGTCACGCAAGGGGAGCGACCCCTTAGGCAAGGGTCGCTCCCCGAGGGGGTGGGAGGCAAATTTATTTTAGGCCATTTCAGCCCCCCGAGGGCAGATCGGCCTATTGTTATTAGGCCGATCTTCCCCCGGGGGCAGGAGCCTCTAGGCACCAGGGATACATTTTTGGGGGATTTTTGTTTTGTTTTGTTTTGTTTTGTCTTTTAGAGGTGGGGAGCGACCCCTTAGGCAAGGGTCGCTCCCCGGGGAAGGGGGGGTAAATTTATTTTAGGCCTTTTCTGCCCCCCTTGGGGCAGATCGGCCTATTGTTATTAGGCCGATCTGCCCCCAGGTGTAGCAGAAACCTCTAGGCGCCAGGGATAAAAAATAAATTGTTTTGTTTTTTAGAGGTGGGGAGCGACCCCCTAGTCAAGGGTCACTCCCCTGGGGGGCAAATTGTATTTAGACCATTTCTGCCCCCCTTGGGGCAGATCGGCCTATTGTTATTAGGCTGATCTGCCCCCAGGTGTAGCAGAAACCTCTAGGCGCCAGGGATAAAAAATAAATTGTTTTGTTTTTTAGAGGTGGGGAGCGACCCCCTAGTCAAGGGTCACTCCCCTGGGGGGCAAATTGTATTTAGACCATTTCTGCCCCCCTTGGGGGCAGATCGGCCAATTTTTGATAGGCCAATCTGCCCTCATGGGGGCAGAAACCACTTAGGCACCAGGGATTGGTGTTTGTGTATGCGTGTGTTTTCTTTAGGGGGGCAGCCCGTTGGGTAAGGGTTGCTCCCCATGGGGGCACATTACTGTTGGCCATATCTTCCCCCCATTGGGAGCAGATAGACCTATTTTTGGAAGGCCCATCTGCCCCCAAGGGGGGGCAGAAAGCCCACCAGAGGCCAGGGAAGTTTTTTTTTTTTTTAAATAAGAGGGTAGGGGTATGGCCATACCCCCCACCTCAAATAAATGGGGCCAAAGTTGTTCTGCCCACCAGTGGGCAGATGGGGCAATTACCCCAGATCCCCCCCCCCGGGGCAGAAAGTCCACTAGATGCCAGGGAATTACAAATATATATATATATATATATATATTGGGGTGGTGGCTACCAACCAGTATGGGCCTGGTTACGCCCCCACCTCAACTGAAGGGGATAACAGTCTTTCAGCTCTCCCCCGCACTCTAAAACATCTTATCCCACAGCAAGCAAGAAGACATTTGATTATTTTGGGTTTTAGTTTTACATCTGGGCCATGAGAGCTTGGCTTACTCTCAAAATGGTCCCACTTGGAATGGTGAGGGCTGCACTTCATGGACTTTGGGATGCTGCCATGTAGAAAAATCCACAAGACCTAGACACATCTGAAAACTAAACATCTGGGTGATTCCAGGATGGTGTGTTTCACATGCAACCCGCATCATTTTTGTTCTCACAATCCCCTGCAAACCTCCAACTTTGCTGGAAATCACACATTTTTCCCACGTTTTTGTGATGGAACCTTCCGGAATCTGCAGGAATGCACAAAATTCCTACCACCCAGCATGTTCTCATCTATACCGATAAAAATTCTGCTGCACTTGTCAGCCTAAAAATGTTTTTTTGCAAACTGCCCTTTTGGACCCCTCTTTGGTTCCCCCTCAATATCAACATGTTTCTGGCTCTTCCCTTTCACAAGCACTTGGCCCACCTACACAAATGAGGGATCATTTTTACTGGGAGACTGAGGGGAGCATTGGGTGGTATGAAATGTGTCCTAGTACGGTGATCCCACACAGAAATGTGGGAAAAATATGATTTTTTAGCTAAATTTGACGTTTGCTGAGGATTCTGGGTAAGAAAACATTGGGGGATCCACGCAAGTCACACCAAAACTGGACTCCCTCGGGTGTCTAGTTTTCAGAAATGTCTGAGTTTGGTAGGTTTCCCTAGAAGGCTGCTGAGCCCAGGACCAAAAACGCAGGTGCCCCCCGCAAAAACAGGTAGTTTTGTATTTGATAGTTTCGATGTGTCCAGATAGAGTTTTGGGGCATTTCCTTTCGCGGGCAGTAGGCCCACCCACAAAAGTGAGATACCATTTTTATCGGGAAACTTGGGGGAACACTGGGTGGAAGGAAATTTGTGCTCCTCTCAGATTCCATAACTTTCTGTCATCGAAATGAGAGCAAAAAGTGTTTTTTGGCCAGATTTTGAGGTTTGCAAAGGATTCTGGGTAACAGAACCTGTTCAGATCCCCACAAGTCACCCAATCTTGGATTCCCCTAGGTGTCTAGTTTTAAAAAAATGCACTGGTTTGCTAGGTTTCCCCAGGTGCCGGCTGAGCAAGAGGCCAAAATCCATAGGTAGGCACTTTGTAAAATACACCTCTGTTTCCTGTGAAAAAATGTGATCTGTCCACGTTGTGTTTTGGGCCATTTCTTTTCGTGGGCGCTAGGCCTACCCACACAAGTGAGGTACCATTTTTATCAGCAGACTTGGGGGAACGCTGGGTGGAAGGAAATTTGTGGCTCCTCTCAGATTCCAGAACTTTCTGTCACCAAAATGAGAGGAAAAGGTGTTTTTTTTTAGGCCACATTTTGAGGTTTGCAAAGGATTCTGGGTAACAGAATCTGGTTAGAGCCCTGCAAGTGACCCCATTTTGGATTCCCCTCACTGTCTAGTTTTCAAAAATGTGCTGGTTTGCTAGGTTTCCTCAGCTGCCGGCTGAGCTAGAGGCCAAAATCCACAGGTAGGCACTTTGTAAAAAGCACCTCTGTTTTCTGTGGAAAAAAGTGATGTGTCGACGTTGTGTTTTGGGCCATTTCCTTTCGTGGGTGTTAGGCCTACCCACACAAGTGAGGTACCACTTTTATTGGGAGACTTGGGGGAATGCTGGGTGGAAGGAAATTTGTGGCTCCTCTCAGGTTCCAGAACTTTCTGTCACCGAAATGAGAGGAAAAAGTGTTGTTTGGCCAGATTTTGAGGTTTGCAAAGGATTCTGGGTAACAGAACCTGTTCAGAGCCCCACAAGTCACCCAATCTTGGATTCCCCTAGGTGTCTATTTTTAAAAAATGCACTGGTTTGCTAGGTTTCCCCAGCTACCGGCTGAGCTAGAGGCTAAAATCCACAGGTAGGCACTTTGTAAAAAACACCTCTGTTTTCTGTGGAAAAATTTGATGTGCCCACGTTGTGTTTTGGGGCATTTCCTTTCGCGGGCGCTAGGCCTATCCACACAAGTGAGGTACCATTTTTATTGAGAGACTTGGGGTAAAGTTGGGTGGAAGGAAATTTGTGGCTCCTCTCAGATTCCACAACTTTCTGTCAGCGAAATGAGAGGAAAAAGTGTTTTTTGGCCAAATGTTGAGGTTTGCTAAGGATTCTGGGCAACCGAACCTGGTCAGAGCCCCACAAGTCACCCCATCTTGGATTCCCCTAGGTGTCTAGTTTTCAAAAATCGCTGGTTTGCTAGGTTTCCCCAGGTGCTGGCTGAGCTAGAGGTCAAAATCCACAGGTAGGCACTTTGTAAAAAACACCTCTTTTTTCTGTGAAAAATGTGATGTGTCCACGTTGTGTTTTGGGCCATTTCCTTTCGTGGGCGCTAGGCCTACCTACACAAGTGAGATACCATTTTTATCAGCAGACTTGAGGGAACAATGAGTGGAAGGAAATTTGTGGCTCCTCTCAGATTCCAGAACTTTCTGTCACCGAAATGAGAGGAAAAAGTGTTTTTTGGCCAAATTTTGAGGTTTGCAAAGGATTCTGGGTAACAGAACCTGGTCAGAGCCCCACCGGTCACCCCATCTTGATTTCCCTTAGGTGTCTAGTTTTCAAAGATGCGCTGGTTTGCTAGGTTTCCCCAGGTGCCGGCTGAGCTAGAGGCCAAAATCCACAGGTGGGCACTTTGTAAAAAACACCTCTGTTTTCTGTGAATAAAAGTGATGTGTCTACGCTGTGTTTTGGGCCATTTCCTTTTGTGGGCGCTAGGCCTACCCACACAAGTGAGGTACCATTTTTATCGGCAGACTTCGGGGAACGCTGGGTGATAGGAAATTTGTGGCTCCTCTAAGATTTCAGAACTTTCTGTCACCAAAATGAGAGGAAAAAGTGTTTTTTTGGCCAAATGTTGAGGTTCGCAAAGGATTCTGGGTAACAGAACCTGGTCAGAGCCCCATAAGTCACCCCATTTTGGATTTCCCTCGGTGTCTAGTTTTCACAAATGCACTGGTTTGCTAAGTTTCCCCAGCTGCCGACTGAGCTAGAGGCCAAAATCCACAGGTAGGCAGTTTTTAAAAAAAACACCTCTGTTTTCTGTGGAAAAATGTGATGTGTCCACGTTGTGTTTTGGGCCATTTCCTTTTGTGGGCGCTAGGCCTACCCACACAAGTGAGGTACCATTTTTATCTGGAGACTTGGGGAATACTGTGTGGAAGGAAATTTGTGGCTCCTCTCAAATTCCAGAACTTTCTGTCACCGAAATGAGAGGAAAAAGTGTTTTTTTGGCCAAATTTTGAGGTTTGCAAAGGATTCTAGATAACAGAACCTGGTCAGAACCCCACCAGTCACCTCATCTTGGATTCCCCTAGGTGTTTTTTTTTCAAAAATGCGCTGGTTTGCTAGGTTTCCCCAGGTGCCGGCTGAGCTAGAGGCCAAAATCCACAGGTAGGCAGTTTGTAAAAAAGCACCTCTGTTTTCTGTGGAAAAATTTGATGTGTCCACGTTGTGTTTTGGGGCATTTCCTTTTGCGGGCGCTAGCCCTACCCACACAAGTGAGGTACCATTTTTATCGGGAGACTTGGGGGAACATTGGGTGGAAGGAAATTTGTGGCTCCTCTCAGATTACAGAACTTTCTGTCACCAAAATGAGAGGAAAAAAGTGTTTTATTGGCCAAATTTTGAGGTTTGCAAAGGATTCTGGGTAACCGAACCTGGTCAGAGCCCCACAACTCACCCCATCTTTGATTCCCCTAGGTGTCTAGTTTTCAAAAATCGCTGGTTTGCTAGGTTTCTCCAGGTGCCGGCTGAGCTAGAGGGCAAAATCCACAGGTAGGCACTTTGTAAAAAACACCTCTGTTTTTGTGAAATAATGTGATGTGTCCATGTTGTGTTTTGGGCCATTTCATTTTGTGAGCGCTAGGCCCACCCAAACAAGTGAGATACCATTTTTATCGGCAGACTTGAGGGAACGCTGAGTGGAAGGAAATTTGTGGCTCCTCTCAGATTCCAGAACTTTCTGTCACCGAAATGAGAGGAAAAAGTGTTTTTTTGGCCAAATTTTGAGGTTTGCAAAGGATTCTGGGTAACAGAACCTGGTCAGAGCCCCACCGGTCACCCCATCTTGGATTCCCCTAGGTGTCTAGTTTTCAAAGATGTGCTGGTTTGCTAGGTTTCCCTGGGTGCCGGCTGAGCTAGAGGCCAAAATCCACAGGTAGGCAGTTTCTAAAAAACACCTCTGTTTTCTGTGGAAAAATGTGATGTGTCCACGTTGTGTTTTGGGCCATTTCCTTTCGTGGGCGCTAGGCCTACCCACACAAGTGAGGTACCATTTTTATCGGCAGACTTGGGGGGAACGCTGGGTGGAAGGAAATGTGTGGCTCCTCTACGATTCCAGAACTTTCTGTCACCAAAATGGGAGGAAAAAGTGTTTTTTTGGCCAAATTTTGAGGTTTGCAAAGGATTCTGTGTAACAGAACATGGTCAGAGCCCCACAAGTCACCCCATTTTGAATTCCCCTCGGTGTCTAGTTTTAAAAAATGCGCTGGTTTGCTAGGTTTCCCCAGGTGCCGGCTGAGCTAGAGGCCAAAATCCACAGGTAGGCAGTTTGTAAAAAACACCTCTGTTTTCCGTGGAAAAATTTGATGTATCCACGTTGTGTTTTGGGGCATTACCTTTCGCTGGCGCTAGTCCTACCCCCACAAGTGAGGTACCATTTTTATTGGGAGACTTGGGGGAAAGTTGGGTGGAAGGAAATGTGTGGCTCCTCTCAGATTCCAGAACTTTCTGTCACCGAAATGAGATGAAAAAGTGTTTTTTTGCCAAATTGTGAGGTTTGCTAAGGATTCTGGGTAACCGAACCTGGTCAGAGCCCCACAAGTCACCCCATCTTGGATTCCCCTAGGTGTCTAGTTTTCAAAAATCGCTGGTTTGCTAGGTTTCCCCAGGTGCTGGCTGAGCTAGAGGTCAAAATCCACAGGTAGGCACTTTGTAAAAAACACCTCTTTTTTCTGTGAAAAATGTGATGTTTCCACGTTGTGTTTTGGGCCATTTCCTTTCGTGGGCGCTAGGCCTACCTACACAAGTGAGATACCATTTTTATCAGCAGACTTGAGGGAACAATGAGTGGAAGGAAATTTGTGGCTCCTCTCAGATTCCAGAACTTTCTGTCACCGAAATGAGAGGAAAAAGTGTTTTTTGGCCAAATTTTGAGGTTTGCAAAGGATTCTGGGTAACAGAACCTGGTCAGAGCCCCACCGGTAACCCCATCTTGAATTCCCCTAGGTGTCTAGTTTTCAAAGATGCGCTGGTTTGCTAGGTTTCCCCAGGTGCCGGCTGAGCTAGAGGCCAAAATCCACAGGTGGGCACTTTGTAAAAAACACCTCTGTTTTCTGTGAATAAAACTGATGTGTCTACGTTGTGTTTTGGGCCATTTCCTTTTGTGGGCGCTAGGCCTACCCACACAAGTGAGGTACCATTTTTATCGGCAGACTTGGGGGAACGCTGGGTGATAGGAAATTTGTGGCTCCTCTAAGATTTCAGAACTTTCTGTCACCAAAATGAGAGGAAAAAGTGTTTTTTTGGCCAAATGTTGAGGTTCGCAAAGGATTCTGGGTAACAGAACCTGGTCAGAGCCCCACAAGTCACCCCATTTTGGATTTCCCTCGGTGTCTAGTTTTCACAAATGCGCTGGTTTGCTAAGTTTCCCCAGCTGCCGACTGAGCTAGAGGCCAAAATCCACAGGTAGGCAGTTTAATAAAAAAACACCTCTGTTTTCTGTGGAAAAATGTGATGTGTCCACCTTGTGTTTTGGGCCATTTCCTTTCGTGGGCGCTAGGCCTACCCACACAAGTGAGGTAGCGTTTTTATCGGGAGACTTGGGGAATACTGGGTGGAAGGAAATTTGTGGCTCCTCTCAGATTCCAGAACTTTCTGTCACCGAAATGAGAGGAAAAAGTGCTTTTTTGGCCAAATTTTGAGGTTTGCAAAGGATTCTAGATTACAGAACCTGGTCAGAACCCCACCAGTCACCTCATCTTGGATTCCCCTAGGTGTTTTTTTTTCCAAAAATGCGCTGGTTTGCTATGTTTCCCCAGGTGCCGGCTGAGCTAGAGGCCAAAATCCACAGGTAGGCAGTTTGTAAAAAAAACACCTCTGTTTTCTGTGGAAAATTTTTATGTGTCCACGTTGTGTTTTGGGGCATTTCCTTTTGAGGGCGCTAGCCCTAACCACACAAGTGAGGTACCATTTTTATCGGGAGACTTGGGGGAACATTGGGTGGAAGGAAATTTGTGGCTCCTATCAGATTACAGAACTTTCTGTCACCAAAATGAGAGGAAAAAGCGTTTTTTTTGGCCAAATTTTGAGGTTTGCAAAGGATTCTGGGTAACCGAACCTGGTCAGAGCCCCACAAGTCACCCCATCTTGGATTCCCCTAGGTGTCTAGTTTTCAAAAATCGCTGGTTTGCTAGGTTTCTCCAGGTGCCGGCTGAGCTAGAGGCCAAAATCCACAGGTAGGCACTTTGTAAAAAACACCTCTGTTTTTGTGAAATAATGTGATGTGTCCACGTTGTGTTTTGGGCCATTTCCTTTCGTGGGCGCTAGGCCTACCCACACAAGTGAGGTAGCATTTTTATCGGCAGACTTGGGGGGAATGCTGGGTGGAAGGAAATGTGTGGCTCCTCTACGATTCCAGAACTTTCTGTCACCAAAATGGAAGGAAAAAGTGTTTTTTGGCCAAATTTTGAGGTTTGCAAAGGATTCTGGGTAACAGAACCTGGTCAGAGCCCCACCGGTCACCCCATCTTGGATTCCCCTAGGTGTCTAGTTTTCAAAGATGTGCTGGTTTGCTAGGTTTTCCTGGCTGCCGGCTGAGCTAGAGGCTAAAATCCACAGGTAGGCAGTTTCTAAAAAACACCTCTGTTTTCTGTGGAAAAATGTGATGTGTCCACGTTGTGTTTTGGGCCATTTCATTTTGTGAGCGCTAAGCCCACCCAAACAAGTGAGATACCATTTTTATCGGCAGACTTGAGGGAACGCTGAGTGGAAGGAAATTTGTGGCTCCTCTCAGATTCCAGAACTTTCTGTCACCGAAATGAGAGGAAAAAGTGTTTTTTTGGCCAAATTTTGAGGTTTGCAAAGGATTCTGGGTAACAGAACCTGGTCAGAGCCCCACCGGTCACCCCATCTTGGATTCCCCTAGGTGTCTAGTTTTCAAAGATGTGCTGGTTTGCTAGGTTTTCCTGGCTGCCGGCTGAGCTAGAGGCCAAAATCCACAGGTAGGCAGTTTCTAAAAAACACCTCCGTTTTCTGTGGAAAAATGTGATGTGTCCACGTTGTGTTTTGGGCCATTTCCTTTCGTGGGCGCTAGGCCTACCCACACAAGTGAGGTACCATTTTTATCGGCAGACTTGGGGGGAACGCTGGGTGGAAGGAAATGTGTGGCTCCTCTACGATTCCAGAACTTTCTGTCACCAAAATGGGAGGAAAAAGTGTTTTTTGGCCAAATTTTGAGGTTTGCAAAGGATTCTGGGTAACAGAACCTGGTCAGAGCCCCACTGCTCACCCCATCTTGAATTCCCCTAAGTGTCTAGTTTTCAAAGATGCGCTTGTTTGCTAGGTTTCCCCAGGTGCCGGCTGAGCTAGAGGCCAAAATCCACAGGTAAGCACTTTGTAAAAAACACCTCTGTTTTCTGTGAAAAAAAGTGATGTGTCCACGTTGTGTTTTGGGCCATTTCCTTTCGTGGGCGCTAGGCCTACCCACACAAGTGAGGTACCATTTTTATCGGCAGAATTAGGGGAAGGCTGGGTGATAGGAAATTTGTGGCTCCTCTAAGATTTCAGAACTTTATGTCACCAAAATGAGAGGAAAAAGTTTTTTTTTGGCCAAATGTTGAGGTTCGCAAAGGATTCTGGGTAACAGAACCTGGTCAGAGCCCCACAAGTCACCCCATTTTGGATTTCCCTCGGTGTCTAGTTTTCACAAATGCACTGGTTTGCTAGGTTTCCCCAGCTGCCTGCTGAGCTAGAGGCCAAAATCCACAGGTAGGCAGTTTTTTAAAAAACACCTCTGTTTTCTGTGGAAAAATGTGATGTGTCCACGTTGTGTTTTGGGCCATTTCCTTCCGTGGGCACTAGGCCTACCCACACAAGTGAGGTACCATTTTTATCGGGAGACTTGGGGAATACTGGGTGGAAGGAAATTTGTGGCTACTCTCAGATTCCAGAACTTTCTGTCACCGAAATGAGAGGAAAAAGTGTTTTTTTTGGCCAAATTTTGAGGTTTGCAAAGGATTCTGGGTAACAGAAAGTGGTCAGAGCCCCGTAATCCACCCCATCTTGGATTTCCCTAGGTGTCTATTTTTCAAAAATGCGCTGGTTTGCTAGGTTTTCCCAGGTGCCGGCTGACTAGAGGCCAAAATCCACAGCTAGGCACTTTGCATAAAACAGCTCTCTTTTCTTTGTGAAAATGTGATATGTCCAAGTTGTGTTTTGGGGCATTTCCTGTCACGGGTGCTAGACCTATCCAGGCAAGTGAGGTTCCATTTTTATTGGGGATGTGGGGGAACACAGAATAGCAAAACAAATGTTATTGCCCCTTGTCTTTCTCTACATTTTTCCATCCAAATGTAAGACAGTGTGTAAAAAAGGCATCTATTTGAGACATGCCCTGTAATTCACATGCTAGTATGAGCACCCCGGAATTCAGAAATATCCAAATAACCACTGCTTCTCAACACCTTATCTTGTGGCCATTTTGGAAATACAAAGGTTTTCTTGATACATATTTTTCACTTTTTAGATTTCAGCAAATAAATTGCTGTATACCCAGTATAGAATAAAAACTCATTGCAAGGTGCAGCTCATTTATTGGCTCTGGGTACCTAGGGTTCTTGATGAACCTACAAGCCCTATATATCCCCGCAACCAGAAGAGTCCAGCTGACGTAACGGTATATTACTTTAAAAAATCTGACATCGCAGGAAAAAGTTACAGAGTAAAATGTGGATAAAAATCGCTGTTTTTTTCACCTCAATTTCAATTTTTTTTTTTATTTCAGCTGTTATTTTCTGTAGGAAATACTTGTAGGATCTACACAAATGACCCCTTGCTGAATTCAGATTTTTGTTTACTTTTCAGAAATGTTTAGCTTTCTGAGATCCAGCATTGGTTTCTCACCCATTTCGGTCACCAAGTGGAAGGAGGCTGAAAGCACAAAAAATAGTAAAAATGGGGTATGTCCCAGTAAAATGTCAAAATTGTATTGAAAAATTGGGTTTTATAATTCAAGTCTGCCTGTTCCTGGAAGCTGGGAAGATGGTGATCTTGCCACCGCAAACCCTTTGTTGATGTCATTTTCAGGTGAAAAACCACAAGCCGCCTTCTGCAGCCCTTTTTTCCCATTTAAAAAAAAAATGTCACTGTATTTTGGCAAATTTCTTGGTCTCCTCCGGGGGAACCCACAAAGTCTGGGTACCCTAGAATCCCAAGGATATTGGAAAAAAAGGACGCAAATTTGGCATGGGTAGCTTATGTGAACACAAAGTTACGAGGGCCTAAGCGCGAACTGCCCCAAATAGCCAAAAAAAAGGCTTGGCACAGGGGGAGAAAAGGCTTGGAAGCGAAGGGGTTAATAAATGAAAGGTAGGTATTGTATGGGGAAAAAAGGAATTGGGAGGAGGGCTACTTGTATGCGATGTTGCCGAGAATGCGAGCATGAGAGGAGTGGCGCAGCCGGATGGAAGAACCATCTACAGGGCACAAGGCTGCCCTCGGACATTTGGCAAGATATGGGATAGATCGGCAATGAAGGAGGATGCATAATGGGGAATGGTACAGGTGGGGACTGGGTACAAAGGCTGCAGAGGGACTGAGAGGGTGAGTGGAAGACCCCATGGACTTCATGGCCTGCGTGCTCTCCTCTCCCTTCAGGGTGTTTTGAGCAGACACTGCGATTTTGTGGATTGCTGGAATATATGCTCTGTGGCTCCCCGGAAGGAGGGGTATTGCAGAGGGGGTTTGGATGGGGGATGTACAGTTTTTTATGTGGTGTTTTAAGATAAAACTTCAATAAAATATGGTTAAAAGTCTTACATATATGAGCACAGACATACTAGACATATTTGGCCTGATTTAAGAAAAGTGGTGCTGCACCCAGTGCAGTGCCACTTTCCTTACACACATGTTAGTCCTGGCATCTTTGGCATAGTCTCCCTTATCTTTTTTCCTCTTCTTCACATGTTATGACTGTGTGCTGAGGTCTGTTTTTGCTGGTTGTGTTACTCTGGGCACTTTACCACTGCTGACCAGTGCTAAAGTGAAAGTGCTCCTTGTGTAAAATGTAGGTGTGATTGGCTTTTTTATGATTGACATATTTGATTTACTAGTAAGTCCTAGTAAAGCACACTAAAGGTGCCAGGGCATGTAAATCAAATTCTATTAGTGGGCCTGAAGCACTGATTGTGCCAGCCACATGAGTAGCCCTGTAAATATGGCTCAGATCTGCCACTGCAGAACCTTACCTTTTGTTCATGTAAGGCACCCCTAAGGTAGGTCTTACGTAGCCCCACGGACAGGGTGCAGTGTAAGCTAAAGGTGGGACATGTACTGATGCGTTTTACATGTCTTAACAGTGAAATACTGCCAAATATGTTTTTTCACTATTGAAAGGTCTATCCCTCTCATATGTTAACATGGGGGCCACCTTTAAATAATTTTTGAGTGCAGTTTCCTCTTGGGAGGAGATGGAGATGTGGAATTTGGAGTCTCTGAACTCACAATTTTAAAATACCACTTTTGGTAAAGTTGGTCTTTAAATTGTCAGTTTGAAAATGCCACTTTTAGAAAGTAGGCATTTTCTTGCTTAAACCATTATTTGACCTGCCTGCTTGTGTATTCCCTGTGTGGGTCAGACTGACAGTTGGGTTGTTTGTGAATTTTTACTAGACAGTGAAACAAAGAGAATGGAATATATCCTGCATGAACAGTGCACTGCATATCTTGAGGGGCCATCTGGGCTAGAATGGAGGCTGGAGTGGTCACTTACACCTGAAAAGTCTGTGCCTGCCCTCACACAATGCAGTCTCCAACCCTGTGGTGTGAGTCTGGAGCCAGGCATGGGCAAGGGAGGATCTTCTCAACAACAGAGACTTTCCTTTGAAGTTTCCCAACTTCAAAGGCAGAAAATGGTAAAAGTAGTGGACCCAAAAGCCCAGATTTTTAGATTACTTGTGTACTCAAGAGGAACCTCTGCCAAGGAGAAGAGCTGAAGAGATGGAGGAGGAGTATTGCCCCTTTGCCCATGATTGTGCTTTGCTGGTTTGTCCTGCATTTGCTGCTTCTGTCTGAAATAGGACAAAGACAGGACTTTGGCGTATATTCCTGCTTGTGAAGTGTCTCCAAGGGCTTGGACTGTGCTTGCCTCCTTTTTGAAGTCTCAGGGCCATCAAAGAATTCCTCTGCCAGACTTGGACTTTCTGCTGAAACTCCTGCACTGTGGTGTCCTATCTAGTCCCTAGGCCCTTGAAAGGTGAATTTGGTAGAACTAAGGTGGAAATCCACGCACAGGAGCTATGCGGGGCAAATTTCAATGTACCTCCTGCAACGCAGCTGTAAAAACGATGCAACACCTGCATTGTGGGTGGGAAATCGACGCATCACCTGCATCATGGCTGGAGAAAGGAAGCAACACCCGCATGCATTTGCTGAAAACAACCCAACCCCTACGCAGCACGGTTTTTCATCCCCGTGCGGCCAGATTTCTCATGCATCATCTCTGGGCGTCAAAATCAACGTAAACATGCACAGATCTGAGATGCCCCATCTGGAAATTAATGCATCACTCTCTTGCAGGAGAGAAAAACAATGCATCGCCTACCCATCTGGAGAAGAAACAATGCACAGGGCCTCACTCGTGAGTAAGGAATCGATGCATTGCTGCTTTATTTTTTACGCAAACCAGGTATTTTGTGTAACAACAGCGATTCCATTGTTTTCTATTGAGTAAGCTTCTATTATTTGAAAAATTCATAACTTTACTTGTGTATGTTGGAGATAAATATTGGCTATTTTTCTAACGTGGTGTGCATTTTGCAGTGTTTTCACTGTATTACTGTGTGTTCTAGTGCAACTACTTTACACATTACCTCTGAGATAAACCCAACTGCTTGTGCCAAGCTATCAAGGGGGTGAGCAGGGGTTATCCTAGGTGTGTATCTCCCCTACCCTGACTAGACTGAGGGTTCCTGTTTTGACAGAGTGCAATCTAAGATACAGCGCACCATGGTGGTAGTTAGGGAACTAGTGTCAACATTTTTGATGCTACTTTGGAGCTTTGCAGAATTAGAGTGAAAAATGTTGACTCTGATCCTGCAAAGCCCTTTGAGGCCCATTGTAAACAGTGGTGTGTCTCCTTTTAATGCCTGCTCAGAGCAGGTGTTAAAAGTGTTGAAAAAAATTACGTAAAGAAATCTCTTAGATTTCGTTGCGCCATTTTTTCGCCCCCCCCAATGGGGGAACACCCCCTTTGCATACATTATGTCTGGCACAGGTATAATGTAGCGGAAAAGGTTACACAGTGGTGCAATGCATGTATTGCACCACTTTTTAAATTTGGCAAGCAATTTTGGCCTCGTTGGGTCACATTAGCATACAAAAAATGACACTAATGTGGCACAAGGAGGCGCTAGGGGCTCTTAAACCTGCCCCATAGTGAGTGATAAACCTGTTAGGCTCCCATGGTCTGCATCTCCGATTTAAGTTTACTTGTGGTAGGATGGCAGTGTTTCATATGTATTTCTTTCATTCAGCACTGCCATGACACTGTTCAATTCACTGTTTCAGTCTTCTCACACGTCTTAATCCTAGTTGCACTGTGTAACTCTCCTTTTCTCAGTGTACCCATTTTCCCTCAATGTCCATGTTCCTGATTAACTGACTCCATGTCAGCATCTGTTTCCAACCGTCAGTCTCATTACATGTATGCCAACTTGTATTCATGTATCAGTATCTCGGGTAAAATATCCTGGATAAATGTCCTTGTAATTCCTTGTGTTAGTGTCTAAGTATCGAATCTTAGTTTGAATGTCACCATACCAGTCTCTCAGTGTCAATCTCCCAGTGTCATTATGTTCATTTAAATGTTCTTTTGTGAACATGAGTGTCCCAGTGTCTATTTCTCCTAGTCAGTGTTCAGTTGTCAGCATCCATTCCTAATGGCAGCATCCTTATGTGATTCTTTATGTCACCACATCAGTCACAAGGTGTTTTAACTTTAGTATCTCATTATCATTGTCATGGTGTCGGTGTCAATGTTGTTATGGCAGTGCCACCCGGCCACTGCTCCCATCACTGATTTGAGCCTACAATGTCAGTGTATAATGGACATTATCCGTGTTTCAACTTCTTTGATCCCATTGCCAGTGGATTATACCTACTGTCAGTTTTTCTTCCCTATTTCCATGTCCCTATCACTGTCATGTGGATGTGCCCCTACGGAAGTGTCAGTGTCCCCATGTTAGTTGAGTGTCCCTTAGGCTCGTTCCTTTTGTCCCAGTGTAAATGTTCGAAAGTTAGTATCTTATTTGTCAAAGACTGTTTGCCTGACGCGTAGCCAATGTATAGTTTCCTAGTGCTGCATAATAGTATTTCTATGTTTAGTGCTTATAATGTCCTTAGGTCCTTTGAAAGAGCTAACAAGGAAAAGTAGGGGAAATATTACACTTGAGAGGAATAGAAAAGGCTGCGGAAATGTAGAGTGTGATGCCAGAGAAAAATACCGTTCTGGGTGCAGCAACTTAGTGAAAAGCAAGGGAAACACCAATTTACAGGCAACTTAAATGATTTTGGTAACCTACAGTACAATATATCTCCGCCTGACACTTCTATCGGATATATCCAGTGCACAATGCTATCATCTTTATTAACGAGGAGAGCCTTATTTAAAAAGATTTACAAGTCCCATAGACATACAAATATTGTTTTCAAATTACATTTATATAGGGCTCTTGCCGCAGTGCTATTATTTTACCAATGCGCTGTATGAATACATCACACTGCTGTATGCAGCATTACTATTGTCTTGCTGTCTTCTCATATCTATCCTGATTCAAATTTATCAGGTGACTGAGAAAAATCAGTTTTATTGACGTTTTACATGAGAAAAACTAAAGTTTTTTGTTTCATAAATGCTTCATAGCGCTGAGCTGGTCTAGCCCTTTAGCTGTAGGTTGTTGTACTTTTCAAGAAGTGAATTACATTGGGCCAGGAGCTGAACACTATGGGGTTCATTATGACCCTGGCAGAAGGCGGAGAAGCGGCGGTAAGACCGCCAACAGGCTGGATGTCTTTTTTTTTGTATTATGACCATTGCGGTTACCGCCATGGTCCTCCGCCGCTTCTCCGTTCCGCCCGCCGGGCTGGAGAACTGGGTCCCAGCCCGGCGGCCGTCACTATACCGCCGGCGGTATTTGGACCCGGCTTACCGCAGTGGATTACCTGTGGTTGGAACCACCATGAAATCCATGGCGGTAAGCACTATCAGTGCCAGAGAATTCCTTCCCTGGCACTGATAGGGTCTCACCCCCACCCCAACTCCCTCCCCTACCCCCCCACCACCCCTGCCACCCTCCAAAGGTGGCATGGCCCCCCTCCCCACCCCGACCCCCAACATCACAGAACTCACACACACACGACACGCACTCAGGCACCACCAACACACATACACGCACACACACCGACATACATGCCAACATCCACACACACAGACACGCACACCCACATTCAAACATACATGAACACATCCATAAAGACATACCTACAGACATACACGCACTCATTCCCAAACTCACAACACCCCCGCAAGCATACACGCACTCACACCCCCCCACTACATACACACATGCACACCCCCATGCACCCACACAACACTCCCCACCCCCCTCCCCTAACGGACAATCTACTTACCTGGTCCGTCGATCCTCCGGGAGGGGACGGGAGCCATGGGGGCAGCTTTGCCGACACCACAACGTCAACAGAACACCGCCACGGCAAATCACAGGACGTGATTCGCTGGGCGGTGTTCTGTTGGCGTGGCGGTGGAGCTACCTCCACTTCCCCGCCTCCTGCCAGTATGGCTGTTGGCGGCTCTCCGTCCGTAAAAGGACGGAGAGCTGCCAATGGTCATAATAGGCTGAGCGGCAAACCGCCACCACTGGCGGTCTTCTGCACGGCGCTCCCTCGGCGGTCTTGGAAAAAGACCGCCGAGGTCAAAATGACCCCCATAATCTCTTGATCTTTCGAACTTGCTTGAAGTTAAAAGCATTTCGGTGGAAAAGTCAAACAATAATGTAGGCTGGCTTGGTCCCACAGGATTGGCTTGGCTACGGCTCTCTTCATGCCTTTCAGCTTTTGTGAACGTTCTGCTCTTGCTGTTGTATCTACCTATTAGTGAGCAAGTTATTTGCCTTCTTTCTTTCAAAAGTGTAAAAAAAAGACATGTTAAAAATGTCAAAGAGAGAGATCATTTAAGATTCATCAGTATCGACCTATATCTTTCCTAACTATGATTCTGGGGTAAGAAACCCCATGAACTTTGTTAAGTATTTTTCAATCCATGACAGAGATAATTAAAAGTTGTGTTCTGGATTTTAAGAAGAGCTCATTTCTCTTTCAAAGTCTTGAAACTTGGTCTGAACAATGAAATAGACCTGTGATCTTTTTCCTCAGTCTTCTCCTTGAACACCATGCCTTAAATCTATCAAAGCTTTTAATATGTGTTAGACCTGTCAGCTTTAGGGTGGTCTTCCGCGAAACGTTTTGCTTTTACCCTCCGATTTTTGCCTACATTTGTTTTTGTTACCCTTGGAACTCTGTGTTCTTTACCACTGCTAACTAGTAAAATTGTCGTACACCTGAGCAGCATTTTTAACTTACATATAAGTCTCTTGTAGAGTAGTATACCATATACCCATGACCAGTAAATTAAATGCTACCAGTGGGCCTGCCACCTCCTTAAATATCTCCTTGAAACATGTCCCAAGCCTGCCATTCTGACCTGAATACAGCTTTAATCTGCTGATAAATTTGACTTGGCAATATAACCCCCTTGTTGAGCCTACAACTCCCCTTTTATTGCAAATAGGTCACCCTTAAGGTAGGCCCATAGGACAGGTAGCCCATAGGACAGGGTGAATTATAATTAAAAGTTGGAGCTGAAGTTTTGCATTTCCTGCTAGTGAAAATGTCCTACAAATGTGTTTTTCACTCATGTGAGGCCTACCTCTCCCATAGCATAACATTGGGTTGCATTATTACATTTAATAAGTGCTAAAATGTGATTTGGAACAGATGAACATTTTATGTTTGGTGTCTGAGAAACTATAGTTTAAAACCATAATTAATGGTAAAGTCAGATTTTAAGATACAATTTTTAAAATGCCATTTTTAGAAAGTTGGCATTTTACTGCCCTGATTGGTGCCTGCAGCCTGTTCCTGAGTCACATCACTGAGTGTAGTTGGCAGCTGGATTTTGTCTGATACTCCTAGACAGCCACACAATAGATAGATTAGGTATAACTAGATGGACCATCACTGGCAGGATGGAGGGTGGACCTGAGTACATCCCTACTTGCAACTGAATAAGCTATGCCATGCCTTCTCACTAAGGTCTTGTTACTCCTGTATTGTTCATGCAGACAGCCAAGAGTCAGGGCAGGGGAAGCATCAAACATCAAGCACCTAAAACAATATTATCTAGAAACTTCTTGTACTTCAAAGAAGGCATCAGGTATGATAATAAGGTCCTTAGACTCACTCTTCAGTTCACTTTCTGGACCTGAGGAAGGGTTCTCAGAGGACTGCCTTCAGCTGTGGCCTGCTGTGCACTTCAAATGACTGCTTTGCTGCACCTGGAAAGACTGCTTTGCTGCCTGGAGCCTGCCATGAAACCCCAGTGGCCTGTCCTGCTGCTTGAGCTCTGCTCCATTTCTTTAACCCATGAGTACCAGAGTGACTCCAAGGACTAGTTGGCTGGCCTCCTGATCACAGCGTCTGGAACAGAAAAGGCTCCAACCATCTTCAACCTGCACCTGGATTCAGTTTGAGTGAGTTCAACCAACCCCCCCCCAAGTGGTGCTCCTCCAGTCCTTGACCCTTGGTGGTGGTGTTAAAGGTGCCAAGATATCAAAAATATTGGGATTTGAAACATTTTTGGCTCAAAACAGCTCTGAGAACTGAAAGGAGACTGGGACCAATCTGCTCGTCTACCAGCCAAGGGTGCATCACCAGTTGGCCTGACTTTGTGTCAGCTTTCATTATGTTCTTCTCCGTGACAGCAAATCCCGTCTAGGAGTCCTTCACCGAAGGGGTATCTGACATTGTGGAACACTTATCAGCTAAAATTTCAGCCTCATCCTGCTATAGATTATCAACTGTCACAAAAAAAACAAAAAACTTTGGCCCTGATTTAGATCTTGGAGGTTAATGTCCTGCCATTGACTTTTTGCTGGCAACCTGTCCACTTCTGTGACGGTCTGAAGACCATATTTAGATGTTGGCAGTCTCATACACAAAAGCCAACATTCAAACTGCCATATCTGCCAAGAAATACTGCTGTTGCTCATGGGCTCTCGGCCTTGGTGTAGGTAAGTGCTTGCGGATTGGTATGTTCTTTCTAATGCTTGCTGCTGGAGTAGTATCACCACCCCTGCCATCTTAAATTGTTGGTTTTGGCTTCCATGTGAGCATGCATATACAGCAGCACGCCTCTCTTCTTTGAAGACTGTCTTCGGTTTCTGACCAATGACAGTGACCATAATATGTAGTGGCAGCCATCAGTTTGCAGAACTCAACCCTTTCTGGGTAGCAGTGTGATTTAGGTTCCTGTGGTTGGAGATTCCACAGTTAATAATTCTGCATATTTAATTAATGCCAAAGAGTCACAATGATTTTACTGTGTTTTATAAAACGAGGATGTTTAGCCTGACATAAGTGAGACTTTCAGTCAGCACTTTTTAATGCCAGTATTTCTAGCACTTGACAAACTCATTTCCCTCCTCCCTGCCAGTGCATTGTGGAGATTTTGACCTATGCTGCTTATTTATTAAGAGACTCATGCCTTCATTATGACATTGGCGGTAAATGCCGTTTACCGCCGCAGCGACGGCCGCCAACATACCACCGCAGTGGTGAATATCCGTTCCCCATATTATGACATACACACCAAACCGACAGAATACTGCCACATACACAAATCCACCAGCCCAAAGGTCAGTGGTAAAGTGTCAGTCTGAACACCCATACTGTTACGCCAACAAAACAAGGCCCACCACATTATGACCCACGAATCACCATGGAGGACATTCAATGGTGGTAAACCATTGGCGGTACACACCGGCACGCTCAGAATGGCCACCCAAATACAAAACAACACAACATTGGTCTAAATAAAAATCACACAACTGACACTCATACACACACCACACACACCTACCCACACCCACATTACACGCAACCCTTTACGAACACCAATAATTGCCATAAGACTAACACGAAGACCACTGAGACAACTACACACACACCACAAACACCCATCCATCTGTCACGCACCCCACATCCCACACCCTACCACATCACTCAACACCCTCTGCACAACACAAACCACACAACACCCATGTCCCCACTAAGGCACCCCTGTTTCAGTAATAAGGAGTTGCGGGTTATGGTGGAGGAAATAGCCAGGGTAGAGCCACAGCTGTTTGGAGCACAGGTACAGCAGATACTGTTGCCAGGAAGATGGAGCTATGATGGAGGATCATGGACAGAGTGAACACCATGGGACAGCATCCAAGAACAAGGGACAACATCAGGAAGAGGTGGAATTACCTATAGGGGAAGGTACATTCCATAGCAGCAAGGCAACGGCTCGCCATCCAGAGGAATGGCGGTGGACCCCCACCTTCTCCCACACAGCTCACAGCATGGGAGGAGCAAGTCTTGGCTATCCTGCACCCTGAGGGACTCACTGGAGTAGCCAGAGGACTGGACACTGGTGAGTCAATATTTTACTACTTATCACCCCTCCATCTCTGCATGCCATTACACCCCCTCACTCCACTCCATCCCACACAATGCACCTACATATCTGATTAACCCCAATGCCAAGCCCTGCATGCTATACAAATGCGTGGACTTCCCTCCCAGCCCTGCATGCACACCCATCACCAAAGCATGCACAGCATGGAGAACTAACAATCCCACACTACATCACCACACACAAGCAAAGGTGGTAGTGCAACAGCAACATTAGAGGGGAAGCTAGGGATGTACAATATGTCACAGACATGAAGAATATTACATCACTTACATCCTGACAGGAGCCCCAGCCAATGTCAGCGGCGAGTAGGTGCTATGACTATCCAGTCCCCCAACAGAAGATGCCCCAAGTGATGACAGTAACTCTGGACTTCAGGATCTGGATGAACTACCTGGCCCATCAGGGACCACTGGTCAGTCGACCACCCCAGCCCACTCACAGTCCACCACAGAGCCTCTCCCATCAGTATCCAACACCACAGCACCCACCCAATGTCCCCACACCCACCTCTGTCCCCAGGACATGTCAATCAGAAGTGTGCCCACCTGTACAGGAACCCCAGTCCACACCTCATCCCCAAGACAATCAGGGACCTGGGGTCAGTGGCAGTGGGCACACTGTTCAGGGGACAGAGGCACAGGGGAGCAGGGACACTAGGAGGACCGCTGTGCACCGGGGGAGGACAGGCCCAGCAAACTGACTCTCCAGGAGGCCCCCACTAATGTCCTGGGTGCTTACCAACACACCCAGGACAAGATGGGACAGATCCTCACCAACATGCAGGAGAAAAAGCAGCTGCAGGAGGTACACCATCAGGAGATAAAGGAGGATTTGCAGGCCCTCAACACCACCATGTTCTCCATAGCAGGGGTGCTGGCAGATATGGCCAACATCGTGAGGGAATGAACAGCACACCAGTGGGCCCCTACCACTAGCCTGTCTATTGACCAGCCCATCACTTCCGCTGCAGCTAGTGGGCAGGAGGCCCTGCCACAGGACCAACAAGCCACCAGCATGCCTCCCCCTGCAGAAGGTAAACCACCCCACAAACATTCCCTGCAACCCAGACAGAAGCCAGAGGCACTTGCCATGACCAAGACCACCACCAGGAAATGAAACCCTCATGACCCCCTTGTGTCCCACCCTGTCACCTTGTCCACTTTGAACTGCCTTTGCACCCATTCCTATGGCCCCTTGGACACTGGACCTGTGCTAAAAACAAGCTGGAACAATACCCTGGACTTTCCTCTACCATCACCCCATTCCATTTCACTTTTCTGTAAATTGTTTGCCCTACAATAAACACCCTTGACTGATAGTGTTTAGGTGATGAAAATGTGCATTTATGGAAACAGTCACATCTTGTTCAAATGATCTGAGCACTGTGATAGCATACAATTAATGACCTGTAGCTGCCTGTAGTGATCACATCACTACACAGTTGTTATATCACCAACATCTGCAAATTGAGAAGCCATAGGTGACATAAGTTGAGATGCAAAGGAAGTGAATGCCATCCTGCTATAGCCACAGGAAAAACATCAATATTCAGAGGAATGGTCAGTTCCACTGTTTCATCTGTGTGTCATTGGAAGTACTGACGTATAACTGATGTTATATTGTCCACATCCTCATCCTCTGCCTCCTCGTCCTCATTGTCCTCAGGGTCCACTGCTGCCACAGGGGCATTTCCAGTCTCCTCCTCCTGCAGATAAGGCACATGTCATCTGAGGGCCAGATTGAGCAACATGCAGGCTGCCACTACTACCTGGAAGACCTTCTCAGGTGAGTAGCACAGGGATCCACCTGTCAGATGGAGGCATATGAACCTGCCCTTCAGAAGGGCGAAGGTCCTTTCAATAATTCTCCTGGTTCACCCATGTGCATCATTATAACGATTCTCAGCCCCTGTCCTGGCATTCCTCACAGGGGTCAGGAGCCACAGTAGGTTTGGGTGCAAGTATTGATGGACAAAGATTAGCCTTACACAATGGTATGGGGTTAACACCAAAAGGCAATACACTGACATACTTTGGTTGGGGAGTCAGGTTCACCAATTAACCACACCCTGTGCCTCTGTAGTTGTGGCATCACATTTGGGATGCTGCTATTCCTCAGGTCAAAGGCATCATGCACCGACCCAGGATACTTGGCAGTGACGTGGGAGATGTACTAGTCTGCCAGGCACACCATTTGCACATTGAGTGAGTAGAAACTCTTCCGATTCCTGAACACCTGTTCATTTTGGCAGGGGGGACAAATGCAACATGTGCACTATCAATCGCCCCAATAATATTGAGTATATGTCCCATTCCATAGAATCCTGCCTTCACAGTGGCCAAATCTTCATCCTGGGGTAAAGCAATGAAGCTGCACATGTGTTTGGCCAAGGCAGACAGAACCGTTCCCAGCACGGTAGAGAACATTGGCTGTGACATTCCTGCTGCCAAGCCCACTGTCACTTGCAAAGAACCAGATGCCAGGAAATGGAGCACTGAAAGAACCTGCACAAGAGGGGGGAATCAAGGGGGATAGCTGATATCAGATCAGGCTCCAGGTGAGTATTATGTGCCTTTCCTCCAGTGTAGCCACTTCCACAAGGGGTCTGTACATGGGGGCTTGTCTCCTCCTCCTATTCATCTGCAGTTTTAGGTATCTAAGGGACACAAAAGTGAGTAGGCTGTCACAATTTGAACAATGGAACCACCACCTCAGTGTACATTGAGCATTGATTTGATGGCACAATGGGAATGTCAATGTATGTGCAAATTGTAGCAATGACACAGTTATGAATTATCTGAATGTAGTCCACCACCATGAAATGGTGACCATCTGTCCTGTATCTAGGGACAGGTATAAGTGAGGTAACTCCGCCGATGTTGAGCGCCATGGCGGAAGGCGGTTTTGCACTGCCGTGCAATTCCTCATTGGCTAATATGGGGCTCTATGAAATACAGTGGCCAATGGGGATCGGCGGTGATGGTGTACACCGCCGCGGACATGACCACCATTTTCTATCTGAATCCTCACTTGATTCCTGACTTTCCACAGGACAACACCTACACTGTGTGTGCTGCTGTGACCTGTGCCTGGATCCTTCCATGGCCTGAGTGACTGGGGAAAGGGCCCCTGCCTTCACTTCGGAGGAGTTGGAATGCTTGGTAGATGGGTCCTACCCCAGTATGGACAGCTGTATGGGCCTCCAGAATGACAGATGAGTACACCTTGGGAACGATGCATGTGACAAGTTTGCATGGAAATGTGTGTGCAAGCATTGTGTCATTTGGGGTGTGGTATGTCTGGTGGTAGTGTACATGCTGGGCGCTGGGTGATGTGTGTGCCATTGGAGATGGAAATGGGACTTGTGGGCCATATTTGTGACAGGCTGGATTGTATGTGTAATGGTGTCCTCCTGTCTGTATTTCGTCTGCAGGTCAGCGCCCATCAGAAGAAGGGATTGTGGTGTGCCATCGCCAATGATGTGCGGACCCTGGAGGTCTTCAGTAGGCAGAGCACTCACTGTAGGAAAAGGTGGGGGGACCTGAGACGCTGGGCCCAGAAGACTGCGGAGGCCCAGCTGGGGATGGCCTCCCATTGAGGGCAGGGTGCCCATCGGAACCTGACCCACCTGATGGCCCGCATACTGGCGGTGGCCTACCCAGAGCTGGGTGAGTGCTTGTGGGCATAACAGCAGCTACAAGGGAGTGAATACAGTGGGCGTAACAACTTTAATTGGTAGGTGGCATGGGATCCTGGTGGTGGGTGTCAGTTAGTGGGTGCTCCTTAATGCCAGCTAAGACATTTCAGAGTGATCCAGCTCAAGGGTATTGGGTGTATTGCAAAATCTGGTAACCTAGCTAGGTTGCATTCCATGTCAGACAGGGCTTAGTGACTCCCAGGAGGGGTGCAGTTGGTAGTGGTTGGCTCACATCTTGCTGTGGTACCTAGCCAATGGAATCCCAGTGTGATGCATGGTGCTCAATCCTGAACCCTGTGTGTGACCGTAATGTGTATGCCATCTGTGGTGTTGGTGCTGTAATTAACCCAGTGTTCCCTTTCTCTCATTTTTTCTTCTGTCATCCTGTCCATGTGTGCAGGGGCACCGGCGACAGAGGGAGCTCCATCCCACAGGACCCAAGAGGCAGAGTCCACCGATGCTGAGGGAACCAGTGGGATGGAGGGTGAGGGGAGCACCACAGCGGAGACAGGAGGTGACCACACTGACTCTGATTCCTCCTCCGATGGAAGCTCCCTAGTGGTGGCAGACATCTCTAGGACCACCCCAGCTACAGTACAGCTCCCACCCCCACCCCCATACCAGCACCACCCTCCCAGTAGCCCCTCATCGAGTTGTCCTTGCCTGCTCACCCAGGAGGGTGGGCATCTCCTTTGCCCCAGGCACCTCAGGCCCTGCCGCAGTCAGCCCTGCTGCCCTCAGTGAGGAGGCTATTGACCTCCTGAGATCCATCGCTGTAGGGCAGTCAGCCATTGATAGTGCCATCCAGGGTCTGGCATCCCAAGTGCAGCAATGCAATGCATTTGTGGAGGGCATTCACGGTGGATTGGCGGCCCAACAGAGATCGTTCCAGGCTCTGGCCTCCTCTCTGATGGCACCCATTGTCCCTGTTTCTACCGTCCCCCTCCAACTACCACTTCCCAGTCCCAGTCTCCTCAACCCCAACCCATCCCATGCACACATACAGACAAGCATGCACACAAAACATCACACAAGAGTGGCACAGACAAACAAGGCACCTCGGGCCACAAGCACTCACACAAACAACAGACAGTTGCACACACAACAACATCCACTGCCTCAACTGTCTCCCCCTTGTCCTCCTCCTCCTCCTTCTCCCTCACAGTCACATCCGCACTCACACCTGCATACACTGCATCAACAGCCACCACCACCATCACCACACCAAGCAGCACACGCACCTCACTTGCAGACACCTCCACAACATCCATCCAGGTGTCCCCTGTGTCCTCTCCCACGTTGTCTGCCCCCTACTAAGAGACACAAACGCACGCACTAAGACTCCCATCAGCCATCCAACTCACATCAGCATACACCACCTGCAGCCAAGTCCAGAAGACATACACCTCCAACAACCACTTCCACAATCTCCACTCCCATCCCTCCTCCCTCATCTCGACCCACTGTCCCTAAAAAGCTTTTCTTTGCCCAACTTGACCTCTTCCTTCCCCCTCCACCACCCTGTCCTGCCCGTAATAGCAGGGTCACAATGACCCAGCACAGCACCTCAGCCAAACAGTCCACAGGGACAGTGGAGGCACCTCCTAGTCATGGAGGCAAGAAAGGAAAGGCTAACACTCCACCACTGAAGAAAGTAAAGGATCCCACTCCACCACCCAAGAAAGGAAAGGATTCCACTCCACCACCAAGAGAGGGAAGGATCCCACTCCACCACTCATTAAAGGGAAGGATCCAACTCCACCACCCAAGAGAAGAAAGGATCCCACTCCACCACCCATGAAAGGGAAGGATCCCACTCCACCACCCAAGAAAGGGAAGGTTCCCACTCCACCAACTAAGAGAGGCAAGAGGCCCCCTCCAACAGCAGTGGGCAAGGAGCCCTCACCTCCAGCTGAGACACAGCAGCCCTCACCTCCATCTGGGACACAGTAGCCTTCACCTCCAGCTGGGACGCACCTGCCCTGTCCTCCAGCTGGGACACAGCAGCCCTCACCTCAAGCTAGGACACAGTGGCCCTCAACTCCACCTGGGACACAGCATCCCTCACCTCCAGCAGAGGGCATGTAGCCCACCCTCCAGGGACTGTTGTACAAGAAGCCCCCTCCAGAACCAGTGGTAAAGTTCCCCACCTTAGTGACTGTGACCTTGCACTCCCCAGAAAAGGATAATGGGCAAGGAGCCCCCTCCAGAACCAGTGAGCAAGTTTTCCCACCTCAGTGACTGTGACCTTGCACTCCCCAGCAAAGGATAATGGGAAAAGAGCCCCTTCCAGAACCAGTGGGCAAGTTACCCACCTCAGAGACTGTGACCTTGCACTCCCCAGCAAAGGATAATGGGCATGGAGGGGCCCACACTGGACAGCTGAGGTGCCCCCAAGCCCCCTTCCCCCAGAGGTGCCTGGCCATTTCCAACATGATGCCCCTGCACTATGTAGTGCGGATTTCATCAGGGAACAAGTTAGGGCTTGGACTGTGCCCTGTGGCCATGTGGGCCTTTTGTGCTTTGGACTGGCCATTGGCACTTTCCAAACATTTACTCAAATTTCTCTTATCATATGGATAATATGGTGGCTGTTGGTCTCAAATTACAATATCAGTTCTGGCTAAATTTTGTCCTTGCATTATGACGTGTGTCCTGCAGTTTGGTTTTCCTCTGCAGCTAGTTGTGTGTATGGTGTGTGTGTGTATATATAGTGTGTGTTGTGCATGTGTGTGTCACTCTCCTTTTCCCCTCCCTCTCTCCCTTGTGTGCTAGGTGGTTGTACTCACCGTCATCGTCTTCGTCTGCATTAGTGTTCCAGGTGGAGCATGGCATAGAGGAGCATCGGGAAGACTTGAAGTTCCGGTTCCATGGCATGGTTGATCTTCTCTGTGTCTCTGATGGTGAGTCTTTCTTCTTCTGTGTTCTGTTTCCATCAGTCTTTTGATGGCATTGGTACCGCCTCGGAAATTGTTGCGGTTGCTATGTCATATTATTGTGGGTGGTGCCTTGTCTTCCACCTGGTTGTTGATGGCTGCCGAAGTGGCCAGTGGTGTTAACACCCTGGTGGTTGTGTGTTAACACCCTGGCGGTTTGTGTGGTACGTTGGCTGTCTATGCGAGTTATCACCGCCATGGTCATAATTTGGCGGTAATTGCTGCCAGCATGTTGGCGGTGTTACCACCACTTTAACAGTCACAACTGTCATAATGACCACCTCAGTTATTTCTATGTTCTTGCGTGCACTATAACATTTATAAAACATAGTGTGCCGTGTTCATGATAGGGCAGTTTTTATAACCGAAGACGAACGGAGATGCTGTTTATATTCTGAATGCAGTATTGTTTCATTTATAAGGAATAGTACAGCACATTGATTAAAGTTAAGTCCCATGTCAACAATATCATGTGATGTGTTTTCTATTTACATATTGATAGTGATTTGTAACAGTGACTGCACAGTTTGTCTAAAAAAAACGTCATTTAGAAATAAGCAATTTCTTTCTCTGGCCCTCTTAGTTCATGGTGGTTTGTTTATTACTCTGAACGTAGAACAATTTTCAGGTTCTCTTCACCTCTTCTGAGTAATCCATTTAACAAACATTCCTTGTTTCTCATTTAACTTGTGTTAAACCATATTTGATAAAGGCTATTAAGGTCAGGGCTGAGTCTCCCCAGCCAATGATAGTTCACAATTTTTTTTTGCATTTTTATATCATTTGACTAACCAATACCTTTGTCTTCTCTATGGATTCTTAATGTAATAAGTCTTTAAGATTTGTATTTTAAAATCCGGTCTCATGTGGACTTTCCCCAGTGGATTTTCTTCATACCCTGAATGTGATGTTAAGTTATGTTAAATTCAGGGCTCTCTCCTGGAACAGGCTCACATATAGCCCCAATCCATCAATCAGCCCTTTTAATATTATAAAGTACCACCATCTTCATGTTTCTCTCAGCATAAATGTACAGATAGAAAAACATAGACAATGGATACACTTCCTGCAGTTGACTTTGAGGATGTTTACTATATTAGGTCAGTAATTTGTTCAGGAGGCAGCTGAGTGAAGCTTCTCACCCAAGATCCAGATTAGGTTTCAGAGTTGGACTGCCCTTTCAGGAGGTGAGGCAGTCTGTCTAGTTTGCAAAAGCGAGAGTGTGAGCCGTTTCTATTGTCGTTCAGCCATGATGCCCCCCCAAAAAAAAAAACAAGCTGAAGAGGATCCAGATGAGGGGAATTATGTGGAGGAGCAAAGACCTAGGTACAGGTCCTGAGATGCATCACACAGGGGGAGGGGGACACCTTATTTTGTGAATTGGAAATTTCTCCCAAAGCAGAAAGCAGTGTGTCCTCCCAAGGCCTGTCTCCAGAAGAGCTGGCAGACAGGAAGGTCGAAAGGGAGTTTAGGCTGCAGATGAACAAACTTAAATTGGAGAATGAGGTAACCCTGGATGAAAGGAGAGTGGTCCATTAACTAAGTCACAGAGAGCTGAACAACAGAGATTGAAAAGCAGAGTGTGGTATTTTTCTTGTGTTGTTTTTCCACTTTATTAGTGTTTGAAGTGCTGCATTACTACTTTATTACTGTTTGAAGTGCTGAATACTTCACACATTGCCTCTAAGTTAAGCCTGACTGCTTTTGTGCCAAGCTACCAGAGGACTGAGCACAGGCTAATTTGGGGTATACTTTTGTTTCACCCTGACAGGAATTGCAGTTGCTACTTGATTAGTTTTCACCCCCTCAACAAGTAACCAAACGCCTATGCACCACCCATAGAATACCCCTTTAATACAAACTAATGCAGAGCAGTGCATGACACTACTTGTGTTATATTGGGACACTATCCAAAGCAAATCTGCAATTGTTATGTTAGGGTCATGTTGCATGCCTTCCTAAAAAAAACGAGGGTCAGAGGCCATGTGGTGTTACTTGCTGTGATGCCATTAAGCTCAAAGGTAATGTAATGTCACTTCTGCTACCCCTGGCATTTTGGTGATTTCACGCCCATAGACCTAGAGTTTGAGGGCAGAAAGTAACCTTCCTCATAGATAAGAATAATCAGATAGCTAGGTCTTTATACTTAATGCCATCGCAGGATTCACTAGTCAATATCTGAACAAGGGAGAGGATGCCTTAATTAAGGTTCTAGTATTAGTGGAGGCAAAAGAAATTTAGCTCCTTTGGAATCATATAACTGTCCCAGTCATTTTATCTACTATATAACCAATATTTTGTGGCCCATACACAACAGTTTTCTACCAATAAAACCAAAGCTGATTTATTAATGTTACATCTTAGCAATGAAGCCATGGTGTTGGCTGCAGTATTCATATTTATTTATGTCCCATGGCTAAATTCTATGACCAGTTTAAAGTAATCCTTGGAAACAGACAAACTATTCAAGCAATACATAACAGCTTACTAATCCCCATTTATGATTTTGGGGTTTGGTGCAGGAGAGTAGACATTTCAACAGCATTTATTGGGGAGTAAACAAGTCTGCTGTGGCATCCTTTTATCATGGATTGCATGAGAAATATGCAACCTAATTGGTTGTGACTTGGCAACAACGTTTATTGCTCTCATTGTTTTTTCTTAATACACTGAGGTACAAGACAGGTATCACCATTCAGAAAAGACATTGGATTTCTTATTTGGAGTGGGCAAATGCACACTACAAGGAATAATCACAGCCCTTGTCAGGGGAAACCATCCAACCCACTATATTAACCTGAGATCAACCCCATGGTAGCTACTACACACAGCAGAAAAGCTCAACTCAGGGTAATGTGTAAAGTATTTACGCAGTACCATAACAGTAATAAAAATGAAGCACCAAGAAATAATGGCCCCCAGACCAAATTAAAAAAAAAATAGAAGAAATCAACTTCTAAATTACAAAAATCCAATAAGGGGAAAAGACGGTATGAGTAACTAGTACCCAAGAGCACGAATTGTTCTTGATAATTAATGTTTGCAGTGACTGGGACCTAGGCACAATATGCAGCCAAACGTGTTGGAGTGTGAGTTGGATACACCAACTAGATTCACCCTAGTCAAAGATTGTACCTTCTGACTTAGGGGCTGATTTATATCTTGGTGGCATGTATACTTCATCGTAACAGCAAAAGAGTATCTATACCACCAAGATAAAGGTCCACCTGCCCAATTTTGGTGCAGATGGACCTTGAGTTTACCTACAGCAGTGACTACTCCTTCACCATAATAGACAATCTTCTCCAATGGTGTAAGGGGTGTTGGAGTAATGGCTATATCCACCTTCCCAATCAGTATGGGTAGACAAATAGCCATGTTTTTACAGCCCATAACCACCAGTAGGCCTGGTGGTGAGGGACAATAGAATGATTATAGTGCTCCCCTCACCATGCGCGATGACTCCCATGGTTATGGAAGCATTACATTTTTTATTTTCAAATAGAAATCCTGCTTTAGGATTTTTGTTTTTAAAATTAAAAAAATGTTTTGTGCAGGGCCCCAACAGCATGGCACAATCCTGCACAAAACAGTGAAATGCATTAGCACACATAACTTGAAACAAGGTTGTTCCCCAACTTGGCTCTGAATTTATTTGGTAACATCTATCTTACTGAGATATGTCTCAATTGCCAGGACACCCTATTTCTACTGCAGCAGCTAATACCCATGCATTCATTCATTTTCACCTCTGTGTTGTTATCTACTTGTCAACTGCCACAAAGCATTATTGCACTGGTGGACTCTGGTACTTCAAGATATTTCATTGACTGTAATTGTATGAAAATTCATTTTTGGCCAATTGCCAAAAGGAAAGTAATGGAGCCAATTAGACAAAATGTTGGCACAGTCATAACGTCTCGAGCCATTATGTTTGAGACCGGTACCCTTTTCATAGCTACTTCAAGATGGCACTTGCAGAGTGTGTAGCTTAATATAATTGTTATTCCCTCATTTTCAGTGTTCTTGGTACTCCTTGGCATCACCTGCAGGATCCTCATATTAAGATGGTAGGAGCAGAGAAGGAAATTCACATTGTAGTATGTAGGAATATTTTGGTTTATGTCACTGATTCCAAGTATCAATCTTTAAGATTGTGCAGAAAGTGGCAAGTTTCATCTTGTCACCACAATTTACATATCTTAACATTTGGCATGACGTCATGATCATAGGAGTGAATACCTTACCAGCAACAGTATACATACTCAATTTACTTGATCCCAGAGATCAGGATGCTTTTTTGATTGATTTACTCAATTACCATAAAAGAGGATGGACTACTGAAAAATTCCTTACAGGAAAAGCTACCCATAGGCTTTAATTAGGTACACCTTTTCCATAGTAGCGCTTTGACAGTTTCTTTCTTAAACCAGGAGAATAATACGTTCCTGTGTAGACTACAGAGGATTTAATGTGATAACTATACTCAAGAGGTGCCTGCTTCAGTTGCTGTATGTATTGTTTGACCAAGAGAAAACCTCAAAAGTGTTCTCTAAACTGGATTTCAGAGGGGCTAAAATCTTGTAAGAATTCAGGAATCAGATACTTGAAAGACAGCATTTCCTTATAGACCTGGGGTCTTAAAATATTTTGTAATGTTCATTTATCTTGATCTTTTCAGATAGGATGGAACTGCATTGAACTTTTTGAAGTATTTTTCTATTACAAGTTCATCTGCACATGAAGCTGTAAAAATGCATTTTCAAAGTTTCTAGTGTATATCTTCTTGACAGCAGATAGCGTAACTTGCATAGGTCTGTATAGCATAATCACTCAAAAATGTGCAAAAGATTTACTATGTGCAATTACATGAGTTGTTTCTCTGACATCACATAAATAAAATGTCCCCAGTGACCAGTTTCATGCTCAAAAAAGTGCATACAGCATGTTGTGATATGCAAGCATGCATCAATTTTTTTCCTCCAGCTTTTCACTTGTGCTTCAGGTTCCATAAACACTATCCAACCCAATTCACACCATTCTGCCCCAGCTCTCACCTTGTTTTTTATTACATGTTCACGTTTTTATTACTTTTCCACGCCCCTTTTCTTTGTATATTTTATATTTTTTGTTCCCTGGTTTTACCTTTTTAATTGTTTTGTGCACACCACACCCAAGCCAGCTATGGCAGAGCCAGAAAATAAATCTGATGAGTCCTGCACCCCCTGTTGGGATGCCAGCATGGGGGATGATGCACACCACACTTTTTTGTGAGGCAGCTGTGACAGAGCATGCTGGTAGAAGGTGGCAAGCCCAGCAAGGGTGATGGACAGGCGCATTTGGGGACAGTACGGGCACTCAACGATCCACCACACCAGGATCTCCCACACCCAGCATCAAGTGACTCACCAATTGCCTGACATTCTGGGCCAGGAGTGAGTGATGTTTTGTGAATTTCTTTTCACTATGACATATATATATCACTTTTCAGGCAGCATTACATCACAGTTAAGTACGTGTGTCACAGGTAAGTACTTTTGATATTACTTCATCTATATAACGTCCCTGTAACCTACTTTTTTTACATAGAGTAATCATAATCCAACCACCAGCGCTCATAGTTTTTGGCTGTGCACAGTGAGGGGTTGGCTGATTTAAAAAAAAAATAACAGTAATTATTGCGGTGGACCCATAAATTTCACCAGGATTTTTTTTTTAAAAAAGCTAGTTCAGTCCCCTGTGTTTCCTTTGATTTTTGCCCCCAGGTGGACTATGTCCCAGGGCATTGCCTCCAGGTGTACCATGACCCAGGGCCTTGGAGTGGGTGCATGGGGCCCCATTTCTAGGACTTTTTATAGCCCCTGGGACCACCATTTATTTTTAATGGGGTAGGCAGAAACAGCCTCCCCCACAGCTCGGGGGATCAGCACCACCCTGGGACTGCGTGCCCCCCTGCAGCTCCTGGGACTGTCACCTCCATTGGCAATTAATTGAAAATAGAGGGGGTACGGCCAAGTCCCTGGGGCTGAAATAAAATAATGAATAGGGCCTGTCCAAGACCCTCAACCACCACCTTCTCTGGGTGAAACTGAAATGCTGGAGGGGGCCCCCCCTCTTGGATCAAATAATGGTCCTGGGGACTGCCAGCCATCAGGGCCAGCTCCTGCTATGTCCTCGGGTGCCCAAGTCATAGCAAACACTCTGCTTCCAGCAGGCGAGACCTGTCAAAGTGCTCTCACCCAATGGAAGCAGAGGTTTCATCTCTTACCCTCCCCACAGAGATGTGAGCAGGGAAAGTGATGAAATGATTGCTCTTACACACAGGAAGCTGTAGGTTTAGTAGCTCCCTATGTTTGAGAGCAATGCAGGGTCTCACAGGAGGCAGGGATCCAGCTGGAACCGCAGGGGCATTCAGATACCCCCTGCGGTCCCATTGCATACTGGGTGCCATGGGGGCACCCAGGAGGTATGGCCAGGCCCTAGGGGATGGGATCCTTGAGGCCAAAATCAGCCCAGGGAGGGAGAGCCACATGCCCTCCCTCCTAGAATATACTGTTCTCCCTTTAATTGGTACGCCTATGAAAATGTGCAAATCACCTGAAAGCTCTGCCCCCTTTACCTAGCACTGTGTACCTTAGTGGTATACAAAGGTCTTCCCGCATCTTACCTGAATTATGGACAATGTCCCAAAGGCCCCCCAAGTGCATTTCTCTCCGGTTTTGATAGCACGTTCTTGATGCTGAGGAATATGAGGACATCTCCACAAACTTCATATAGATAAGAGGAAGGACCCTGGTTTGGTGGAGATTTGCTTCTTCTGGATCCATGTTATCACAGAAGTCTAGAGAAGGAGGCAACAGGAGCAATCATGTTGCTGAATTGCACACAAGGTCACTGGTGACATTTCCTTATGGTACATTACACAGTTGTAGTGTAGAATACATGCTTGACATTTAACCAAGGAGACAGAATAAACTCCACTTGGGTAGATATTTTGTGCAAAACTTTGGACTTTTGTTGGATAAAAGGGCAGGTGAGGATCCTTTGTGGCCGAATGAGTCACACAGCTTCTGACACACCCACAGACATTTACACACCCACTGAAAGATGCACTCAGACGCTGATGCACCCACTCACAGACCCACTCAGAGACTCATGCATCCACTCATAGACCCACTCAGACACTTACACACCGACTCACTGACCCACTTAGACACTGAATCACCCACTCAAAGAACTAGTCAAACAATTGTACACCCACTCACAGATCCTCTCATACATTCATGCACCTACTCACAGACCCACTTAGGCTCATACACCCACTCACAGACCCAATCGGATACTCATGTACTCACTCACAGACCCACTCAGAAACTCCTGCACTCATTCACAGATGTACTCAGAGACACATGCACCCACTCACAGTTCTACTCAAACACTCAGGCACCCACTCACAGACCCATTTAGGCACTCATGCACCTACTCACAGACCCACTGAGAGACTCACATATCCACTTGCACACCCACTCAAAGACCCACTGAGACACTCATGCATCCACTCACAGATACATTCAAAGACTCATGTACTTACTCACAGACTCATTTAGGCACTTATGCACCCATGCATAGACCGACTCAGATATTTCTGCAATCATATGCTCCGAGAATCTGCAATTGAGTTACCAACCTTTCTGAAAATTGCAAAACTCCCCAAAAAGTCTAGGTACAAGGTGTTAACTGCTTTGGGAAGGTGCAGCCAGGCATTTTTAACAATCTGGTGGCTCCCGCCTGTTACATGTTTACTTCAATACAGGATTGTAAATTTCGTGGTTTGCTCTTGTCTAAACCAACCTTGGAATACTGGAAGGCAAAGGGGTTTATTAGGATGGGGGACTTCTTCTTAGACAATAATCAGAAAACATGGGATGAAATAACTTTACAACATGGGGCAGAGACCCGCTCATTACTGTTCAGTTTTATGTAGATTTCAGGCTTTTTAATAGAAAGTATCAGGTGACGAGCAAAGAAACATACTTGATGCTTCACCCTTTATGTGACAATAAACTGTCTGGAGTGGGCATTTGAGCCCATATTTATACTTTTTGATGTAAACCTGCACTAGCGCAGATTTGCGTAAAAAAGTTAAACGCCGGCTACTGCCATTCCAACGCAACAGCCAGGGGTCAAAATGAATGAATGACTGCAGCCGGCGCTGCAGCCTGGTTAGCGTCAAAATAATTGACGTTAACCGGGCAGCAGAGGCATAGGGAAGATTGAGGGTTTGTGCATCAAAGAATGGTGCAAGTCAGGTTAGAAACAAAAATATTGACTCCAACCTGACTAGTGTCATTTTTTCACACACAACCCCCATGGACATGACTCCTGCCTTAGCAAAGACAGGAGTCATGCCCCCCTGCCCAATTGCCATGCCCAGGGGCCTTCTGTCCTCTGGGCATGGCCATTGGGCACAGTGGCAGTAGGGGGGGCCCAAGTTAGGCCCCCCTATGCCACTTAAAAAAAGGAAAAAAAATTACTTACCTCTACTTACCGTAGATGGGTCCCCCCATCCATGGGTGTCCTCAAGGGGTGGGCGAGGGTGGCAGGGGGTGTCCCTGGGTGTAGGGAAGGGCACCTGTGGACTGCTTCCATGGTCGGAGACCATGGAAATGAGCCCACAGGTCCTATAACGCCTGCCCTGACCCAGGCATTAAAAAATGACTGTAAACAGGCTTAGAGCCATTTTGTAAGTCCCTCCTCCTCCTGTGCGTCATTTTTGCATGGGAGTATAAATAAGGCGCAAATGCCTTTGAGTCATTTTTTGCCCGGGAACGCCCACCTTGCATTTCATTGACGTAAGTAGGTTTCCACTGTAACAAAATGACTCTAACTCCATATAGGCGCTAGATGGGTCTAGCGCCAAAGTATAAATATGGAGTTAGGTTTGCGCCAGATTTGCGTCAAAAGAAATGACGCAAATCAGGCACAAACAGAGTATTAATATGGGCCTTGGTATCTGATACTCTACAAATAATCTAATCAGGTGCTGATTCCCCAACCACTGGGCAAGATCTATAGCAAGACCAATTGTAAGACAACATCGCGAAAACGTCAATATATGTGTGTCTTTTCTCTCAAGATAGTGAGAGAGCGTAGCTTAATATGAAATGATTATGAACTAATGTATAATAATGTTGCTTAGAAAATTTATTAATGTACTTTGCAAAACGCATGCTTAAAATGTGCCCACGAGGAGTGTCCGTCAATATATACGGGGACTAATGAAACTGACTAATAATTATAAAATGTTATATTAAGATGTGATTTTGTACTAATTTTAAAAGGTTATACGTTAAAGTTTTGCTAATAAATCATTAGGCCTTAGCATAAGTCGAGGCCTAGCTGCCCGGTTTCATATTAAATGTGTTTTTCTAACGTGCAGTGTGCTGACTTGCTGAAGGACACGAACTTGTTTTCTTTCAACTAGGAGATGAATGTAACTGTAGTAGATCCGTTCTCATGAAGTTCGACTTGCTTGTAGAAACATTCTAGCTGAATGCAACAGTGTAGACCACTTGCAGGAATAAGGTCGCCTGAACCAGTACAGACAATGGAGCCACTGACTGAAGATGTGCAAAGGACCACAAGAGTATGAAATCATACCGGACATTCCACCCGCTAAAGACGTCAATCATAAGGACCAATAAAATATGTGAGAACTGTTATAGGGTGACAAATTTGATGAAGTAATCGAAGCTCTATTGGAGGAAGATAGTGGGGTGCAACCCCTCATCCAACCAAATTTTAGGGGAAGTACAACAGATAAGGAATAAAAAACCCTTGACACAAGGAAGTAAATCAGAACAGGAGAGAATAGGAGAATTAGTTAGGGAGATGCTGATGTGATTTGCTGTGACCCAGACACTTTGTCACTCTGCGTAGAGACTTTGATGTTTGGTTCTTAAAACCATTCTTGCCTTATATATTCCCCGTTTACACTTTACCTCCTTATGAGGGAAGTGCCCCCTTTTACCCGATTGCTGAATTCCTGATGGTGAATCAACTGATGTCCTGAGGACGAAGACTGAACCTGACTGCTGATCCAATACGGAGGGTAACTATATGACAATGATATTGTGACTGTCTGTTTGCTTTTCCTTTCTAGGTACCAACTGCTTCTTTTGACAGAGACCATAGTTAGACGTTTTTCTAAATTGGTGTCACAAATTTTTTTTTGCATGAAGCCCAACATGCCAATACTAATTCGAGGTTAGAAGAGGGGTTCACTGAACTGACACAATAGACAAATAACTGAATCTATGCTTTGTTGAATAACGTGATGATGATACTCTGCTAAGGATAACCTATGTTGATGCCGTGCTATGTTCTAATATTCGTGATTCTTGCTTTGATTAAATCTTATCAGAGTTGCCATATTGTGACTATGCTAATGTGTTTCTTGGTTTTGAGACTAATAAACTTGCTAGTAGAATTGTATTCAATAGGGAATAAACGTTAAATAATAGTATTAAAACTGGTGTGGTTATTCATGACTGCAAGGCCATGGTGGTTTCTGAGTTTTATTAAATGTCTTTGACTAATTTGAATTGTCGTATTACTGTGAACTTTGATGACGTTATTGACATTTTGATTGATTTGCTGATTAGTTATCTCATCCTAAGGTGTCTTCAATCAGGGTCAAAAGATTCATTGGCCTAAAACGAGTCCCAAAGTGAGTAAATTAATCATAAAGGGACGCATTAACAGTTCTGGTAGCAGAGCGAAGTCTTAGGCCCTTTGGAGGGACCATTGTTTAAAAGTGTTTTTCGAGATAATGCAAATTCGAGGTATGATGTGTTTCTAAATTCCCCATGACTTTCCTGGAATCTCGGAGCTCGCCTAAGTGAGTTGGGTATGTTCTCGGCATTTTAGCATGTGTAATGTAAAATTTGCGCTTGCTCAGCTTATGCATATTGCAGGTGATTTGTGAAATTTGTGTGGATTTAGGCCAGGCAATGTTAGTAGGAGTGGGCTTACTCCGCAGTATGAGAGTAGGGAAGTCGGCGAACTTCATGTGAGTGTGGCACTTTGTGCTAAAAAATTATCCATATGGTTGTTGGTGATGTACGGACCCGTCGTGGTCTAAGACTCCGGAGTATATTGACAAGTGTAGGAGACACTTGGGTTTATGTTTCAATTTGTGTGGTTTAATAGGTCAATCGGCTTGGTTGACAAGTCGAGTTTGAGTCAAATTGTGTGAGTGAAACCTTCGATGGAGATTTGGCAAGTTCTAAAGTGCACTAGAACGAACCATTGACAAGTCGAGAGTAGGATTTGCGGGTCAAATTCTATTTGCAAGTGCGGGAGCTGAGAAGGAGAGAGTAGCGGCCGAGGCTTCAAGTGAAATCTCTGTAAAGTTCTGAAGCGATTGTGTTACCCTTCCTGTAGTAAACCGGCAAATTTGGTCTTTTGTTGTTAAAGGAGCTCGCAATGATTTTGCATTAGTTTTGTGTGAGGAGGACAAGCCGCAAGACTTTGTCAGCTGCAGTGTGTGTGAGTGTGACGTCAGTGGTGCCGCGCTGGGATAGGTCAGTTGCTGAGAGGGGTCGCGCACGGATTGGCAGCCGTCAGTGAGAGGCAATTGGTTGAGAAATGTGGGTGAAGAGTGTTCTGGGAATTAAACTCACTTTCTGATCAGATTCTAAACAAAATAAATGAAGTTTTTCAAGGCTCTAAAGAGTGCTTTGAAGGGTGATACATATATTATGGCGAGTGAAGGGGAGCCTACACCGCCTGAGGGTACTCCAGCTTATATCGTAATGGAGGAAAAGGGAGTCGCGCCATGTATTTGGATGAACCAGTGGCGCAAATTAACAGAGAAGGAGGGATGTTTAGAGTTCCCAGAATACGGAACATTTAAAACAAGAATTTTCGAGAACTTGCGAATTATGTTAAGTATACAAAAACCGCCTCCGAGACCAGCTCAGTATGAGGCATTAGCAATCTGGGATTTGATGGCCATACGACAGAGACAGCAGAAATTTGAAAGGAGAATGAAAAGAGGAGAAAAGACTTTAGCTGAGGCTAGGTGGGATAATGAGACCAAGATGTGGAGAAGGGGAATAGTTGACGGACTTAAATTGTTCCCAGCAATAACACAAGAAGATGAGACACAGGGAAAGAAAGCCACCTGTAAGACAGACGAAGGCTCTAGTAAGTCAAAGGAGGCTCAGAGGTCTTGGGTAGATGAAGATGACTCAGATGATGAAGAGTTTCTTAATCAGTTGTAACATGATCGCCCGCCACCATATGCCATAAATGATAACGCACAGAGCACTAGTGTGAGTTCTGAAGACCCGGCACAAAATAAGGGCATCTCAAGTACAGTGCAGACAAGTGATACAGTTTTGATACAGAATGGTGTCAGTGTACCCACTGCACCAGAGACACAGATACAGTTGCAGCCACCACAGATTCAAAGGATTTATCCAGATGTCCTAATACTAGAGACAAATATGAGTCTGATGGTGCTGCCTGATCCAATATATACAAGATCAAAGTTAGTGCAGATTGAGCCAACTCTGCAATTGCTGCCCCAGCCGCAGCAACAGCTTGTTGCGAGTTACACCACAGTTGCAGGACCGCAGTCAGTAGCTACAGCACCAATGATGAATCAAGCTATGGGAGTTACTGCTCCACAGGGTTCAGGACTTGGACAGTCACCAGCTGCCATATCATTGCCAATTACTGTTGGTCCACCAATACTGTTGTATGTGCAAGGTAAACCTGGCGTATGTGATCACGGAGTAATGACCCAAGAGGTGATAAGAGGAGGGCTCACAGGAACTTCCCAAGGAATGACACAGACAGCAGAAGGATCTAGGTCTCTGTTAGACTTTAGTCCGATTGGGGTTCCTTTGGAGACGATGAGGCAAGCAGGGTTGGGAATGCTAACCCCACAGATAATGAGTACAAATATGACACAGACACCAATGATGCAGTCTGGAAATATCTTGTTGCAAGGCTTAACAGCGCAACAGTTGAATGAGTGGCTAGATAAACTCAACGCTCTGCAGACTACTACAGTGGCTGCAGAGAGGCCAGAAAGGGAAGAATACCTGAACTTTGTGAGACTGGGTGTAGAAGCCATGGAACTAGTGGAAGGAAAAATGGGGGTGAACAGACTAGAGTCATACACGGAAGCAGAATTGAGGTATCTGCGCCCCAAAATAATTAGAGAAGTGAGCAAGGTGCATCAGAGGTTGGCATATCTGGCAGATAAATACAACATAGACATTGAGGGTACTAAACATTTGAAAAGAAGCTACAGATTAGACTTTGAGCATAAAGATTTTGAGCACATGAGGTCTACCGGACTGAAGACACACCTTAAAGAAATACTGCAGAGTGCTCAGATTTGGGGAGCCTTAGATAAGTGGGAAGGCATATGGGCGAAGAAGAGAGATAAAGAGAAAGGTGATGGTCCAGAACCAAAGCAGGCTAAAGCCGCACCAGACACGGGGACAATAAAAATGTTACCAATGAGAGAAGCAGCTGGAGGGGTGCTGGTCCATGTACCGTGGTCTAGGGGTGACATTTTGTCATTCACAAATGACTATCCCAGGCTGAGGGAGAAACCGATAGAATGGTACCAGCAGACAGACAGATTTGTGAAGCATGCAAAGTGTCTCTGGGAGGACTTGAATACCCTGTTTGAGATTATATTTCCACCTGACTTATGGCTTGTGTGCAAGAGAGGCGTAGACTGGCCGACAGAGGAGCCGGCAAGGGATAAGGTTACCGGAGCACCGTCTGCAGAAGTGATGAGGTATTATCACAAAGTGATTGAGTTTTTGAAGCAGAAAGTGTCGCCGAAAGTGACTGATTGGCAGAAAATCTATCAAACATCACAGGAGGCCAAGGAGTTGATTCATGCTTACTATAAGAGATTATTGAAAGCATTCAAACACTATAGTGGCACTGAGGTAATTGAGCCGAAAGATATGAATCATCTTGTGTTCAGGTTTGTTGAAGGGCTGAGACTAGAGATTAGCCAGATGATTAAGAATCATTTGATCTGTTGGAAAGCGAAGCCGATTGATGAGGTGTTGCAGTATGCGAAATACTGTAGTGACGAGATTGAGTTGAAGCAGAGAAAGTTGAAAGAGAAGGTGATGGTGATGCAGATTAAGGCAGCCCAAGCAGGGATGCAGGGAAATGGAATACAGCAGGTGATACAGCAACAACGGCAGGGGAATGTAGTGTTTCAGGCACAGCCAAGAGGTCGAGGACGAGGAGGTTTTGTGAACCGTGGTCCAGACTTGAATACTGTTGTGGTTCAAAACGATGTGCAGGGGATGAAAAAGATGTCACCATGTCACGCGTGCGGGGGCGTGGGGCATTGGAAGCGGGAATGCCCAATGGTGTTGCAGGATGGTGTTGTTCAACAAAGCAATGATGTCGGTACATTTCAAAATGTGAGGGGTCCAAAGATGAGGGGCCAAAATAAGAATTTTCAGAATAACATGGTATAGATGCAAGGGTTACAGCCCGTGTAGCAAATGCAAATGCTGCGTGTTCAACCAGCACAAATGCAGCAGGTACAACAGCAGGTTCCCCATGGTACCTAGACAGCAAATGCAAATACCATTAGCTCCAATGGGACAGCAACAGGTGATGCTTCCTCAACAGGTCACAGGTCAAACAATGAGTCAAAATAACACAGTACAACAGTTCCCATTGCGTGGTGAGGATGGAATACATGATGAATGGTCGGATGATTCTTCAGACAGTGAGGAGTGCAGGCTTGCAGCATCCCAAGAAGTAGATCAGAGGGGTCCCTATGTAGAGGGAAAGGTGATGGGTCAAAAGGTCTCGTTCCTAGTCGACACAGAAGCTACACGCTCTACAGTCAGAAGTGCAGAGGTTCCAAAATTACCACATTCGGGGCACACCATAAGGGTGGTAGGAATACCAAATCAGTTCCTGACAAACCCAATTACAGATCCGGTCCAAGTTGAAATTGGCAACTTCCAGGGATTACACAAATTTGTAGTCTGTGACTCTAATCCAGTATCCCTACTGGAAAGAGACTTACTGTGCAAAACAAGGTATTCAATTACCTGTTCCAATGAAGGGATTGAGGTGCAGACAAACAGTGATGATGAAGGGGACGATGGCCAGTTTATAGAGTTAGAGATGGAGATTGCAAATGAGGAATACCCTTTGATAACATTATTCCCAATGCTTACAGTGAATGACTTACCACCCGAATTGCAGGGAACAGTGACAGAGAAAGTGTGGGACCTGAAAGGAAAGGAAGTGGTACTAATAAAAGGAGTAGAACCGGTCAAAGTACAGGTACAGCCAAATGCAGTGTTTCCTCAGGTACCGCAGTACCACGTGGCACAAGATGTCCTCATTCAAGTAGCGCAAATAATTGTGGACTTTGTGAAGCAAGGGGTTCTGAAGGAGGTGTTGAGTAGCCTGTGCAATTCACCAATAATGGGTTTGAAAAAGCCTTGTGGGAAGGTCCGAATTGTGCAGGACTTGAGGAAAATAAACAAGATTGTGGTAGAATGCTGCCCCATAGTGCCAAATCCAGCTGTGATCATGTTTCAGGTTCCGTGTGATGCAGAGTGATTCACAGTTGTGGACCTGTCTCAAGCATTCTTTTTGGTGCCTCTTCATGAGGATAGCCAATTTCTCTTCAGTTTCAAATTCCTGGATAAGGTGTACAGTTGGTGCAGAATTCCTCAAGGGTTTTCTGAGTCACCTTCCATCTTCAATCAGATACTGAAAAAGGACTTGGAGTCATTATAACTGCCTTTCAGTTCAACTCTAGTACAGTACATTGATGACTTGCTGATTGCGTCCAGAACAAAAGATGACTGCAGGTACAACACAATTGCCTTATTGAACCATTTGGGAAAGAATGGACATAAAGTGTCCCCAAAGAATCTGCAATACTGTCAGAGAGAGGTGAAGTACTTAGGTCACCTGATTGAGAAAGGGTCAAGAAAAATATCCAAAGAACGAGTGACAGCCATACTGCAGATGAATCTCCCGACAACTAAGAGAGATGTCAGGATGTTTTGGGGAATGGTAGGGTACTGTCGTCAGTGGATTCCCAACTTCTCGATTATCTCTAAAACCATTGGTGAAATTGACAGTTAAGGAAGTCCAGGATGACCCGGGTACCATAACCATGTCCGAGAAAGAGATGGAGGCATTCATGGAATTGAAGGAAAGCATGTGCAGGGCACCAGCTTTAGGTATGCCTGATTATACAAAGACTTTTATACTGTTTTGTCATGAACGGGATGCTTGTTCTTTGTCTGTCCTGACACAGGTCCATGGAGGTGCAAACCACCCAGTAGCATATTTTTCAGCTACTTTGGACTGAGTCGCAGCAGACTTACCGAGTTGTTTGCCTGCAGTTGCAGCAGTTGGTCAAAGCCTCACCCAGTGTGAAGGAATAGTAATGGGACATCCTTTAACAGTGATGGTCCCCCATTCAGTTGAAATTCTGTTAACCCAAACCAAAACGCAGCACATGACAAATGCAAGGCTGACAAAATATGAGACAACTATACTGGGGTCTCCGAATGTCTCCCTCAAGAGATGTACTATATTGAACCCGGCAACTTTACTTCCTATTGATAATGCTGACATTGATGATGCTGAGGAAGTAGAACATGATTGTCTTGAGGTAACAGAACTGTGCACCAAACCAAGACCTGACATTAAAGGTACCCAATTGGAAGAAAATTACTACATTATGTTTGTTGATGGTTCATGCTTGAGAGACTCACTAGGAGTACTGAGAGCTGGATATGCAGTGTGTACAATCACCAGTTTTTTAGAAGCTTCATGGCTCACAAGAGTGTACTCTGTTCAAGTGGCTGAATTAATTGCCCTTACTAAGGCATGCCACGCAGCTGAAAATCTGAAAGTCACTATATATAATGACAGCAGATACGGATTTGGAATTGTACATGACTTTGGCCAGTTATGGTCACAAAGGGGTTTCATGACCTCTACTGGTTCTCCAGTGAAAAATGGCAAAAAGATTAAGGATTTTTTGCATGCGATTCAGTTGCCGTGGTGAAATGCAATGCTCATGTTAAGTCACAAGACTTTGTGTTAATGGGAAATGGATATGCAGATCAAGTTGCAAGGTTTTGTGCATTGAACTGTATATCGTTTCGAGATCAGTAGGAGTTGTTACCTGAAACTGAAAATGAGACATGCTTAAACTTTGCATTGAGGGTGGTTGACACATTAGATGAGCTAAAATCACTGCAGTGACGTGCCAGAAAAGAGGAGAAACACTCCTGGCAGGAAATGCAATGTGTACAGAGATCTGATGACTTATGGGTCTCAGAAGAGGGGAAAATGGTTTTGCCAAACAGTCTTTTGTCGCAGTTTGCGAGGTTCTATCATGGTCAAGCACATGTTGGGAGAGACGCAATTATCAGGTTGTTCAAAATCGATTGGTTCAATCCAAAATTCAGACAAGCTGCAGAGGTTATCTGTCACAGGTGCATCATCTGTCAACAGAAGAATGCAGGGAAAGGGACTGTGGAGAATATGAGCCACGTTGGGAGAGCTGGTGGTCCATTTAGCAGGATGTAGATGGATTTCATTGAAATGCCTGTGTGTGGAGGACTGAGGTATGTGTTGGTGATTGTGTGCATTTTCAGTCACTGGATTGAAGCTTACCCTACACGTAGAAATGACAGCCTCACAGTAGCAAAGCTGCTGCTTAGGGAGTTAATACCACGTTTCGGATTCCCCATCTCTTTAGAATCAGATAGGGGCAGACACTTTGACAATGAGGTGATTAAACTCTTGTGTGCTGCATTAAACATTGAGCAGAAGCTGCATTGTAGTTATCGTCCTGAAGCATCAGGACTAGTGGAGCAAATGAATGGTACCTTGAAGTCGAGAATGGCAAAAATGTGTGCAGCCACCAATTTGAAGTGGCCAGATGCATTACCCCTAGTACTGATGTCAATGAGAAACACACCTGACAAGAAAACAGGACTATCTCCACACGAAATTCTAATGGGTCGAGCTATGCGATTGCCCGCAGTGCCTGCAAATGCTCTTGTGAATATCACGGATGATATGGTGTTGGACTACTGCAATGGTCTGGCTCATGTGGTCCGCTCTTTCTCTCACCAAGTGGAGGCTACCACATTGCCACCGATAAGTGATCCAGGTCACACCTTGAAAGCCGGTGACTGGGTGGTTGTCAAGAAACACGTGAGGAAGTCGTGTTTGGAGCCGCCTTGGAAGGGGCCATATCAAGTAATACTGACAACAACTACTACTATGAAATGTGCAGGCCTTCCGATTTGGATACATGCCAGTCACATAAAGAAGGTGACGTGTCCAACTGATGAGGAACTTGAAGTGTCCAAAACAACAGCTGCAGAGAAGGAAGTCTCAGGGCCGGAGAGTATTCAAAGGGGAACTGAGAATGAAGGAGAGCCCGCTGAGGACAGCTTAGTCACTCAATGCGAGTTCCAGAGGGGTGACAGTGAGCCTATCTCAGCTGAGGTAACAGGGGAAGTGACGCAAAGAGAGGTTCTCCCAGAAACAGACGGATACTGGTTTGAAGTCAAGCCCGTTACAGACCCTGAAGGCGAGGGAGACGAGGCAGAGGGAGGTCAAAGTGTTCTGACTCCTCCTGAGACGCTTGCAGAGCCATGAAGAGAAATCATCATAGCACAAGAGGAGGGTGCTGTTCAACATTATGAAAGGTCAAGCTGGAAGAAAACACATAAGGGAGATAACTGGCTGAAACCAGAAGCTGCAAGAGAAAAAGTGGTCCCTAGTGAAACAATAGAGGAAGAAGACACAACCAGAAAAGAGGATCTCAGCGAAGGAGAGTTGCAAAGTGAACGAATACTGAAAAAGAGTTGCAAATAGAAGGTACGCAGGTCCTGAATGGGTGTATGCAACATCAGCTAAATGGCAACAAGAATTCTTGACGTTCTGTTTTCATCGGGAGGTACCAGGTCAATACTACGGCACCTGAATTCAACCTTAGAAAGGGACTGGTTAAATTGAAATTGAAAAGCTGAAAAGCTGAGAAAAGAGACTAATAAATTACTGGATGTGACACTGATAACTTGAATTGACTCTGAAAAAACGATTATGACAAGTCGCTAACCTGATTCGACAAAAGGGTCCTGGAGTGAGTGAAACGCTGTAAATAATCGCAGAAACAAAGAGACTTTGCACCGAGAGAAAAAAAAAAGAGCTTTATATCATCCTCATATTGATTGTTTGCTTCATATTATCCTGCTATCTGATTCTTTACAGATCATGAGTTACACTAGAGGCAATAGTAATAAGGGTAGGATGAGTGGTTGGTTGAGTGCTATTCTGGGTATTGTGTGTGCAATAATAATTATAGGTGTGATTGTGGGAATGCCATTGGTGGATAAGAAAAGGACTAATAATGCTTCAAATCCTGAGACTGCTACACTAACACCGTGGGAGAAGTTTGAGCAGGATGCAAAATACTTACATGAGGGAACTAATCTAAAAGGGGAACTATCAACTAATGTCTTCTATCGCTTGCTGAATGAGTATGTTGACACAATGGATGCGAAGAATTGTTATGTGTGCACAAAGATTCCTTCATCAGTACAAGAAGGGGTTAATTACCATAGTCTGCCATTAACATACGGGATAAGGTGTAGTTTACTGTTAACAAGATTCTATGATCAAGAACATTTGCAATACTTCTACTCTAATTTAGATGTAGTGTTTTCCATTGTGCCCGTGATTGAGTTTCTAAATAAATTAGCTAAAGAACACAGCAAAAAATTAGTTAGAGGTTTCTTTGAGCCGACACTGTCATTTGGTACAGCTTATGCGCACCGTAATAATCTAACGTGTTTAATAACACCAGTAGAGAAGAGCTTCTTAGATCACACTGATGATAGACGAAAGGCATTAAAGGAAAGGCTAGAAAAGGGATTAGAAAAACGCATGCTTGCAAATGATTATGCTTACACCACAATAAAGACACAGGGTAAATTAGCTATAGATGCATTACATGTAGGTAAGCTTTGTATATATAGGCCGAAATCTGAGCATGACACTTTATTTGTGGGAACGAGTGAATGCAGGCATGTGTTTTTGTTTCAGAGTAAATGGACATTCATGTTAAATGGACAGGTTCCAGCCATCCCTGGGATCTATGACTTAAAGCAAATTCCTAAAATGTCTGAATTACAACATACTAGACAAAAGAGAGAGACAGCGGCTGCTGTTGTTGGTGACATATTTGGAGCCATAATTCCTTCATTAGGGGTTATCTTAAACTCCATAAAGATTCGAAAGTTGTCTACTATTGTGGATAACATGCTGACGAACTTCACAGGGGCTATACTCCTGATGGATACTGAACTTGCTACGGAAAGAGCTATGACTCTTCAAAACCGGCTTGCTTTAGACATTCTTTTAGCAAACAGTGGCGGAGTCTGTAAGATGCTTAATGAGCGCCATTGTTGTGCGTTCATACCTGATAACAGCAAAAAGATTAGAAGTATGCTTACTAATCTAACCAGAGATAGTGCAGATTTGAAGGAGCTGAAGGAACCTGGAGTGTGGGAAAGAGCTGGGAAAGGGATTACCAAGGTAGGAAATTGGTTTAGTAGTATTTGGAACGGGGTTCTTGCAAAAATATTAGGGGTCTTTTTGATTGTCCTGACATGTTTATTGGCATTTTTTATTATCATGTAAAATTAATGAAAGAATTAAAATAAATTTGACAAAACGTAACAAAAGAAATGAAGAAAAAGAAAAGGAGAAAATGTTCAAAGAAATTTGGGAAAAATCACACAGGGGGGAAGATGTTGAAATGCGTATAATGAGAAAAATGAAAGGTTGTGAAGGGAAAGGTTTTGTGTGATGACAAGTGTCATCAGAGGAGGGACTGAGAGAGTGTAGCTTAAATAATCATTATTAACATGAAATGATTCTGAACTAATGTATAATAATGTTGCTTAGAAAATGTATTAATATACTTTGCAAAACGCATGCTTAAAATGTGCCCACGGGGAGTGGCCGTCAATTTATACGGGGACTAATGAAACTGACTAATAATTATAAAATGTTATATTAAGATGTGATTTTGTACTAATATTAAAAGGTTATACGTTAAAGTTTTGCTAATAAATCATTAGGCCTTAGCATAAGTCGAGGCCTAGCTGCCCGGTTTCATATTAAATGTGTTTTTATAACGTAGAGTGTGCTGACTTGCTGAAGGACATGAACTCTTGTTTTCTTCCAACTAGGAGATGAATGTAACTGTAGTAGATCCGTTCTCATGAAGTTCGACTTGCTTGTAGAAACATTCTAGCTGAATGGCAACAGTGTAGACCACTTGCAGGTACAAGGTCGCCTGAACCAGTACAGACAATGGAGCCACTGACTGAAGATGTGCAAAGGACCACGAGAGTATGAAATCATACCGGACATTCCACCTGCTAAAGATGTCAATCATAAGGACCCATAAACTATGTGAGAACTGTTATAGGGTGACAAATTTGATGAAGTAATCGAAACTCTATTGGAGGAAGATAGTGGGGTGCAACCCCTCATCCAACCAAATTTTAGGGGAAGTACAACAGATAAGGAACAAAAAACCCTTGACACAAGGAAGTAAATCAGAACAGGAGAGAATTGGAGAATTAGTTAGGGAGATGATGATGCGATTTGCTATGACCCAGACACTTTGTCACTCTGCATAGAGACTTATAAATTGCCTTATAAATTGCACGTTTACACTTTACCTCCTTATGAGGGAAGTGCCCCCTTTTATGATTAATTCCTGACGGTGAATCAACTGATGCCCTGAGGACAAAGACTGAACCTGAGTGCTGATCCAATACGGAGGGTAACTATATGACAATGATATTGTGATTGTCTGTTTGCTTTTCCTTTCTAGGTACCAACTGCTTCTTTTGACAGAGACCATAGTTAGATGTTTTTCTAAACTGGTGTTACAAAAAATTGTTTTGCATCAAGCCCAACATGCCAATGCTAATTCGAGGTTAGGAGAGGGGTTCATTCAACTGACGCAACAGACAAATGACTGAATCTATGCTTTGTTGAATAACGTGATGATGATACTCTGCTAAGGATAACCTATGTTGACGCCGTGCTATGTTCTAATATTCGTGATTCTTGCTTTGATGAAATCTTATCAGAGTTGCAATATTGTGACTATGCTAATGTGTTTCTTGGTTTTGAGACTAATAAACTTGCTAGTAGAATTGTGATCAATAGGGAATAAACTTTGAATAATAGTACTAAAACTGGTGTGGTTATTCATGACTGCAAGGTCATGGTGGTTTCTGAGTTTTATGAAATGTCTTTGACTAATTTGAATTGTCGTATTACTGTGAACTTTGATGACGTTATTGACATTTTGATTGACATGCTGATTAGTTATCTCATCCTAAGGTGTCTTCAATCAGGGTCAAAAGATTCATTGGCCTAAAACGAGTCCCAAAGTGAGTAAATTAATCATAAAGGGATGCGTTAACAATAGCTTGAATATTAAACCCCTCATAAGTTTCATAATATGTTTCAGTCTATTCCGGATGAATGCTTTCTGTGCCAATCAAGTGTTAAGAAGAATAGGCTACATGTTTTTTTACATGCCCTGCATTTTACCAGTTCTGGAATAAACTTTTCTATGTCCTAAATGAATGTACTATTTGGTACATCATACTCTACTAGTGTAGATAACGCTGCTCAATATTTTTTTTCGATAGCTATAGCACTAGCCCGCTCCTTGATATTGCAATATTGGAAAAACAACAAACATTCCAACTGCTGAATCTTGGTGTGTGAAAATGGGGAGGACCAAAGCCTTTGAGAAAGCATATTCAACATGAGCCTGTAGCCTCCCAAGGTTTTTAGCAATTTGGAAAGCTTTTGAGCTGTGTGAGCACATCCTTCGCTCATGGTTAGGCTTTTTGTACCATCTGTTAAGGAAATCCGAATTCTTGGTTTATTTGACCTTTTGGTAAACTAGCACATTGGATATTCTTATTTTTTTAGATTGACACCATTACCCTATTAGTTGTATTGTTTTATAATTACTAATGAAAAATTATTGTATTTAGGCAATTCCTAATGTGTATTCCTTCAGCCTTGCAATTATTTAAGGCTTAATTGAATTGTATAATTGTGCTGCTCTTAGCTACCTCAAGAGCACTATAGCACTTTTCTATTTGCTGTCTATGATCCAAGGAAGTTAAGGAATTGTTTAATGCTACATAATGCTGATGACTTCAGCCAAATTAAAAACATTTCAGCACTTTGCTTTTTATTGTCCATGGTTCAGTAGGGAATCTTTTTTTTATATTAATTCGCAAAATCATTACTGTATAATGAAGTAGCATTAAGAGTACATGAGATCTATTGCTTTCTGGAGGCACCTGCTTAACGTTCCAATGTTCTTATTTTCAATGAAGCACTAGAGCACTTTGATGTACGCCTTCATTTTCCCTTTTTGATGGAGTAACTTAGGATTTGTTGTTAACATGAATTGTGTATTGGTTGTAATTTTCTGGTGTTTTATTTGATGAAATGTGTCCTAGCGCTCCCTGATATTCTATATCTTTTCATAACCTGTTAAGAACAAAAAAAAGTTTACTACAGTCAGTACTCACAACCTCTCAGTGTTAACTTACACGTTACATTTCTCCTTCCCCGAGTAATGCAATTGGCTTTCCCACTGTTGTGTGGACAGGTGTCGTCCTTCCCTAAACCCCTCCCGACCCTGCCTAAATCCTCCTTATTGCTCTCCAATCCCATCCTCCTAGAAGTAAGCCTGTACCTTTTCGTACCCACTCCCCTGTGTCCCTGTCACAGTAGTGACTAAAATCTCTACTTACATGTTTGGAGACTCTGCAGAGGAAGCAAAGAATTACGCACATATAGGTTTAGGCACAACGTCTACCTTGTAGTACATTTTGTACTACAGTGTGCAATTTGTGAATCAGGCTCCAAGTAGTCATCCATTCAGTGTTATAGTATTTGGTCTCATATTGGAAAGCCATGCCTACAAATGAATCTGAAAAAATAAGGATTTAAATAGATTGAAAAGAAAATATGGCATCGGTATCCTGACATCATGGAACCTAGTATGACACTGTGTTGGGGTCCGTGATAACCATCTCTGTTCCTGTACTATTGACTAAATAAAGTTGTGAATACATATGCCCACATTTCAGTTTATTTTACCAACAATCTTCAATAACAACACAATACATGTAAAAGAGAGGTGAGGGAAAACAATGCACAAAGAGGCAGGTATGTGTGGTTAAACAGACACTAAAGTACTCAGGGTGAAGGTAGTGAAAATAGAAAAGAATAGAATAGAAAAAGACCATATTGCATACTTGTAATTAGAAGTAGAAAATAATAAACTTACCAGCAGATCAGGTGGTGGATTGGAAGTTGCATCGGATCCATTGGTCGACAAGGGTGGCAGTAGTAGGCTGTCTTGAAATGAAGAAAGAAAAAGAGGTGACCGCATACGCACTAGAAGGTACATTTGACATTTTACAGGCAAAGTAATCTTCTGCCTAACTAAGCGATCCTTTCCCCCCCCTTCAATTAAACCCTAAAAATAAAGAAGTTCTATCTTACTCACAGTTTCTTACAAAAGATATGCTCTTCCACTCACTTTATACACTTTGGCTATTTTCTGACTCTGAAAGGCACTGTACCACTCATGGACGAAGAGGAAATATGAATGTAAAAGGAAAGTGGTGGGTAAACAAAGCTACAGACAGGAGGCAGTGAGCTGCTATGGAAGCAGGGAATATAGAAAACACAAACAACTATGCAGGGATAACAAACATTAAATCAAAGGAAGTTTGAAAATGGAAGATACCCAAGGCATAATGCACACACTGTGGGAATAGTTAAGTAACAAATAATGAATAAACATGAGACTTACCAGCATCAGCAGGAATTGCTTCTGAGGCTGTGACATCACCTGCAATACCATCACCCAGGGCCTCAGCCATGCTGCTGCTCATGGTGGCAGATCTCTTTCCTCTCTTAGCCTACTGGTTGGTTCTCTCTGATCTTCAGAAATGAAAAAAAGATTTAAAAAAATATATATATTTTAGTAGCACTCCCTACCAAAGTGCATTTTTTATAGGCATAAATGAACATTGTTTTTTCTTTCTAACCAAGTCTGTACCTCCATTTGAGTTAACCTAAAATTAGTTCTCTGTGCAACACAAATTTGTTTCCTTCCTACAAATGATATGACTCCCCTCTTCAATTCATACTTTTTTGCTTTTAATGGAATAAGTCAGTCTCCCTTCAGGCCCTACACCTTATGATAATGAGACAAGGTTAGCAACATATGATAGAACAAAGTCACAGAGGAGCACCAACATGCCTGTTTTCAGACTAGCCTACGGAAAAAAACTTAAGTCAGCACAAGCAAGGACCTGGCTCACCCTGAAATAGAATCTGGGCAGTATAATACACTTTACTTTTGTCTGAGACTCTTGTCTGAACACCAATTTAAAAAATAGAGCCGCTGATTGCCCCAGGGAGCTTTATTTCTCCTGGGCCATCTCGCTGCCATGGGGTGAGACTCCACCAAGAGCAAGCATTATGATTGGCTGCAATCAACATGAGAAAAATGTTGCTGGCAGCCTCTAAAACCATGGGGACTTAGTCCCTGTCTTGAAGTTATGTAAAAACAAAAAAGATATATGTGAACAGGGTAGGGATACCTTGACCTCCGAGGCCTCCTGGGGGGTAACCAGAGGGAAGCCCCCAGTGGCAAAAAAGAAAACAAAATGACAAAAATTGCCACAATACTGTGAGACTCTTGTAGGATCAGTTAGAAAAAGGAAGCCCGGCCCCATTTATTTAATATAAGCACCAAGAAGCCTCTCCAGGGGTCAAAAACATTTTTCATGGGGAATGGGAATTGAAAAAGCACAACGCCCCCCTCTTGAGCCATAAGAGACCCCTGGTGCAGATCCCATAATTTATGGGGAGGGGTTCCACGTGGCACCCCTCCTAAGCCTATGAAGTTCTGGGGGAACCCGTGCTCCGGGCCAAAAATACAGCAAATGGAGAGGAGACCATGTGGCTCCCCTCTCAATGCCTGAAAAGGCCTTGGGGAACCAACCTGCAGGGCCAATTACTTTAAGGGAGTAGGGCCATTTGGTCACCCTCCCTGAGCCATTGATGGCCCTGGGGCCAACCCCTGGAGTTTGCTCAGCACCTATGTTCTCAGGTGCCTACCCCTGGGACACACTATTTCCATTCTTCAACTGATGCATGCAGATCTAAATATTGCTCCCACAGCATTATTAGTTGATCCCTGTGGGTGGAAGCACTGCTGGATCCTGCTGGATATGGTCGTGCCATCATTAGGCACCAAGGCCCCCACCATTTTTTGGGTCAGGCATCTGGAGTGGTCCAGGGAAGGTGGCTGTGTGTCCTCCTTTTTTAAAAATACAGGAGTGTGAGTGTGCTTTGGAATCACATATGCATCACGATAGGTGTTTGCATGTGCAATACAGAGAAGAAATGTCTCTGGCAGACTGACAGAGTTGAGCATGTTTATAGCAGAGATATGTCTGCACTATGATTCAATTGGTAAAGAACACAGTGTATCTACTGCATGCCACAATTTTTATGTTTATGTCTTCAGGTGACTGACAGGTAAAACCTATTCTTACATAGCATACACTTGAAGGATGCATGAGTGACTAACTTTAGGGGTACCTAGACTGCCCTGACAAAGGTCCAAGACCTTCCTTTGAGGGATCAAATTGTGGCAGAATCATGTTGGCAATTGAACTACTGTGATGTGATGCTTGAGATCTAAACTCTCTACAGAATCCCACGTGTTTATTCCAACTAAGTGTACTCCACAATAGAGGAAATCCTTGGGTTTACACTAAGGTTTTTTTTAAGACTAACTGGACCCTGGTGATGACCAGAACAGCAATCTTGTGATCTCCCTCTCAAACGAGGTTGGGACCACTGTTTTGGCATCATGGGTGGGATGGACTGGCTAATGATGAAGCATGCCACAAAAGAGTCTGTGAGGCCTTTCCAAACAATATCTTTATGCTCTTTCATGGTAATTGTCCTATAGCGCAGAAGCTGTTTTTGTTTCCCTGACAAAATACAGGGAAATGACCCCTGACAAACCATTTGTGTGTTAAGTATTATGTTATGGAGGATATGTGGCAGGTAGACCTCTAGCTCCTTCTTATTGTGACACCTATAAATAAACTGACCTGTCTCAGTAGAACCTAGGAAACATGTACTTACGTTTATGAAATACCAATGAAATGTAAAATGTGAAAGGCGAGCATTGATGCAGAATGATTCCCTAAACGTTACATTATCAAGTTTAATTTACCAGATCCCCTGAGCCATCACAACATGGATTATCATCATTTGGTATTACTTTGTGCAAATAAATGACCTTTTCCAAGTATGGTGTCCACTTATCAATGTGTCCCTCTCCTCCATGGAAGCAATACACAATGTGAGGTAGTCTTTCACTGGCGGCCAGCAGGGAAATGAAACAAAGGATAGTGATGTGAGGCATCTCATCCTTTTGAGGAAATGTAGGCATCTATTGTAGATGACTGACAGCATTTGCTCATTTCAAAGTCTACAATTGAACTGATGGTTGAATTAGTCTTTCTCAGCTCTCACTGATTAGCTAGCCTTGTCTAAATAATTGTTTGTGTCCTCCTTGATTGAATACATGTGCCATATAATTTCAGATCATTATTTACAATAGGTGATGTAAGCTGCACACTAAACATAAAATGCCCAGAGTATGTACAGTCCAAATAGAAATGTAGAATGACAAGAAAACTAAATCTAATCTGTAGTGTTCTGCCTGACACCAAAGTACCATGAAGAAAAGGGTAGGGGAATCAATCAGATAATAGGCCTTTAAATGCGAACTGCTAAAAACTAGTCTCTAGTTGTCAGAGGTATGCACCCGGTCCAAGTAGGGACCATAATCCTAGTCAGGGTAAGTCAGATAAACAATTCTAATTAACCTGTGCTCACCCTCTGGTGGCTTAGCACAGAGCAGTCAGACTTAACCTAAGAGGCAATGGGTAAGGTATTGATGCACCTGTTTAGAAAAAAAAAGAATATTTGTATAACTAAAACAAGACCCACTAGTAGAATTTGATTTACATGCTCTGGCACCTTTAGTGCACTTTACTAGGGACTTACAAGTAAATCAAATATGTCAATCATAAAAAAGCAAATCACACCTACATTTTACACAAGGAGCACTTTCACTTTAGCACTGGTCAGCAGTGGTAAAGTGCCCAGAGTAACAAAACCAGCCAAAACAGACCTCAGCACACAGTCAAAACATGTGATGTTTAAAGGCAATCCCAGTCTCAACCTATAGGAGAGATAGATCTCGTAGACTTGCAGCGGACCATATTAAGCCAGGTTGGTGGACTTGGCATCCTACCACATTTTAACTCTTTTTAACTGCTTTTGTGAGCTGTTAATGATTTATAAGTTATTGTACGTTGTTTAAAATATTTGGGGGCTTATTGATGGGCTATTAGGTCCTGCCCTGTGAGGAATTCCTGATCTCCGGTAGCCCGGCTGCCATTTTTCCTTTGGGCCTTGTGCTGCTGACGACCGCCATTTTGTGGGATCAGCGATCTAGTTGCAAACATCGTTTTGCCTAGAACCTGATAAAACGGGCGACGTTGCTGATGCGCAGCGGATGCGCGCAGCGGGTGTGATGAATGTGCGCCTAAGTCAAGCCCGTCTGCGCCCGTTCGCGCCAGGCCGGGCCCAGGGGCCAGCCCCCCTTGTCCAGCCAGGACCATGGGCTTAGTCTACTTCTCTGAGGCTCTCTTGAACCTCAAACCATCCCCTTCCGATTTCTGTCAGATTTGCCCCAATCTGAAGAATAACACGTGGTCATGTCCTGCGTGTCACTGGGCCTCGTTTCATGAGGTACCAATTTTATCCTCGGTTGATCACTTTCACATGACACTGCTGCTGCCTAACTGTAGATCGCTATCAGCAAATACCTTAGATATAAATCTCCTGTTAAGAGAAGCCACTCCCACGGCCCTGTTTCTTACTGAGACATGGCTGCACGAGGGGTCTTGGCCTGATATATCCCTGGCATTGCCTCCAGGCCATCAAATAGTGAAAATGGATAGAACTACCTCATGGGGGGGGGGCGGAGTGGCCATTATTTTTAAAGAAGACTTGAAGCTTACTTTCTGCCTGATACAGCTAACGGATTGCGAAAGTATGTTCTTTTCGATTACAGTTAATCCTCCTTTTACTTTCACAGGAGTATTGCTCTACCGGCCTCCTGGACCCCCAGATAACTTCCTGCATTCACTTCCTGATCAACTTATTGATTTAATATGTAGTAGACCAAATTTGACTATCCTAGGTGACTTTATTATTCAAGTAGACGAGGCTGAGCAGACTCCGGACAGACGTCTTCAGGTGGACATGGAAGCTCTGGGTTTAAGACAGTTGATTAAAGGCCCGACACATGAAAAGGGGCATACTATTGATCTTGTCTTTAGTAACCTAGCTGTTCTTTCCTCTAGCCCTCCCCGCCCTCTGGCATGGTCTGACCATTACTTAATTCCACTAAAATTAGCCATTTCTACCGTAAATATCTTTTCCCAACCTACAGTTCAGTCTTGCAGGTCTTGGCATAATCTAAATCCTGAGGAATGGATTAGGCTTCTGGATAGCCAGAAGGCTTGTTTTTTTTAAGAAAATGAGATAAACACTGAGGGGCATATTTATACTCTGTTTGCGCCGAATGTGCGTCAAAAATTTTTGAAGCACAATCAGCGCAAACCCTGCCCCATATTTATACTTTGACGTCCGACCCCGCGGGCGTCAAAATTCCACCCTGTGCATCATTTTTTGGAAGGGGGAACCAGCCTTGCGTTAATTATATGCAAGGTAGGCATTCCCTTCCAAAAAATGACTTTAAGGCCTGTGCCCCATATTTATAATCTGACGTCATTTTGACGCACAGGAGGGGGTGGGCCTTAAAAAACGACGCACAGCCTGATGGGCGCCATTTTTTAACGCCTGGGTCAGGGCAGGCGTTAAGGGACCTGTGGGCTCGGAAGGAGCCCAGAGGTGCCCTCCCCTGCCCCCAGGGACACCCCCTGCCACCCTTGCCCACCCCAGGAGGACACCCAAGGATGGAGGGACCCATCCCAGGGAAGTTGAGGTAAGTTGGGGTAAGTATTTTTTTCAGTTTTTTTAAAGTGTCATGGGGGGCCAGATTTGGGCCCCCCTACATGCCACTATGCCCAATGACCATGCCCAGGGGACATAAGTCCCCTGGGCATGGCCATTGGGCAAGCGGCCATGACTCCTGTCTTTGCTAAGACAGGAGTCATGTCAATGGAGGTTGGGCGTCAAAAAAAATGGCGCAAATCCGGTTTGAGGCCTGAATTTTGCCTCAGACCTGACCTGCACCATTTTTTGACACACAACCCCCATTTTCCCATACGCCGGCACTGCCTGGTGTGAGTAATTTTTTTTGGCGCACACCACTCCGCAGCGCCGGCTAATGTCATTCCATAAATAAGGCGCCCGCATGGCGCGTTGGAATGGCGTTAGCCGGCAGCAAAAATTTTGACGCACAACTGCGTTGGCGCAGTTGCGCGTCAAAAAGTATAAATATGGGCCTGATTCTTTTAATGATTGGATTACCAATTGTCTAGATACCCTTCTCCCACACAGGACAACTACCGTTGCCCGCTGGAAAACTGGCGGTCAGTGGTTTACACCTGACCTATTATCACTCAAAAGAAAGTGCAGGGCTCTAGAAAGGAAGTGGAGGAAACTCCTAGTCCCAATTACAAGAGAGGAATATGGGAAATCAATAGACTCGATCACATAGAAATAAGATCCACCCAAGGGGCTTACTACTCTAGTAGAATTATACAGGCCTCCTGTGCCCCTAAAGAGGTCTTCCAGGTGCTTAAAGAAATTCTTCAGCCCCCTCCAGAAGGTAATATAGTTGAAGCCTCAGACGAACATTGTAACAACTTAGCTAGGTTCTTTCAACAAAAAATCAGTACCATTCACTCGAATCTCTCGAAGGAGAAAGCCAAGCAGGTGGTACAGGCAAAACAACTAGTGAATAGTAAAGCTACAATATCATATTTCCCTTCTCTTTCTCAAGACCAGACGGCATCTCTCTTGGCGGCACTGAAGTCAGGCTCTCCCCTTGATCCGGCTCCCCCGTTCCTAATATCTCTCGGGGCATTGGCCATTGCTGCGGCTTTAATGGAATTACTGAATTCCTCACTTCTCATGGGTATTGTCCCTGAACAGTGGAAACACGCTATAGATAAGCCTTTGCTGAGAAAATCCAACCTGAACGCCACTTATCTTAACAACTATAGGCCCATATCACTACTTCCTATAATGGTGAAATTATTAGATAAGTATATCAACTCCTCATTATCCACGTTTTTCGAAAGTAACAATCTCTTTCACCCTACTCAGATGGGCTTTAGGCTGCTTCATAGCACAGAGTCAGCTCTGATAGCCATTATGGAAGATGCAAATATGCGGATGGATCAGGGCCAGATGACAGCCGTGATTCTGCTGGACCTAAGTGCGCCATTTGATACTGTGGACCACCTCACCCATAGGATGAGAGATGTAGGAATTAGTAGTTTAGCTCTCACCTGGCTTACCTCATTCCTTGAGGACAGGTCCTTTCAGGTGCTGGACCAATCATATTTGTCCGATAGGTTCAGCTGGAGCTGAGGGGTGCCACAGGGACCTTCTCTTAGCCCTACCCTATTTATTATTTACTTGGCCCCCTTGGCGGAGCTGGTGGAATCCTTTGGACTCTCATTGGTTTCCTATGCAGACAATACCCACTTAGTGGTTTCTTTTTCCACCAATGGAGGAGCAATAGGATCGTCCTTGTCTCCATGTCTATGTTCAGTCGCAGGCTGGATGACAAACAGTATGATCCAACTGAATGGGAACAAAACAAAAATAATGATTTAAGGCCACCATTCCTATCAAGCCGACACTCCTCTACTTCTTCCTCTTTTGGAGGACTTGCGTCCTCCCAAGAAATACCTTAAAAGTCTGGGAATCTGGTTAGGCCCCCTTTTTACTCTAGAACATCACGGTAAGAAAATATCCGGCTCTTGTTTGGATCACTAAGACTGCCAAGAATGGTTTTTGGATTACTGCCTCCTCTCGCTAAGAATCTTACGGTTCAAGCAATTATATTGTCTAAACTTTACTATGGCAATAGTTTGTTCCTTGGCTCCTCTAAATTTGTGATTAAGAAATTACATGTAGATCAGAATGCCGCAGCACGTCTCTTATTAGATATTCCAAGGCATCCCTCTGCTAAGCGGGCCTTGGCTTCCCTCCACTGGCTCCCCGTGGAGCAATGTATAAAATGTAAAACTTTATGTTTCATCCATAGATCACTCCACAATAGGGGTCCGTACCTATTAAAAAATATTGCCACCTTCTATAAGCCCAACAGGGTCCTTAGATCCACCTCACTAGCTTTGGCTACTTTGCCTAAAATCAAAAAAGCTAGATGGGGTGGCACCACAATGAGATATTTAGGGGCAAAACTGTGGAATTCCCTCCCTCTCAACATTCGGCTAATTAGCCATTAACTTGATTTCCGAAAAGCCATTAAAACCTGGCTCTTTTAGGCATTATTGTCCCAGCTTTGGCTTATGTTGTTGTCCCTCAAGCGCTGCGAAGCCTTTTGGGTAGATGGCGCTATACAAGTCAACTAACATAATATAACAAAACATCTTGTAATAGTGAAAGCCGAATTTGGTAGCATTTCCATATAAGGACATATAAAACACACCAGTACATGTCCTACCTTTTAAATATACTGCATCCTACCCATGAGGCTACCTAAGGCCTACCTTCGGGGTGACTTACATGTAGTGAAAAGGAAGATTTGGGCCTGGCAAGTAGGGACACTTGCCAGGTCGAATTGACAGTGCAAAACTGCACACACAGACACTGCAATGGCAGGTCTCAGACATGTTTACAGGGCTACTCGTGTAGGTGGCACCATCAGGGCTACAAGCCCATTTACATTATTTGACTTACAGGCCCTGGGCACACATGGTGCACTATACTAGGGACTTACTAGTAAATCAAATATGCCAATCACGGATAAACCAATCACCAATACAATTTAGAGAGAGAGCATATGCACTTTAGCACTGGTTAGCAGTAGTAAAGTGCCCAGAGTCCTAAAGCCAACAAAAACTGGTCAGAAAAGTAGGAGGAAGGAGGCAAAAAGTTTGGGGATGACCCTAAGGGCCAGGTTCAACACCTCTCCTGGCCTGATTAGGTTCCTGTTGTAGTACACCAATTTCTTCGTGTCTTGCTCCATTTTCCCAGGCTGCATAGATGATGCTGTCACCCCATATGAAGAATTTGCATGCCCCACAGATTGAGTAACTTGAGGAAGTGCCTTGATTTATTCACAAGCATTCTGTTAGTGCCACCCGCATATTAATTAGCCACACGCCTTGGGTCAAAAAAACCTATCCAGCGCCCATCGTGTGACCCCCTTCAGTGGGCTTCTAATTTTTAGGGCTTCATATGTGGCCAAATGATCAGAAAAGGGTTTGGACAGAATACCGGATCCTGTTCTTCCCCAGCTATGTGATTCCAAGAAGTAGTCAATTCTTGAATGTGGTATGAAAACATTTAGAAGAACATGTAAATTCCTGCGCTGTAGGGGAATCCGTTCTCCAAGGACTGATCAAAGCAAGCTCTTCTTTGATCTGTGCCAGTACCCTTGCTGATTTTGGTTTGTTCTGTAATTTGCTCTGCCTGGAGCAATCCCAAGCTGTCCCTTGTATGAGATTAAAATCCCCACCAATTAAGATTAAACCCGTCAGAGGGTGATGTTGCTTCACCCTCTATAGGACCATAGAAACTAACAAAAGGGACAGTTATATTATTGTTTTTTACAGACACCAAAATACACTTTTGGGTCGCTCCCCACCTGTGACACTTCCCCAGTAATCATTTGGGTAAGAGCTACCCCCTTTACCACAGCATTTGCAGATGCAAACAAAGCCTGTTTATTTTAGGAGAAGCTGGTTGTTTTGCTGATATCTTTAAATGTGTTTCCTGAAGAAAGATTACTTGCACTCCTGTAAATTGGAGCCATGACAGGATGGACCTAGGTTTATTTGTGTTATTGACACCATTTGGGCTGCATGAAATAGCCCTGAATACTTTCCCTGTTATATGTTGTTTAACTGTACTAACATATTCCCAGCTGACTCATGAGATTTCCAATATTGCACTGCCTTTCTCTTTTAAAACATTGAGGCCCATATTTATACTTTTTGACGCTAAACTGCGCTAACGCAGTTTAGCGTCAAAAAGTTTTGCGCCGTCTAACGCCATTCTGAAGCGCCATGCGGGCGCCGTATTTATGGAATGGCGTTAGACGGCGCAATCAGACCGGCGCTGCCTGGTTTGCGTGGGAAAAAACCACGTAGACCAGACAGCGCCGGCGTAGGGGGAAAATGGCGCATGGGCGTCTTAAAATGGGGCAAGTCAGGTTACGTCGAAAAAATCGTCTTAACCCGACTTGCGCCATTTTTTAACGACGCCCATCCCCCATCAACATGACTCCTATCATTGTAAAGATAGGAGTCATGCCCCCTTGCCCAATGGCCATGCCCAGGGGACTTCTGTCCCCTGGGCATGGTCATTGGGCATAGTGGCATGTAGGGGGGCACAAATCAGGCCCCCCTATGCCACAAAATATTATTAAAAAAAAATAAAAAAAAACTTACCTGAACTTACCTGAATGTCCCTGGGGTGGGTCCCTCCAGCCTTGGGTGTCCTCCTGGGGTGGGCAAGGGTGGCAGGGGGGGTCCCTGGGGGCAGGGGAGGGCACTCTGGGCTCATTTTGAGCCCACTTGTCCCTTAACGCCATGCCTGACCCAGGCGTTAAAAAGCGGCGCAAATGCGCCGCTTTTAGCCACGCCAACTCCCGGGCGTCTCTTTTGCCCGGGAGTATAAATACCACGTAAAGGCCTGGGAGTCATTTTTTAGACGGGAACGCCTCCCTTGCATATCATTAACGCAAGGAAGGGGTTCACGCTAAAAAATGACGCACATTCCGGAAACTTTGGCGCTATTCGCCTCTAACGCCATAGTATAAATATGGCGTTAGTTGGCGTTAGTTTTGCGTCGAAATTGCGTCAAAAAAAACGACGCAATTTCGGCGCAAACGGAGTATAAATATGGCCCTGAGTGCTTCACTTTGATTATCTTTTTTACCCTATGTACTCCCCCACCCTGTGTCTCTCAGCCCTATCAAGCCTCCCTACCCTCCTAGTATCTGACACTCTCCGCACCTAGGGTCTATGGGAGAACCCAGCCTGAATACTCCATTTGATCACCCCCCCTCGCTACCCACCGATCCCATTGTCTGGGAAGTGGAGCAGTAGTATGGCGCTTGAGGCAGGTTCCAAGGAGGAACAAGGTTGGAGGATGCTCTAGACTTTCCAACCATGTATGATATTTTAAGTCTCTCTTGGCAGACCCTGTTAGTTGATCCCATGCACTGGACCTTTACACCACTTCCTATCATGTGCTAAACTCAAAAGCTGCTACATGGAATAGACCACCCATTTTTGCCGATCAGTCCAAACAAATTTGGTATAAAAAATTCTTGCCTTGTTCTGCTAACTGAAAGGTATAAGAGTGACACTTATATAGAATTTTCAGTTTTGACTTTTGGATAATTCCCACAGGCTCCCCGAATGTCTTAAAAGTGCCAATCATGCCCTTCAATTCGAAAACATACAAAATGAGAAATTATCAGCTATGTGATATACATATTTTTTAACGTGTTAGATAAGATCTTTTTTTTCCGGAAATCTCGAAAGTTGACTGAAATGGTTTGTGTATGCTGAAGGTTGGGATTCTGATTTGGAGGTACACAATGTGCCCTAGATATAGTAAGATCTGAATCGTAAGCTACCACATAACGGCAGATATACTTGTTAATAAGCCCAATAACAACTGCTGTGATGGTGGTCCCATTTTCACACCCTTCCACGACACCGATGAAGAGCAGATTGGACCTGTTGGATCAATTCTCCAAAACCTCAAGCTTCCTCTGTAAATCAGCCAGATCGGACTGTAATTTTAAAGTTGATGGCTCCGTCTTCTGTTTAAAGTCCTCTCAATCTGAGATACTTGTTCCACTTCGGACACCCAGGTATTCAGAAGCTATATATTTCAATGAAGTTGGTTGAGTTATTTGCTTTTCTTCTTATAGGCCTCTTCCTGGGATAGCTTCATCTCACAAATTTCTCCCAAAATCTGATGCAGCAGAGATTCTTCTGAAAATGTGAATGGAGGGGTTGAGACTGTATCTTACCCTACTGGTTCAAGCGTCAAATGGAAGGAAGGAACCATGTTAGAGTATTCAGCCTTCTATCTTCCTTATGGATTAAAATGAGACCTCCCCTTGCGATACTACGAGACCAACATTCATTGCAAGGAGTTGGTTGTATTAAGGTTCCATCGATGTTTCCCAAACCAATTATTTGTTGTGGCACGATGGGTCTGTCTTCCCCCCTTTTCCTGTGACTGGTTGCTCTATAAGCTTCCATTGTCAAGCCTGAAGGTCCCTTGTATTTGCGATACAAAACATAGGAGATGCTGGTATGGTTCATAAAATATCTTTGCCGCTCCCTGAGCCACTTTCTGATACTTGTTCGAGAACAAATTCTGTGTTCTGTCTTCCCCCTTCTCCCATGACTGGTTGCTCTATAAGCTTCTATTGTGAAGCCTGAAGGCCCCTTGTATTTGTGATAGAAAACATGGGAAATGCTGGTATGGTTCATAAAATATCTTTGCCACTCGCTGAGACACTTTATGATGCTTAGTCAAGAACAGTTTCTGTGTTATATTTCATGTCGACAGCCTCAGTTTGCACCCATCTCCTCTGTACCTCCAAAATCAATATGTTCTATAAGGGATTTCTTCCTGAGGCCTGTGATGTTCTTGCAAGAGGCACTGCAGGGTTCCTAATAGCACTTGGTCCCAGAAGCGCAGGAACTACAGTTAGCGAACATCATTGTCATCCGGCTGAGTGCCCTCAGGTAAGACTGATTGTAGTCAGGTCTCGAACTGACTGGGCTAGCTGCATCTTTCCCACTTTTGTGTCTTGACACTAACCAGAGGCTATTGGAAGGCATTAGAGGCATTTGAGGCATTGATTCCCTGGTGCTTTGAGGCCTTTGATGATTTGCCAGTAGTATGGGTACGCAGCGAGATATCCTGCACCAGCCTCTTCATTATGCTTCACATTGTGGATCATCTTTACAGTTTGTGTTCACATTCTATCCAGAATGTGGCTGTCACACGATGTGAGAATAACATGATCAATGAGGCAAGAAGGTGTAGCTTGGAGGCCGCAAACTGAATCCGCCACTATGCGAACCACTTTCACAGCCACACGAGCGAGCAACCTAGAGAAGCCTCCTATTCAGCCCTCTAGGTGGCCATGCACTGCCCCTTAAATAGAAGAGTCCTTTCCCCCGATACTTGCAGAGGGTCCATTGAGTCAGGCACTACAAACAGAGGTAACTTACATTTTCGTGTAACGCTACAGCACTGTATCGCAGTTTATAGTTCCATTGAGGGATTTAGGGCCGACTATACGACCCCAAGTTTTACGACTCGCAATTTGAGACTAGTCTGCAAGTCGCAAAATGCGAGCGGCAAAACCTTATGTACAACAGTGTACTTTACACTGTTTGCGATTTGCAAAGAGGTCGCAAATTGCCTACTTTGTGAACATTCATGAGATAGGTCGCAATTTGCGACCCCATTGGGAATGGCCACCCTCACAGGGATGGTGACCTGCTGGAGAAAGCAGACCACCATATCTGTGACTGCTTTTAAATAAAGCATGTATATTTTTTTTATATGAAGCCCGTTTTCCTTAAAGGAAAATTACATGAATTTCAAAAACAATAATGAAAAGTTTTCTTTTAAATTTTTCAGGTCAGTACGGTTAAACAAAATATAACATGGAAAGTATTCAGGGCTATTTCATGCAGCCCGAATGGTGTCAATAACCCAAATAAACCTAGGTCCATCCTGTCATGGCTCCAATTAATGGGGCTCTGAAAAATTATTTTCTTTGCCATTCACAAAGGGGAAGTGGTCCCGTTTGCGAATGGGATAGCACCAGTGTGAAACTGGTGCTAACTGCAATTGTTTTATTGAAATAGGTTATCGAATCACAAAATAGGCTCTGTTTATACCAAAATGTTTTTTCCTGTCACAAACGGTCTGATTCTGTGAATCGGGCCGTTTGCAACAAGAAAAATTGGTACGTACATGTGCCCCATAGTCTCTTGCTCTGATGTAGCATGCAGAAATACCAAAATGTAATGTCCTAATGGCAGTGGGGATATTGCTATTCTTCTATTTTACTGCATTTAGTCGCCTATGCTGCGGCCGTCCTACCATTAAGCTTCTCACCAAGGATATCTATGTTTTGCCGTTATTTCTCTCCCATTTAGTAGTTGGAAGTGTTGGAGGTGTTTATCACTCCAGCAAACACAGGGGAATGCTGCACATCGATGTTCATCTGAATTCTCCTTAAGCTTGGTCAGTTTCACTTAATATTGCTCCATTGAGCTCAAGAGCTCTGTTTGTTGCAGCCTTTCCACTCGCCATTTTGGAATGCCATATACCCTCTCTGGAAATCTGTCCTATTTACAGGACATGACAGGACTAGGGACTTACACGCAAATTAAATGTACCAATTGGAGATAAGCCAATGTCACCATGTTTAGAGTACCGAACACTTGCACTTTATCACTGGTTAGCACTGGTAAAGTGTACAGACTCCTAAGCCTGCAGAAATGAAGTCAGCATAACGGGAGGTCGTAAGGCAAAACGTCAGGGGAAACCACACCAAGAATACCAGGCCTAGCAAGAACCATGAATGGAGGGAGTGAACCCAATAGGAGTGGGGAAGCTTGAGTTGTATAGTGACAGCATTTTATTTCTTGGAATTTTCAAAAGGGCCATAAGTTGAAAATTTAGACCTAAATATAGAGTAAGATAAATTGACAAAGGATAGCCAAACTCTGGGATTGATTTAAAACTCAGTGGCAGCCCATTCTATTCTATTGGATGTAGATTTCGCAGGACGGGTTATCCGTCATCGTTGTGGTGGATGGGTTGCTCCGTCACAACGGTGACGGATATCCCATCTACTGAGATCTTAAACCCATTCTACCTTATGGGATTTAGATTTTAGTGGGTGGGTTATCCATCACCATTGTGATGGCTTAACCTGTCTGCTGAGTTCTAAATCAGGTACTCTGTCTCCTATCTTGCAAATAGAAGTTAGTTGCCTATGCTGATGGGCCTGTAATCTCTGTTTGGGTTAAGAAGTCTGTAAATTAAATTCTCGCAGGCCTTTACGGCCCTTTTTCTTTGCATTTTTAACTGGAAGTACAGGAACTTGTGTTTCTAAAAGATCTGGAAAGGTTTGAGGATAAAATCTTATTTAGGCAAAAGGGTAGATGAGTCAGAGGAGATTTGTACTGAGTTACTGTAAGCAAACTCTGCTCCAGGGAAGAGAGATTTCCTAAGCCAGGAATGTAAGTAAGCAAGAAATCAAATTATTGAAAAAAAAGTCCAGTGGGCTTATCTACTATTCCAGCATTCAGCTTGCGGGAGAACTTCTGTGGTTATTGCTGACAATCACTTGTAATTGGGCTTCAAGTAAAAGGCCTCTTTTCAATAAAAACTGACTTAATAGCAAGAAGTTTCTTTTCTAAGGCAGAGTAGTTTCTTTCTGCTGGAGTGAATATTCTAGAATAATGTGATTGAATGTTTTTCACCGTCCTGACTGGGATGAATCAACACAGCTCCCATAGGTTGGTCTAAGGCATCAGTCTCAAGAATAACAGTGTTTGAGGCATCACTTTCCTGTCACATAGGGGCTCAAATGAATTCTTTCTTAAGTCTTGAAAAGGCGATGGAGGCACTATTATTCCACTGAAAGGTGTTGCTCCATTGCCAGGCCTAAAAGGCTCTGTGTTTCCTTTACTGGCGAAAGAATGCAGTTTTAACTTTCCGACAGTCCATAGCTATTCCTTCGGAGGAAAGCATATAACCCAAATAATAGCCCAAATAATCTATTTAATCATTCTCAAAGGGGCACTTCTCTGGTTTTGGCCAGCAAACTATCTTTCCTCAGATGCTGAAGGACTTATTTGACATAAAATGGATTGTCTGCTGGTTTTTAAAGTAAATGAAGATGTTATCTATATAGATGACCATTGTGTGAAGAATTAGGTCTGATAAGGTTGCATTGGAAAGGTGCTGGGAGAAAGCAGGGACATTACAAAGACTGAAAAGCCTCATCTGATATTTGCAATGCCCAAATGATGATCTGAATGCTGCCTTCCACTCATCACCAGGTGAAATCTGGATAAGGCAATAAACTCCTCATTTTTGATCTAGTCTAGTGAATACAATGGGAGACAGGCAATTATGATCCTTGATTGTTATTCATTTTAACCACCTGGAGTTTATACACGGCCGAAGTTCTGAAGACCTTTTCTTTGGTATGAAGAATAAGGAGTTATCAGTAGGAGTCTTGGATGAAGCTATCAGACCATTCACAAGATTTGTGTCAAGATACTCTCTTAGAGCTTGCCATTCTGAAGGTGTCAGAGAAAAAAATGCACCAAAGGGACTATGGTCAGGAAGGATTTTGATTGCACAACCAAAAGGCTGATGAGGAAGTAACATTTTTGCAGTTAACTCTTGAAAAACATTGAGATATTCATAGTAGATCTCAAAAATCTCAGATAGTTGTACACTCGACTATGTGGTATTTCTAGGAGTAATTTTATAGTTTTTTTGTAAAAGAAAAGTAGTCAGCAGTACAAGAAAAGATGCAAAACCCTGAGCCCTTGAGTAAAGTTTTTGCACATTAATTTCTAAAAGGATTATGTAAGGCAAGCTAGCTGACACCCAAAATGGTAGGATAACGTGCAGCAATCCATAGAGGTGAAGCTGCGTATTCACAGTCACTATACTAGAAACTACTTAGTTCCATCAACACCTTCTACAGTGACTAGAGTGTCAGTTTTTAGATTGCGATCTGATAATAGCTCACTGAATGGTCATGTAGACATTGGAGGCCCTGTAGTGCACAAGAATAGGCACTAAGAGGTGTTGGGCTAGATCAGTAAATGTTGGTGAAGGCAGGGGTGACTGGTTAACACCTTCCTCTTTTACCTGCACAAGCAATGAGATTTCTACCCTCCCTGACTCATTAGGGTGACAAACAGGGCAGGAGCTCCAAAGATTACATTGTTTCCCACAGTATAAACATTGCCGCTTTTTATATTGCCTAGATTCTACTTCTTCATTCAAAGGACCTCTAGCATAACTCGCATGGGTTCTTCTTCTGGATGAGACATTTTAGTTGTAAGCTTGAATGCAGGTCTTAAAGGGGGCTTGGGCTGAAGTTGTTTACAGCGTACCAGTCACCTTTCACGAAGACAACTAGCAAATCTGGATGGCCAAATGAATGAGATCTTTAAGGGATGGTGTCTAAGCAGCTCTGGCAAGTTCTTCTTTCAATTGATCCTTCAACCCCTTTTGGAATCTTTTTGCAACATAGCAAGAGATTACCATAACGAGGCAGTTCAGTGGTGAAACTATGAACTCAAAGAGTGAAGTAGTTTACTGCTGTCAGTATTTCTTGAAGCTGATCTATCTGATTATTCAATTGGCTTCATAACCTGTGAAGAGCAGGCCTTCTTGGCCATGGTTGGAGAGTCTGTTTTGAGCATACAAGTGCCCTATTGTCTCCAGAAACAATGCCAGAGCTCAGATTGTAACTAGGCATCTATTATTGCTCAGAAAATAATATCCAGCAGGAAAAAAAAACTGAAGAAGAGAAAGACCTTCCAATTGTTCAAGCCAACCAGAAGGCCAAATAGCAATGTGGTAACAAGCAGGAATTGGAGTAAGTAGAGAATCCACAGGTCCAGTGAGCTAGCTATCAAGCAAGCACATCTGCGACACAATTCAAATGAATGAAACTCTTGTTTTAGAGTGTTAAACAGGATATGATGTAATCCAAAAGTGGTTCAGTCATTTTCGATTGGAAAAGAAAATAGATGTAATGTTATAACATACCCAAAACTATTCTATAAAAATGTACAAGGGGTCAAAAGAACTTAGCACAATTCATAACTACATGTTTTGATCCAGGAGGTTTTTTAAAATATTGTAGATCCTAAGGATTCTACCTGCACGTGGCATTACAAAGAACCTAGCATGCAGTGAGGAAATTGCCCTGGCATACCCTGCATATCTCCTGAGATACTCAGGAGGAAGTATGGCAGGGCACAAATAGGTCATGGTGGCCCAACAAGCCAGAACACCAGCACAACACAGCTACGTGTGTGACTGGCAGCAAAGCTGATGCAGCAGAATAAACTGCCTGGGTCCACAGAAGTGAGAAGGCAAAGATGGAATCCTCAGAAATACCTGTACAAAGATCAATGCATATATGTTCATATATCAGAACTTGCAAAAGGAAGGGATACAAGTCTGTCATGACAATCAACTTCTAGTCATCTAGGAGTGAGATAAATTGAAATATTGGTGGCTAGGGAGTTCTTGTGACCATTGCTCCCCACATTGGTGAACATATGTATTCATAAATGTGCCATGAAACATAGGTAATAGGTAAAAATAGCACATCAAACACCCATATGTCTACTATAACATTTCCCATTCCCAAGCAGTGATGGTCTATTATTGCAATGGATTTACTTGGTGATCTACCCAAGTCTCAGTAATATTCTGTTAGTTCTGGATTGTTGTACTATGGTCGGACAATTTATTCTGTTAAAACATAATAAGTGGTCTGCACTTACTATTCCATGTTGAGCAGGTGTACAAGTAGAGTACTTCAAAATTACAAATCTGACATGCATTCACTAGAGTGAAAGGGTGGTGGTGTATGTGTAGTACTGGCACCACTTGGAGAGAAGCTTTACATCATTGTATGACACACTATGTCAGATGCTGAGTGTCATTCAGTAAACAACATTTCCTATGAAGTCTATGAATTTTCAGATAACAGCCTTCATTTTAAAGTTACCAAATTACCCTGGCCAGAAAATAAAGTTACTTTGTTCCACAGCCAGGGCCTTGTTACCAGAAATAATGGAAAACTTTGGTTATTGTTTTTCAAAGCCTGTTTAAAACTCAAGCTTAAGGTTCTCATAAACCTTTAGGAGATCTGCCATTTCTGTGTGGATGCCCAATATTTATTATGTTTTGCTGAACCCTATTTTTTGCCGGATCCTAATTTTTGTGCACTTTACTCCTGCTTACCAGCAGTAAAGTGTCTTTGCTCTCCCTTTAAACATTGTCGAACTTGCACATTGCTAATTGGTATACTTAACTAACTTATAGGTCTCTACTATGTGGTTCAAAATATACCCAGGGCCTATAAGTTAAATGGCAGCAGTGGACTGCAGTGCCTTTTGTGCTATCTACTACATTGTTAGTGCAAACATGGCTTCAGGCCTACCAGGGTAGCATGATTTGAGCAGTGTAAACACTGAAATTTCACCTGTCACAATAATCAAAATCTCCCTTTTAAATATTAATGAGTCACCGCTATGTAGGCCTTGTTGCTTGCAAGGCAAGGTGCACGGTGATTAAAGTAGGACATGTCGAAATTTAATTTTAACAAGTCCTTACAGTGACTAGTATTCAAAAGCTTTTCTTCCACTTTGACAGACCTAGCTGTTCTATGTAGAAAGTCAGAATACAGATTAAAAATCATAATACTGTATTTCAGGAATGGTACTAGCTTGAGAAATAATTAAACAACTATTTTAATCTTTTTAAAAATCTATTGAATGATGAAATTGGTTATTTAGAAAACTTGGAGGCTAATTTTGAGGGTTATTTTCCACTTCTACCAGCCAGTAATGTAATGAGCATTTGAATAGGTGTAAAAAATGCTTCCCAGGAGCAAACAGTAGGCTGACCTGAACGGATAGAGACAACTCCTCTGAATATGACAGAATATGCAGGGTAGGGCTGTGAGCATTCTTTTTTACATTCAAGTGTCAAATCCTGTTTGAATATCAAATTCTGCTTGACCGGTATGCTGGGTTTACATATAACATTTTGAGGCATACATAAATGGAAGAAAACAGAATGGCTGAACAATTTTTGAATATACGTTGTGATGTTTCTGAAAGCCCAACTTTTGGCTCACCAGACATCTGTTTCTGTGCTTTACATGTAACACTGAGGAAGCACATAAAAGGAAGTAAAACACAATGGCAAAATAATTCTGGTGTTTTCACTGCCTGGTTGCTGGAAAACTCTACTTCAGCTTTACCAGACATCTGCCTCTGGATTTATTGTGGGTAGAGTGAATGCTCCAAAGTAGATATTAGTTAGGCTTGGGAGAAATTTCAATCACACCAGCAAAATTTGGTAATTTCACATAATGCAATTGACACAACACTATAGCGATTTCCTTCAGTATGCTACATCTCGTAATTTTGCAGAAATATTTTAACAGAGATTAACCGTTCGGCTTATTTCTGGACACATGCAGCATTTCAGATAGATTTTTAACCTGAGTGGACTGCAGATGTATTTTTTAAGAGCAAAACTACAAATCCAAATACGAGTATTAATGTATTGAACATGAGCAACTGGAAATCACATTTTCAAGATGCATTTTGCATACTTACATGTCATTTTGCATATTTATAAAGACATTTTACTTAATTACATTACAGGAAATTCAGTGAGTTTCACACATCCCTAATTTTATTGTTAGATTTGAGAGGACACTAGGATTGCCATAGCAGATACCGCACACACATGCAGCCCTCAGAGCCCAAGTTTAGTGTGGCTGAAGATATTCACCATCTTGAATTGCCTGAAATGCATTGGGCTAGCCGTGCAAACGTTTACCCAATTGGTTAGAGCATGGCCAGGAGTCATTCCCACCCACTGGCTCATGCCAGGTATACATTTTGGCATCTCTAGGCACTCACTTCAGGACACTCAAGGACCTAAGGGAGATCAGAAGAGAACTGAACCTGCTGTCTGCTAAATGATGAAAGCTCAGAAGAACTAGGCATGTTCTCTCTTGTACCCAGGACACAGAAGTGGACTTCAAGGGTCATAAAGCCTACCTCCTGGTAAAGCTACAGGGACACAATGAACTAAAAGAAGATACTTACTGACAATGACTGAGATGACCAGTGACAACTGGAACCTCTTGTTTGGCCTATGTCAGACACCCTGTTAGTTTTGCCTGAGATCCTAGAGGGTCCATGGAGGTTGGAGCCTTTTCTGCCCTTGAGGCTCTGATAGGGAGTCAACCAACTAGCCCTTTGACTCACTCTGGTAGTCCTGGGTTGAAGATGTAGGTGCCACCTTTTTCACTTAGTCAGCAAGGTAGCACATTAACAGTCTTTCTGCAGAACAGCATAGCAGTCCTTCTGAGACCTCCAAAGGTCCATAGGTGCATTGAAGAGTTGGGTCTGAGGGTCCAATATTCTTTTACCTGGTGCCCACTTTGAAGTAGGAGAAGATTTTAATGGTTTCTAACCCCAAAGGTGCTTAGAATGGCCTTCCTCCCTGCCCTGGCCAGAGCTTGTCTTGGGTCACAAATGACTAGTGTCAAACCCTTAATGAATTTGCCTAGCCAGAGCCTTTGAGATGTGCGAAAGGGGTAGGTGACAGCTCCTCCCCCTCCTCAAGTCAGAAATGGCCCATCTTTGCAGCACCTATTTCCTTTTTGTCTCGCAGTGTAAGAGCAATATACAAAGACCAACTGCCAGCTACACCTATTCATGTGACCCAGGATACAGGCTGCAAGCACCAAATGATTAGGATGAGAAAATGCCAACATTCTAAAAGTGGCATTTTCAGAATTGTGACTGAAATCTGACTTTACTTTTAAAGATGGTTTTGAATTACAATTCTTTAGACACTAAACTCTACATTTCTACTTGCTTCCAATTCAAAGTTAGCACTTATTAAATGTAATAGGGTAACCCAATGTTACCATGTGGGCGAGGTAGGCCTTGTAATAGTGAAAATCAAATGTAAGAGTTTTTCACTACCAGGAAATGGAAAAGTCATAGGCACATGTCCAACTTTTTTAAATACACTTGCACCCTGCCAAATGGGTTGTTTAGGGTTTACTCTAGGAATGACGTATATATTTTAAAAAGAAAGATTTATTCCTGGAAAAAGGTTACGTTTCCGAAGACGAAATGAGTGTTTAGAACTGCTCAAAGGCTGCAATGGCAGGCATGAGACCTATTTAAAAGGGCTACTCAAATAGGTTGCACAATCTGTGCTGCAGTCCCACTAGTAGCATTAGAAGAAAATCAAGTGTGCCAACTGGGTGCAAGCCACAGTTATCATGTTTTAAGGAACGAGAACATGTACGACGTGTTAGCACTGGTTAGCAGGCCAACAAAAAGAAGATCAGCAAAAATGGGGTAGCAAGACAAAAATCTTTAGAGGAAGACCACTCTAAGACTGACAGGTCTAACACTCTCCTACCATGCTTACCTTCCAAATTGGCTTCAAAAATGTTACAGCAGGCGAGAACCAGTTCATTCAAAAGTGGGTTAAAATGGGGTGTATGCCAGGTCTCGATCATAACACATGTGGTTTAAATTGGTCAAACATTAAAAAAAAGAAAATGTGTGTGGTAAAGCAGACCATACACTGCAGACCACGGTATTTAATTTAAATGCTGTTAGATGTTCCTGTTTTAACGTGTAATCTTGATGTTATATTCAAAAGTGATGCTCTTAGAGAAAGGTTTACAACAGTCCATACCCCCTGGCTTCAGATTAACCACATTGGTCAGTCTATTTAAAATAATGGCATCCAATTTGCTTTCTTTATTTCTAAAGCTTGTAACTGATGCTTATTGTAGAAAATTCTATTATTACAGATATTCTCTGCTGGTCTACAGCTTGATAAAAGGATAGCTTAGAGGCCTCAGGGTAGTAGGCAGGTGTACAAGGGCTTGCCTTATGCATGTCTTTGGCACAACATCAGTGTACCCACTGCACATGGTGTGTCTGCGTCTGTGCAGTTGCAGCCATTTTATAAAGGTTGTGTGGTTTTCACAAACTGGCCAGTGTTTACACTGTGGTGAAACTTTGAAAAGTTTCAACATTCCATCCATCATTTTATTTTGTGGTATTCCTATGTTCACTCTAAGTAGCTAGGGTATGCCCAGATGTGGGCCCCTTGCTCGCTGCGCCACCGGTTTCAGGCTAGCTTGACTGATGAGGGGTGATACACCAAAACCGGTCCCAGGGTGCTTGTTTCCGGTCTAGAAAGTACCTGGCATGGCAGTTCGGGCTAGACTGTTCCCACTGGAAGCAGGGTCAAGACTGACTTGCATATGGCTGGGTCCAAACTGCGGTGACATGGCAAGGCAATATAACTATAGATTAAACCCAGATCTGCCACTGGGGGTGATTGTTTGAAAAGTTTCAACACTCCATCCATCATTTTATTGTGTGGTGTTATAGTGTTTAGACCACCAACTTCAAGTACCCCTCAGACGGACTTTGCTGGGAAAAATCAGGACAGTGAGAAGAGCATAGGGGACCAAAACACTAATGGAAAGTGAGTTGTTAAAGTTCAAAAAAGGAGAATTCAGTGCATGTGCCCAAATCAAAAAATTGCACAGAGTAGGAACATTAATTATTATTTGGGATGAACAAGTATCTACCTCAAAGGATAAGGCCACTACCTAATAGAGGTCACACAAATGAAATAAAATAAACCTGTGCTCAATCCCTGATAATCAGGCACAAAGCAGTCAGGCTAACATCAAACTCAATGTGTAAAGTATTTAAAGAGTGCACACATAGTTGATAAATCACACAAAGGGGGTCATTCTGACCCAGGCGGTAATTACCGCCATGGCGGAGGTCGGCGGTAGCACCGCCAACAGGCTGGCGGTGCACCGCTGGGCATTCTGACCGCGGCGGTTCAGCCGCGGCCAGAAACGGAAAGTCGCCGGTGTCCCGCCGACTTTCCGCTGCCCTTGAGAATCCTCCATGGCGGCGGAGCGCGCTCCGCCGCCATGGGGATTCTGACACCCCCTACCGCCATCCAGTTCCTGGCGGTTCTCCCGCCGGGAACAGGATGGCGGTAGGGGGTGCCGCGGGGCCCCTGGGGGCCCCTGCAGTGCCCATGCCAATGGCATGGGCACTGCAGGGGCCCCCGTAAGAGGGCCCCAAAAAGAATTTCAGTGTCTGCCTAGCAGACACTGAAATTCGCGACGGGTGCAACTGCACCCGTCGCACCTTCCCACACCGCCGGCTCAATTCTGAGCCGGCGTCCTCGTGGGAAGGGTGTTTCCCGCTGGGCTGGCGGGCGGACTTTCGGCGGTCGCCCGCCAGCCCAGTGGGAAAGCCAGAATGACCGCCGCGGTCTTTTGACCGCGGAGCGGTCTTTCGGCGGGAACCGCGTGGCGGGAGGCGACCGCCGTCCGCCGCAGTCAGAATCACCCCCAAAATGCAATAAAACTTTAAAATAAATGAAAAATAATAAGTGTGAAATAAAAACAACATATCAAAAATCTAATAAGGAGAACTGGAGATATGATTTTTGTTTTAATTCAGTGGAAAAAAATAAAATTTAAGCCAATGGTCTCCATAGTGAGAGACCAAGGTGCAATTTAATTTCAACCGCAATAGAGCTATGTACAGATACAGTAAGTGGCATGGCCCCAATGAAGGTCTGGATAGCAAAAACGTTCTACTTCCCGTTTCAGAATAGGGACTTTGCCACTTTTTGGAAGGAAATTGTTGAGATTACATCTAAGTCCCAACACAGAATGCGACTTTGTCACTTTTTGAGAACAAAAACCTCTCCGTACTGGATGCTTCAAGAACTGCGGGGGCCACTGTGGAACTGTAGGTCCAATACATAAAGCAGGCTGGTCCTCCTGGTGCGCTAGAGCTTTTAGGATTTCTTGCTGAAAATATTTCCAACTCAGAATGAGACTTAGGCCCTGATTATGACCATGGCGGATTGGATACTCCGCCACAAGTGTGACGGATATCCGGTCCGCCGTGTTACAGGTTCCTTTATATCCTATGGAACTTGTAAAACGGCGGGCAGGATATCCGTCACATAAGTGGCGGAGCATCCCATCTGCCAAGGTCGTAATCAGGGCCTCAGTCATTTTTTCAAGAGGTGCAGGGATCTCCATGATGGATATGGCTGAAATCTAATTCTGTGGAACTGCAGATTGAATGCTTTTTCCTGCGTGTGCTGCTGACACTCTGGAGTTCTTGAGGAATAGTTTACAAATGTTTCCAGATCTTCTTCCTGTGTGTAAACAGCCGCAACACTACACTTCTAAGGGTGCCAAGCCCTCAGGGAAAAACACTTAGAGACTCGTAGAATGTCGGGCAGAGGTCAATAGCAAAGCCCTGGTCCAGTCCATTTGCCACCAGTCCAAAGGGTTTCTTCACAGAAATATAATTCAGCATTTTTATAGTCCTGGAGCCACCGAGAAGATAAGCCTGATGATCAATGGAGCGCTTTCTGTCCTTATATTTCAAGTAATAGGAGGGTTAACCTCCTTAGGTCTTTCTCAAAGGTTACAGATGCCAAGTGCTTCAGGTCTAGACCACCTGCAATCCTTTTGAAAGCTCAGTGGTGTTCAAGGGAAGGCTAGGTGAGGCCCAGTTTTTTAGGGTGGCACCCTAAAAGACTCCTAGCCACTCTCTGACCAATAGAGGAAATATTTTCAGGCCCCAGCCTACCTATTTTTTCATTAAGTCATGTTCCCCTTACTACAAATAGGCTCAAAATACAATGTGTCATAGAAAATCTAAGAAGGCCACAGTCTTCAGTCACTCTAAACTTGGGCTCTCATAGCTGGGGATGTGTAAGAGAGGGTACTATAGAAATTACTAGTGTCCTCCCACATCTAACAATAAAATCAATTTTGAAACAGGACCTGGACCCGCAACAAACAATGAGATAGAAGTCTAGTAAGGCAAAGGAAGGTCCTCAGCAACCAGATAGCAGATACACAAGAATAGCAGTCTGGTCCTGTTTGATCAATTCTCAGGGTGGACATGTACCTCAGACAGACCTATGGCACTCTAGTGCCAACATGAGCAGCAGCAAGCCCCACTGTGAATGTTCTTTTGAACTGGAAGGGATCATACTTGCCCATTCAGGCCAGTCTGTTGATCAAATTGTGTGGGTTCCGGAAGGAATTTTACACTTCCTTATAGGTAGGCTAGGGTCATCCTGCAGACCAGGGTTAGTTAGTCAAATATGACTCAGGTACGTAAATATAAATATTCTGAAGGTTATATTTCCTACCTAGGTAGTAATTAAAGTTATCAATGAATTGGATTTTTGAAAGAAGTTAAGAAAAGTTCTTGAACTTTTTGTGTGGCTTGTTCCTACAGGATAATGCACAATTAAGGATTTAAGGCCTGATTTAGAACTTGGCCGACAGGTTACTTTGTCACAACGGTGACGGATGTCACATTCGCCAAAATCTAAATTCCGTTGAATAAAATGGAATTTAGATTTCAGCTGACGGGATATTCATCAACGTTGCGACAGACTAATCCATCCGCTAAGTTCCAAATCAGGCACTCAATCACAAATTCTGCATTATCCAGTAGGAAACTGATTTAGAACTTGGCGAACAGGTAACTCCATTTCATTATATTCCATTATGTTTCATTATATCCAATACGTTCTGTTATATTCAATGGGATTTAGATTTGAGCCAATTGGAAATCCGTCACCGTTATGATGGAGTTTCACTGGTCCTTCTTATGGGAACATCTGAACCCAATTCAGTTAAAATAGTCTTTATTATTCACTCTAGGTACATGCTAGCATCAATTTAGGCATGTTACCCTTCTAATCAGTATGCACTCTACCAATAAAGTAATCCTAGTAGTGGCTTACAGAGTCTGATTGGATTTCAGTACAAATGGCTTTTAAGACATGTAAAACAGTTTTTCTTTACATTTTCTGTCTCCCAACATGAGAACATGCATACTGCAGGGGACCTCGAAGGGAAAACGCTCACCTCTACGCACCCCATGAGGAACCAGGACTCTATGGAACCAGAGCTGCAGATCCTACCAGCCCTTATCTTCTTGCTCCTCTACCAGGAGCACGAACACCGGCTGCAAAGACCACGGTGAGTACTGCACCTACGACACAGGGGATGGGGGAGGGAAAAAACAGGGACACACACACAACACGCAACACCCCCACCCACACCCTCACCCACGACAACACACACACTAATACATCATGATACATTATAGTTACACCCCCCACCCCCCTGGAAGAACGCAAAGACCAAAGAAAATGAGTGTAACCATTGTAATATATTAAAATGCAGTACGCAAAAATATACATATATACACTATTAACAAAATATACACCAAGAATAGTAGTCCAGGTAGTGCTCCATTGAAGTCTGTGGAACACTGGGCCCACACGGTATGGGCGAGGCCTACACAAGATCCCCGACCATGAGGGAGAGAACACTGCAGAGGCATCAGATAGCAATAAAACAGGTACCTCAGGGGGAGGGAAAGGGGGGGCACCTCAGCCGGTTAAGTGCACAACGCCAAATCCACGAGGGGGCTACATGCCCACTGTTCAATCCTGGGGAGTGCAAAGCCACAGTCTCTCAAGTCTCAACAGTGGGTGGTTTGCCCACTGCTTCATCATGGGGAGTGCAAAGCCACAATCTCTCAAGTCTCTACAGTGGGTGGTTCACCCACTGTTCAATCCTGGGGAGTGCAAAGCCACAATCTCTCAAGTCTCTACAGTGGGTGGTTTGCCCACTGTTCAATCCTGGGGAGTGCAAAGCCACAGTCTCTCAAGTCTCTACAGTGGGTGGTTTGCCCACTGCGTCATCCTGGGGAGTGCAAAGCCACAGTCTCTCAAGTCTCTACAGTGGGTGGTTTGCCCACTGTTCAATCCTGGGGAGTGCAAAGCCACAGTCTCTCAAGTCTCTACAGTGGGTGGTTTGCCCACTGCTTCATCCTGGGGAGTGCAAAGCCACAGTCTCTCAAGTCTTTACAGTGGGTGGTTTGCCCACTGCTTCATCCTGGGGTGTGCAAAGCCACAGTCTCTCAAGTCTCTACAGTGGGTGGTTTGCCTACTGTTCAATCCTGGGGAGTGCAAAGCCACAGTCTCTCAAGTGGATGACAGTCTCCACTGGTTCTGGAGGGGGCTTGGTGCCCAGAGTGCCTCATACTGCCAAGGACTAAGGTAGTGGATGTGATACTCCACTGGTTCTGGAGGGGGCCTTGTGCCCAGAGTGCTTCATCCTGCCAAGGACTGAGGTAGTGGATGTATCTCTCCACTGGTTCTGGAGGGGGCTTTGTGCCCAGAGTGCTTTATCCTGCCAAGGACTGAGGTAGTGGATGTATCTCTCCACTGGTTCTGGAGGGGGCTTGGTGCCCAGAGTGCTTCATCCTGCCAAGGACTGAGGTAGTGGATGTATCTCTCCACTGGTTCTGGAGGGGGCCTTTTGCCCAGAGTGCTTCATCCTGCTGAGGACTGATGAAGTGGATGTGATACCCCACTGGCTCTGGAGGGGGCTTTGTGCCCAGAGTGCTTCATCCTGCCAAGGACTGAGGTAGTGGATGTATCTCTCCACTGGTTCTGGAGGGGGCTTGGTGCCCAGAGTGCTTCATCCTCCCAAGGACTGAGGTAGTGGATGTATCTCTCCACTGGTTCTGGAGGGGGCCTTGTGCCGAGAGTGCTTCATCCTGCAAGGACTGAGGTAGTGGATGTATCTCTCCACTGGTTCTGGAGGGGGCCTTGTGCCCAGAGTGCTTCATCCTGCCAAGGACGGAGGTAATGGATGTATCTCTCCACTGGTTCTGGATGGGGCTTTGTGCCCAGAGTGCTTCATCCTGCCAAGCACTGAGGTAGTGGATGTGATACTCCACTGGTTCTGGAGGGGGCCTTGTGCCCAGAGTGCTTCATCCTGGCAAGGACTGAGGTAGTGGATATATCTCTCCACTGGTTCTGGAGGGGGCCTTGTGCCCAGAGTGCTTCATCCTGCCAAGGACTGAGGTAGTGGATGTATCTCTCCACTGGTTCTGGAGGGGGCTTTGTGCCCACAGTGCTTCATCCTGCCAAGGACTGAGGTAGTGGATGTATCTCTCCACTGGTTCTGGAGGGGGCCTTGTGCCCAGAGTGCTTCATCCTGCCAAGGACTGAGGTAGTGGATGTATCTCTCCACTGGTTCTGGAGGGGGCTTGGTGCCCAGAGTACTTCATCCTGCTCGTGACGGACTCAGTAGCGTCAGTGCCCTTGGCGCTCATGGGCCAGCGGTGCATGTGGCAGCGGTGCCCTGTTCAGCGGTACATGTGGCGGCGTTGCCCTGTTCAGCGGTGCTTGTGGCGGCGGTGTCCTGTTCAGCGGGGCTGGTGCTGGCTATCCTGTCTGGCCCAGAGGGGCTGGTGCTGGCGGTCCTGTCTGGCCCAGCGGGGCTTGTACTGGCGGTCCTGTCTGGCCCAGCGGGGCTGGTGCTGGCGGTCCTGTCCTGGGTAGCAGGGCTGGTGGCAGTGGCCTCTTGGGCAGCAGGGCAGGTGCTGGCAGTGGCCTCCTGGTCAGCGGGGATGATGGCGGTGGCCTCCTGGGCAGCGGGGATGATGGCGGTCTTCTCTGCCGTGCTGCTCTTCCCAGACCTGCTGACTTTCTTGTGGCCCTTCCCCACCTTGAAAGTTGTCGCAGCTGACTCCACACTACCACCTGTACCCCTGGGAGTGGATTTGGTGGCTGGAGTCTTCCCCCTCTCCCACTGGGCACTGGCCGACTTTTGATGCTTGACAGGTGGGGGACTGTCCATGCTGTGGCTCCGTGCCACACTGGCTGCCCTGGTGGCCGGTGCACTCCAGATTCCGGTGACTACAGGCACCACTGGTCCCGGAGATGTTGTGGCTGAGATGCTAGGTTGGGACCTGGAGAATCGGGCCAGGGAGACGTACGGGGTGGGGGAGGTGTGGGAAAGAGGTCAAGGTTGTACAGGAAATTTTTGGGGAAAACACTGGGACTGGTAGCTGGAGGGGGTTTGGGAGTAGAGGAAGAGGTTGTGGTTGTAGGAGGTGTTCGTTTGGTGACTTTGGGTGAAGGTGCATGCACTGGAGGCTGTCGTGAGGTGAATGGCTGTTGGGTGGGTGTGTGCCTGCGTTTGTGTATCTTGGGAGGTGGCGTCACAGACACACTGGGAGAGGACACAGGGGACGTGTGAATGGCAGTGGGGGTGGTGACTGCACGTGAGCGGGGTGTGGTGGTGTGTGTGTTGGTGATGGCAGTAGTGTCTGTAGATGTAGTGCATGCAGGTGTAAGTGTAGACGAGACTGGGAGGGAGGAGGGAGATGAGGAGGAGGGGGACACAGTGGAGGCAGTGGATGTTGGTGTGTCTGCATGTGTGATGCTTGTGTGAGTGCCTGTGGGATGTGTGGTGCTTATGTTTCCCTGATCTTCCCTTGTGTGTTGACGTGTGTGCATGCTGGTCTGAAGGTGTGCTTGGGATAGGCAGAGGGGATTGGGTCTGGGTGGAGGAAGTTGGAGGGGGAGGCTAGACACAGGGAAAATGGCTGCCAATGAGGCCAGAGTCTGAAAAGCTCGCTGAAGGGCCGCCTGACCAGAATGAATGCCCTCCAGGAATGCATTTGTTTGTTGCAACTGCCTTTCTACACCCTGGATGGCATTCAAAATGGTAGACTGCCCAACAGTGAGGGACCTGAGGAGGTCAATGGCCTCCTCACTGAGGGCAGCAGGGGTGATTGGGGCAGGGGCTGAGGTGCCTGGGGCGAAGGTGATGCCCACCCTCCTGGGTGAGCGGGCACAGGGCAAAGGCTGAGGGGCTGCTGGGAGGGCAGTGCTGGTAGGCGGGGTGGTGGCTGTACCTGTAGATGCAGGGGGCATATATATATTGCCACCACCACAAGGGAGCTCCCATCAGAGGACGAGTCCGTGTCACTCGTGTCAGCTCCTGTCCCCCCCGTGGAGCTCCCCTCGCCCTCCGTCCCACTGGTGAACTCCAAGTCTGTTGTCTCGCCCTCCAGGGCCATGTGGGATGCAGCTCCCTCCTGCTCTGGTGCCACTGCTCCTCCGCCTGATGATGATAATGCACACAAGAACAGGGAGACCACAAAAAGGGGGACGACAACAGAAGAAAGACATGTTGAGTGAATACATTACCGCTACTGTTGGCGGACACGACAGACACAGAAGCCCCCTGCACCACGCCGCACACACTTGGGCTCCACTGTTCAATCCCTGGGACATGGCCTACAAGGCTATGGATGACATCTGCACACATGGATGACACAGGAGCCTGACTAGGTGTACTTGGCACTGTACACAGGTGGGGTGGGGTGCCACAGGGTCTGCCAGAACAAGGGGAGCTTGCCTACTAAACTCGCCCTGGCCTAGGGAAACCCACAGCCCACCGCCCCCACCCAGACACCTCCACTGCGCGCAAAATCAGCAGAATGAGAGTGTACTCACCCCCTTGTGGCTGCTGTGATGCCCCCAAGCGCCCATCCAACTCCAGGTACGCCACCACCAGGATCCTGAACATCAGTGGGGTCATGTTGCGACGGGCACCCCTCCCACGTTGGGAAGCCATCCCCAGCTGGGCCTCCACCGTCTTCTTGCTCCAGCGGCGAATGTCCTCCCATCTCTTGCGGCAGTGGGTGCTCCGTCTGTGGTAGACCCCCAGGGTCCAGACGTCCTTGGCGATGGCACGCCAAATATCTTTTTCCTGGTGGGCGCTGACCTACATGAATAGTACAGGGGGAAAAGAAAAGTTATTACCAAATGCACCATCACAGTCATTGACCCCCATCCCTCGCGTTGTTTCATGCATGCCTCGATCTCCCCCCTCCATCTTTCATCCACCCCACTCCACACAGGCATTGCCCATACAGCATGGTAACAATGTACTTACCTGTTTGTCTGGAGGACTGTAGAGTAGCGTGTACTGGGGGAGGACCCATCCACGAGTTTCTCCAACTCCTCTGATGTGAAGGCAGGGGCCCTTTCCCCAGACGCATGAGCCATTGTCTCTTCCAGACTGAGGTCAAAGCAGCACTTGCAGTGTAGGTCCTCTCCTGTCGAAGATCAGGTATTGAGTGATTGAACAGATAGAAAGTGGTGGTAACGTCCGCGGCGGTGCGTACTGTCACCGCCGGCGTACATCGTCATTGGCTCCTGGGACCCATAGGGTCCAATGTTAACCAATGCAGCATTGCGCTGCGGTCTTCGACCGCCTACCGCAATGGTGTACAACGCCAGCGCAGTTACCTCACATCCCATTGTCCCACTTTACAGGTCAGGCAGCCGCCATTTCAGGGACCCACATAGCTTAATTTTTAACTGTGTCACACATACCTAAGCCTAGCCTCAACACACATACACGCCAATTTTCGGATTATGATTCGTGTTCTGTGTAAGCTGTGGGTACGTACCACTGAGTTGTTTTACTCTGTGCTCGCTGTTGTCCTTCATAGGCACCGTCCGCTGGGACATGTGAGGAGATGGCGGCATCCTCCGGTGTACAGACCTCTGGTGGACCTTTCGACAATGGAGGAAAGACATGTGATCATCACCCACAGGCTTGACCGTGCCACAATCCAGGAACTGTGTGCCCAGCTGGAGCCAGACCTGATGTCAGCTATCCGCCATCCCACAGGAATCCCCCCTCAAGTGCAGGTGCTGTCAGTACTCCATTTCCTTGCAAGTGGGTCATTTCAAACAACAGTGGGCATAGCATCAGGGATGTCCCATCCTATGTTTTCCAACGTGTTGTCCAGAGTGCTGTCTGCGTTGCTGAAACACATGCAGAGCTACATCGTTTTCCCTCAGGTGGAGGATTTGCCTACAGTGAAAGGACACTTCTATGCCCTGGAACATATCCCCAACATCATAGGTGCCATTGATGGGACCCATGTGGCTTTGGTACCCCCGCAGGAGTGAACAGGTGTACAGAAACCGGAAGAGTTATCATTCCATGAATATGCAGATGGTGTGTTTGGCAGACCAGTACATCTCCCATGTGAATGCCAAGTTCCCTGGCTCAGTGCATGATGCCTACATCCTGCGGAATAGCAGCATCCCTTATGTGATAGGTCAAGTCCAAAGGCACTGTGTGTGGCTATTAGGTGAGCACCTGGAAGCAAGTCAGTGGGAATGGTTGTCTGGGTATATCCCTCCAGGTTAGTGTGTGTCTAACAGTTGTCCCACGCCATTTGCAGGTGACTCTGGTTACCCCAACCTGTCATGGCTACTGACCCCAGTGAGGAATCCCAGGACAAGGGCAGAGGAACGCTACAATGAGGCCCATGGGCAAACTCTACTCACCAAAGAAGGTGTGCCAGATCATCGTGGCCTGCTGTATGCTTCACAACTTAGCTTTGCGATGACAGGTGCCTTTTCTGGAGGAGGATGGTCCAGATGGCGGTGTTGTTGCAGCTGTGGAGCCTGTGGACAGTGAAGACGAGGAAGCAGAACAAGAGGACATGGACAACAGGAACTCGGTGATCCTGCAATATTTCCAGTGAGACACAGGTAAGGATACAAACCTGCCTACTACATGTAATTTAACACTACTACCTCTCTACTGTCTGTTGTTTTCACCCAGTGTATGGTCACTGAGTTGTCACTTTCCCTTACGATTTCACTGATGTGTGTCCCACAGTGTGACATCTGCTTTGTTTCCTCATGGACTAGAGCTGTGTGATCTAGGTATGTTGACATTACGATTGAAAGAACATTTTGCCACTGTAATTGCTAATACACTATTTCGAAATCACAGACTGACTCCAGATTGTTTTGTGCTTCAAGGGTGTTTATTTAAGTGCTCAATATTGGAGGGGGTTGTAAAATGGTGAGGGGAAATGGTGGAAGAATGTCCATGGCAGAGTCCAGTCTATTAGTCTCACAGTTACATTGTCCAAAGGGGCATAGGAAGTGGAGCTGGGGTAGTTTGAGGATGGACAGGGTGACAAGGTGGGACAGAAGGATGACAATCAGGGTGGTCTCATTTGTTGGCGGGGGTCTTGGCACCATTCTCTGTCTGTGTCCTCGATCTCAGGGACCGTTTGCGGGGTGGTTCTCCCTCTGCAGGGGGTGGGGTACTGGTGTGGTGGTCCTGTTGCGGTGCCTCCTATCCACTAGCGCCGGCGGAGGTGGTGGGCAGTTCATCGTCCATGCTAGTGTCAGGGGACGTGTCAGTGTCCCTCCTGGTGTTGAGTACATCCTTCAGCACCCCTACGATGGTGCCCAGGGTGGAATTGATGGCTCTGAGTTACTCCCTGAAGCCCAAATACTGTTCCTCCTGCAGGCACTGGGTCTCCTGAGACTTGCCCACTACCGTTGCCATTGTCTCCTGGGAGTGGTGGTAGGCTCCCATGATGGAGGAGAGGTCCTCGTGTAGAGTGGGTTCCCTTGGCCTGTCCTCCCCTTGTCGCACAGCAGCCCTCCCAGTTACCCTGTGTTCCTGGGCTTCCGTCCCCTGGACCGTGTGCCCACTACCACTGCCCCCAGGTCCCTGTTGTTGTTGGGGTGGTGGGTTAGCATGGGTTCCCTGTAGTGGTGGACACACTGCTGCTTGACGTGTCCTGGGGACAGAGGTATGGGCCCGCTGGGTGGGTGCTGTGCTGGTGTTTCCAGAGGGGGGAAGGTCTGTAGTACCTGTGACTGTGTGAGGGGAACCGACTGTCCAGAGGTCCCCGATGGGCCGGGCTGGTCATCTAGATCCAGTTGGACAGAGCTGCTGTCATCACTGTGGGCCTCTTCTGTTGTTGGAGTGGACATGTGTGGACCCTCCTGTCCGGTGACGTTGGGTAGGGGTCCTGCAGGGGTATAAAAGGATGCTTATTACATCTGTGTGTGGCATGGTGTTCAATAGGTGGGTGTCCGTGTACCCCAGTGCTTGCATTCCTGTGTGGGACCTTGTGTGATGGTGGTTTAGGGGGGTGTATGGGTATGTGCAGCGGCCATGCTTTGGTGATGGGTGTCCATGCTTTGTTGTTGCATGCAGGGCTTGGTGTTGGGATGGGTGGGTTGTGATAGTGGGACATTTGTGAGGAGTAGGAATGATAGGGGTGAGGGTGGGGGTATGTGATGGCAATCAGGTAGGGTGGGGGACGTAATAGTAAAGCTTTAACTTACCAGAGTCCATTCCTCCATCTACTCCTGCGGGGCCCTCAGGATGCAGAATCGCCAAGACCTGCTCCTCCCATGTTGTTAGTTCTGGGGGAGGAGGTGGGGGTCTGCCGCCAGTCCGCTGAACCGCAAGGTGGTGTCTTGAGACCACGGAACGCACCTTCCCCCGTAGGTCGTTCCACCTCTTCCTGATGTCATCCCTATTTCTTGGGTGCTGTCCCACTGTGTTGACCCTGTCCACTATTCTTCGCCATAGCTCCATCTTCCTAGCAATGGAGGTGTGCTGCACCTGTGATTCGAATAGCTGTGGCTCTACCCGGACGATTTCCTCCACCATGACCCTGAGCTCCTCCTCATAGAACCTGGGGTGTCTTTGCCGTGCCATGGGGTGGTGTGGGTGATGTGTGGGGTGGTGTGTGTAGTGATAAGTGGGGTGCTATTTAGTGGTGTGTTGTGTGAGGCGCGTGGAAGTAATGTGGGTGATGGTATTGTGTGCTTGTGGATGCTTGGTAGTTGTTTGTGGTGTCTCTCTCTGGCCTTCTCTCTGTACTTGTGGTCGTAGGGGTTTGTGGGTGATGTGGGTGTGTGTTTTATATTGTATTGAGTGTGTGGGAGTGGTGTATGTATGTGTATCAGGTGTGTGTATTTTGAATTGGCCGATGTGGTAGTGTTTTGTAAATGTGTGTGTATTTTGAGCACAGCAGTGTGTACCGCCAATGGAATACCGCGGTTGAAAGACTGCTGCGTGGATTCGTGTGTCGAGATAGTGTGAATTTCTGTTGGCGTGATGGTGGAGGTTTGTTTTTTGCCAGTTTATCACTGACCTTTGGTGTGGCAGACTTGTGTGGGTGTCTGAATTTTGGCGGATTCCGTGCTGTGGGTCATAATAGCTGTGGCGGAATTTCGCGGCCGCGGCGGTGTGTTGGCAGTCTTCTGCACGGCGGTAAGCAGCATTTACCCCCAATGTTGTAATTAGGGCCTTTGTGTGGTTTGTGCACCATATGTAATGACCTTACAGTAAAATGTGCCAAATGGGATTTTAAGGCAATTTTGACTTTTTTTTCGGGGTCAGAGAACATACGCTGGTCACTGAATAGCAGTGTCCCAGTGTTGGAGTTCATAATTAGCAGCAGGTGAGTCCCCCCCAAAAAAATGGTAAACCACCCAAAAATGGATCACTTTGGAACAGACAGATTCTGGTCCTACTGCAAAGCCTGGCAGCTGTTCATCTTACTAAAGCAAAGCTTCCCACTGATGCCTTTTAATGGGCAACTGACCCTCTGATTTCACTTTTCTTTTGTTCCCTCTACATAGGTATTTGTTATCTGTGCTTTTGGAAAGCTTTCATTTTTGGTGATTTTATCATAGTCCTCTGTACCACTCTGCACAATGTCTTCCCAGAATGAAGAATGCCACTTCAACTGGGGCTGTGATGAAGACACGTGGTAGTATCTTCACACTCTATACAACATTTATGGAAAAAAGTTAAGTAAATGCTGTTCATGTTTTTTAATCTTTTTATACTGACTATCCTGTCTCATATAATGTCTATATTTTGCCTATTTTGGTAACCAGCTACTTCCAGACTACAGATATATTCCCTCCAACTGAAAAGTGATCAACTGTTTCTCTCAGCTATGTAATCTTTTGATTGTTTCCTACTCATTTCTTTTTGTCCCAGACTACCCTAGGTCATGTCTCCTGGGTGTAGTTATTCTCTATTAGATGTTTTGAATCCCCATCATTGATGGTATGGGCTCTTCGGTGTGTTCTCTTTTCCAGACACAAGGTAATCTTGAACTGAGATATATGGAAAATCTATATACCCAGATTAGTTCTGGATTGGTAACATGTTGCATATTGATAAGGCAATTTAGGTGTGTTTTGTATGCCCCATGTAGACGGATATCTGTTCAAACTCTCATTTGCAGGTGTTTACCTGACATCTTTGGTACTGAAGAAACCAGCAAAGTCATAATATTTGGGGTCAAAACATCGACTTTTTCAAGTTCAAGAAAACCCTGATTATAGCACATTAGACACTAGGAACATTGAGCAAAAAATATTTTGTATTGTTTTCATGGAGTTCGGTACTTGGACATGACCTATTTACTCATGTCATATGTCTATATTTGTTGTTCTTAATGCTTGTTTGTCATTTGTTGTGGCACATTGTCCTTTCAACATTCAATGTGTCGTCACTTGGAGCACCTAATTGTTCTTTTTTTTGATGGGTCAGTCTATGTATACACTCCTACTTGAACATTTTGATAATCATATACATATATGAATGATTTGTAAATACTTTCACAAATATACAACTTTTGTATAAAAACAACTATAACTGTGCTGAGTTGCTAGATTCTTTTCCCAAAGTGATTCTTTTGGATCCCATAACCATACCATTACTCTTTGTAAAACTTCTTTCTTGGCAGAACAATTGTGTGTATTGTATGTGCTGGGTGTATTCAAGCATAGGTTTAGGGCAGGAAAAGATGACTTGTGGTTCAATTCAATACCTTGTAATTCAGACCACTTGCAATTGGATGCAAAGTAGAATTTGAAGACTGTTTACTTACTGGTTTGAATGTGGTTTAAACATCAGAGATTCATGTAGTGTCAGTTGGGTCTCAATACTTTCCCATTTAAAAATCTTCTTTTCAGTCTCTCCTGCACTCCTTGATTGTTTGCACTTCTTGATTGTTTACAAAACTTCTCAAGCCAGTCTTGGTTCTGTGAGCTCAAGAGGAATAAGATTGTTAGTGTATCTTGTTAAGATCCCGTTCCTGTCCCAGAGCAAGGACATTCTGGTGACATGTTATTTCTGCAACAGCAGTTTTAAAGCAATTGGTGTTTATAATCACCTTCAAATAAATCTTTATTTCCCCCCTGCAGTTGATGCAATGATTGGATGTCTGATAGAATCTGTGAAGGTGTCTCTTTCTCTTCAGAGTTCAAACAAGATTATAAAGAAATTGGTACCTACTGTGCCTCCGAGGAGATTGGCCAAAGTTGTAGGATGTTTGTTAGCACTAATAAAAGCTATAGTTACAACTTCCTTACATTATGATACTCTACGGTGTCTGTAAACCTCGCATTTAAGAAGAGGCAAGCCGTACTCACCCTTGGTCTCCCTACCTTAAGATGCAACAGAGGTATGGGTTGGTGGCTCTCTTGGAGGCTTTGAATTGAAAATCAGTTTTTGACTGAGTGCCAGATATAATTTATAATTACTTACCATAATTCACAGGCTTCAACCTTATCATAACTGAGAGTCTAGTCTTCTACGATTCCGGGACGAGGGATGCCAGGATGACAGATTCCAGAAGCATCTTATGCTCCTGAGCAATGTAACTGTTTTCTTTTCTTTTGAACTGCCACATGTCTTTGTATTGTTTATCACAAGGAGAAGATTTAAAGATTTAAGATGTGAAGAAGTACTTAGAGTTGCCCTACAGCTACTTATCAAGTCCTCCTCCCCCAACTTACGTAAGAGCATGTTCACGCTCCCTTACCCTTCCTGACATTCTTAAATCCTGGAAGCAAAACTTTACCAATTCTGTCACATATGGTATCGGGCCAGAGTTGCAAGACAAACACTTTCCGTGTTTTGTTGCATTTACTTGTGAGTCCTTCTTAACACCCTCATGTCTTGGGTGACCCAGTACTTAAGTCAACTCCCAAACATTTTTAGTTTGTATCCAAGAATGCTCTAGTCCTAACTTTTATTTCCCAAAATCCTAGTTTTTAGGTGTTTATTTAGATTAGCCATTTTAGTTATAGCTCCATGCACGTTAGTTTAACACACTAGGCCGCTGTGCACTTTAACCTAGATATATTTTATTCGGCTTTGCATTGTTATTTTTACAATAACAGTTTTACGGTCTTGTATTATTTTCATCTATCTAACTGTTTTTGCTTAGCCCAGCACTGTGTTCTCAAACAAGACATTCTTGATCACTTTGTGCTTCATTCAAGCCTACAGTTTGGTACATTGCCGTTGAACATGGAAGAAGTTTATTCTCTAACATTCGTAGAAAATACACATCTTTACGTAGGGACATTTTCTCAGAACATCAGCTGTGTTATTATAAAAACACTTCCTAGTCCCATTACACGTTAAGAGGGAGATTCCAGCCAGGGAACCACGACTGTATGCTGATTGCTGAATGCTTCCCTACAGATGCTAACGCAGACCACAGGCCTTTGCACAGGTATGAGGGTCGATGTCTTCCCGGGTTAGATCTTAACACGCTGTGCTCAGATTATGACTTAGATAGGAAATAGTCCATCAATCATTATTCTTATGCTTCACTCTTCTCGTCACCATTTTAATATTTTCATGTTGTGTCGTCCTGGTTATTGCAGCTCACGCTTTGCTATCTAAGATGGAGTTGTTTTATTAAATCAATAATTGAAACATATACTGCTTCTATGTGTAATTTATATATGAGATTGAATTGTGAATGAGAGAACCGGATGCGACCTGAGTGACCACGACTTCCCTGAGAAGCCTAATATGTCATGTGCTCGGCTGCCCAATCAACCCTATCGTTTGGTAGAGATGAGGCACTGCTAGTTAGCTGGAGCAAAACCCGGATTTAGAGCGACAGGTGTCACCCACAGTGGGTCAGACTCAGTCTCCCACACCGTGGACGATCTTGCAGCTCAAAATCCAGTAGTCTCATTAGAATAATGAGAGCCTACGCAACATGGCGCCGCCAACGTTTGGTCAGGCTCTAATTTTCGGGTCCTCCGGAGCATCTCTGTCTCATTATATATAATGACACCTCAATGCCGTATGCAGAGACGTCTGTGGTACTGAGGATTTCCACCACAGCTGTGTAGGTGATACCACTACAGCTGGAGGTTGTTCAAGCTTGAACTTTAAAAGGAAAATCTCATTTTGGTGTGCCTACTCTGAACTCATAGTGTTACTATCATGGCAAATCCCCAACAGGTACAAATAGCGGTTAACAAGAGACAACATCTAACAGCACATTTACTAGTGAATGGCCTAACGGCCCAGGGGGTCCGGTCACATTTGTGGTGGACGCCCATTCATCTTGTAGAACAGAACTTTTTTACTCTTGGGTCACAGTTCCAGCAGTTGATGGGAACACAAATACATTTCACCAACATACACCTGCGAATGCGCCTGGACAATACAGAGCATACACATATTTAGAGATACCTCTATCTTATCAAGAACATAATAATTGGCTTGATGCCGCCCTACCCCACACAATATTACCTGTAAGGTTAGGTTCACTAAGTAATGACGGTCCTACCTGGCCTTTATTGGCCACCCATACACCACATCCTGCAGTTGCAAATTTAAGAGTAGCTGAGGTTTGTCACTTGTATATTGAATTAATAGACGATTAGTACAATTTGTGATGCAAACACTAAATACAAACCCAGCATGTGCTGCTCCAGCACATCCACATGCAGCAATGTCAGGTATTAATCCTGCGACTGTACATTCGATTATGGGTAAAGTACCTGCCAAACGAGAGGAAACTCCATTTTGGTTAGCACAGAAAATTAATACGCTGGAGGCAGTATTTCCCCATATGGGACCTCAGGATAAACATAGAATATTAACAATGTGCTTGCCTTTTGGGATTGTCCCAACAGTAGAAAACTGTAATACTTGGGGCACAGTATTTGCCGAGCTCTATACAACCGCACATGGTACACCGACACTTGCCAACTTACCGGAAGTGTTGAAACAAATTCAAGATGAATACGGGGCTGCCCCAGCCCTAGATTTGGGGATGCATTTGATGGGCAATTTTGCCACAGTATCCTCAATCATTTTAAGTAACCTTAGAGTGGAAGCGGCCGCAATTGCAGTGCGCAAGCAGCTTCGTGATGTTCCACAACAGGATCAGGAACGAGAGCTGCCTAAAATAATAGCAGAGACCTATTAAAGTATTGGCCAAGATAGCTTAGAGGACAGACCACAAAAACCACAATTTCAGGGTAAATCGAGTAAGGATTCCCCCAAGCAGGCACCTGAGGGTAATAAGAAACGCTGGGATAAAAAGCAATAAACTCCTAAAAAAGAGAGGGGAGAATCTCCGCCTATGGAGACCCCACAAAATAGGTATAATCTCAGAAATAGAGATAATATAAAAACGCCTGATATATATCAATATACTGATACACGCCAATCTCGTTCCTTTCAGGACTCATCGGAAAAAAGAAATGAGAGAGGTGGGGGATCAGAAGGAAGAACAGAGTACGTGAAACCGACACAGGAATCACAACGCTCTTCAGAGGTTTCTGTTAAAAAGGAAGAGAAACCCGCCCAACAAAAACAACAATTTAAAAAGAAAAAGGTGGCAGCAGTCGCAGTCCGACATGCCACACAGGAAAAGGGTCCTCTTGAAGAACAACAACTGGACTCTAGCCTTGCTAGACAGCGCGGCAGAGGTCACAATAGTTTGCCGAAATCTTCTAGAGCATCTAGAGGTGAAAGCAACTGATGACTTTATACAAGTAGAAACTGTGGACATGCGTGTCTCCACACGTGATAGCGTGTACAAAGTAACGTTACAGTTAGAAGGAGACATTGAACGCACAATAGACGCAATCTTTTGGGATCGCATAGTAAAAGTATATGATGTCTTGTTGGCAGAACAAGATTAGCCCCTGACTTTGTCCATACCTGCCCAGATGGAGAAGAAGTCATTAAGCCTTCTTTCTCACCCCTTGTTCCAAAGGACCTCGCTGAATCCTATTCTATTGAATGGGCTTTGGCACAGGCACCTGCATTATACAGAAATCACGTGGGATGGGATAAAGAATCCCCCTACCACGTAATTCCAATTAAAAGTGAACCTCAGCCCCAACTGCAGTATCCTATAAAACATGAAGCAAAAGCACCAGTGAGAGAAATACTCACGCAATTAGAGTACCAGGGTGTAATTGAACCTTGTGTCTCGCCAATGAATAACCCATTATTCCCGTAGCTAAACCAGACCATTCATACAGAATGGTATTAGACTACAGACATTTAAACAGTCATACACGTACCTATGCTATCCAAAACTCGCAAAGCACAGCACTAATGAGCAACATAGTGCGTAAAAAATACAAAACAACATTAGACATTTCCAATGGGTTTTTCTGCCAGAATATAGCACCTGAGAGTAGAGACTTAACAAGTTTCAGCGCACTAGCATCCCAGAAAAAATTCTGTTGTTTACCTCAGGAGTATAAGAACAGCCCAGGACTGTTCACAGCTCGTGTCACTGCTATTTTGCACAAGATTGACCCTGAAGCATTGTCCTATGTAGATGATATCTATCTCATGGATGATGAATTACTATAACATTTAAGACGGGTAGCGGGTGAGAGAGCGTATCTTATATAATCTATATTAACATGAAATGTTTATGAATTAAGGTGTGATGATGCCGCATAGAAACTATAATAATAGCAATTTTGCTTAGACGTGCACTTGAATTGTGACCACGAAGAGTGGCCACCAATGTATACGCAAACTAATAATGATAACCAAAATGTTTATGTTACGTTCAAATGAGCTTATACTAACATTTGCGTTGTTAAATCTGTATTGAAAACATCATAGGCCTTAAGTTAGCATGAGCTGCAGCTTAGCTGCTTGGCTCTCATATTAAATGCATTTTTCTATTTTTCAGTGTGCTGACTCACAGGGTACATGACCCTGCAAGTTCTTTTTGGAAGATGAATGTAACCATGTAGATCCGTTTCCCACCGCTTCTCATCGTCTTGCAAAATAAATGTTAAAATGAATTGAAACAGTGTAGAATGATGTAATGTACAAGGTCATTCAAACCGGTGAAGACAATGGAACTGCTGACCAAAAGATGTGCAAAGAATTACAGGAGGATGAAATCACAAAGGACATGCCATTTCTATAGACGTCAATTATAAGGACCAATCAAACTTGTAAAACAATATGGGGTGAAGATTAGGATTACCTAATGCTTAATTTGATAGGTTAAAGATAGTGGGGTATAACGAATGTCCAATAGAATTTTGGGGGAATGTACATTGAAAAAGGGATAAAAACCCATGTCACGGAAAGTCATTAAGAATTAGGTAGGGAATGCTATTGATTTTATCCAGAAACTCTGTCACTCTGTTTGGTGACTTTTTGGTTTACTTAAAACCATCCTCACCCTTAGATTACCCATTTACACTTTACCTCCTTATGAGGGAAGTGCCCTTTTGCCCCAGAGCTGAGTTCTGACTGATAGCGATTTGACTGATGTCCTGAAGACGAAGACTGAACCTGTGCGCTGACCTAATCCTTGGAGAGTAATTATGACAATGCATTTGTGATTTGTCTGTTTGCTTTTCTTTTCTAGGTACCAACTGCTTGCTTTTGACAGAGACCTTAGCTAGATGTTTTCCAAATTAGTGTTCTAAATTGTTTTGCATGAAGCCCAACATGCGAATGCTAATCAGTGGTTAGGACAGGTGTTCATCAAACTGATGCAAATAGACAAACGACCGAAACTATGCTATGTTGAAGCTGACGTGTTATTGACACTCTGTTAAAATTGATCTATGTTCATGCCGTGTTATGTTCTGATGTTTGTGATTCTCGCCTACATGAAAGCTTATCAAAGTTGCCATATTGTGACTATGCTATTATGTTTCTTGGTGTTGAGATTAACGCATTTGCTGTTAGATTGTAATTAATAGGGAATAAAATTCATAAAATTCTACTAAACAAGGTGTGGTTATTCATGGCTGAAAGGTCATGGTAATGTCTTTGAATTGATCAATGACTCTGACTAAAGTGAAATGCATTGTCGTGATAAATATTGATGACATTATTAATGTATTGATTGATATATTGATTAGCTATCTCGTCCTAAGGTGTCTCTCAACTGAGTCAAAAGATTCATTGGCCTAGAACGAGTCCTGATGTGTAATAAAATATCATAAAGGGACTCGTTAGCACCCGCATTGTTGTAGGGTTTGCTGAATTTGGATACAAATTTAACTTAAAAAAACAAAAATAGCCTTCCTCAGCGTCCTGTTCTTAGGACATGAGCTGTCAAGTGAAGGGAAAAGCCTAGCACCACAAATCCTAGAGAAATGCACACACTTACAACCACCGAATATGATAAAAAAACTCCAATTACTATTGGGTTTCCTAAATTTTGGCAGAACCTACATTCCAGATTATGCTACACGCATAAAACCGTTATATGACTTAATACGTCCCGATTTTTCAAGTAAATTTTGGGCAATTGAACATACACGCATACTTTGAGAGTTGCAGACAGATATGCTTGCAGAACAACACCTACATAAGAGGGACAACAAAACAAATATGGTCATCAGAGTAATAGCTGGGGCCATCTGGTGTGACGTTTAATGAAGGTGAGACAGTCCTGATTGCATACAAATCACACTTGTACTCAGCGGCGGAACAATGCTTTGCTCCCACAGAGAAAATTCTCACTGCTGTACAGATGGCTGTCATTAAAGAAAGACCTCTTGCCCAAGGAAAATGCATTATTGTTGTTTCTCCAATTCTAGCCCTAGGGGCTGTTACAAAAGCTAGCGTTCCAAACGCAAAAGCATTATATCCACGTTGGATACAATGGGCTACGTCTCTGACAGCCACTGATGTAGACTACATTTTTGACCCAAAGTTACAAACTCAGGAATTTTTACAATATGAAATAGAATATCCAGTTCCAGCAAATACTTTGCCTATTGACCAATATCATAGAGTCATGAACACAGATGGCTCTGCACAACCTGCAACTGGAAGTGGCTACATGGAGGGCGATAAATTTTGTCCTCTACATACCTTTGCACAGGCCCTAGGGGATTGTACAGCACAATTGGCTAAGCGAAAAGCTCTGCTGATGGCACTGGAACACACGGATCCTGTACAGCCTACGCTGATTGTTTGTGATTCATATTACTGTGTCCAGTCCTTTAATGAATACCTGCATTATTGGCGCCAGAGTGGGTTCAGAGATTCTAAAGGTAACTCCAATAAACATAGACTTCTGTGGAGGAAGGTAGCAGATCTGAAAGAGACGCTACCGAATGTCCATGTTGTGCACACACTTGGACACCAGCGCTTTGGAATACATGTTGCTGGAAATACACTGGCTGATGAAGCCACAAAGTCAGCAGTGGCAGTAGCCACTGTAGCTGCAGTGACTCGCTCGAGTTCCAAACCGGACGCAGACATTTGGGCTGCCTTGACAGCTACGGCTGATGGTACACCCTATCCTAAAGCATTTCCTAACAAATATCACTATCGTATGGGAAGTATGGTGAACGCTGAAGTTAAGATACCAGGCGTAGGTATACGAGACATCCCAAACAAAGACATAAGATCACAATTGATTAAAGCAGCGCATGAAGGGGTGGCATCTGCCCATGCTGGTGTTGCGGCTACAATTTCAATCTTGCAGGCCCCTTATTGGTGGCCAGGTCTCTATAAGGAGACTAAGCAGTATGTCCTTTGTTGTGACATCTGTCAACATTCAAAGTTTCCACTGCCAAGCGCCCACCGCAGACACCCCTCTTAATTTCAAACAAACCATTACAATGTGTGTACTTGGACCACTTTGGTCCCTTAACACCTGATAATAAATACAAATATATTTTAGTCACTGTTGATTCATGCTCCAGATTTGTATGGGTGTGGCCACAACGCTCAGACTGTTATTAAAGATTTGCGAGTCTTTATCGGTACATATGCAGTTGCGGCTTTCTATCCAGACCAGGGCCCTGCTTTCGCCTCAAGGGCATTCAGGGACTCCATGGCTTTATTTAGGGTCCAACTCCAGTACCATTTCATCCCGAGGGAAATAGTGTTGTGGAGCGACTAAACAGCGGTTTAAAGCAATCCTTAACTGTCAGAGTCTTAAGGATGGGTCGTAGTTGGCTTAACCACCTGTATGGAGTCCAGAGAGCACTAAATGATCTGCCTAGAAGGTCCCTGGGGGGGTCGTACTTCATATGAGTGTCTGTTCAGAACTCAAATGTATGTTCCGGATCTTGATGGTCCTGGCGTGGAGGCAGCTGAAACACCTTTTGACATAAATGAACGTGTCACTATCTTAGAGGAATTGCAACAGTTTCATGATGATAATTCATTCAAAAGTGCTACCTCCACAGGAATTAAGGATGTGCCTGTAACAGCTACCGGCTGGATTCCCAGATTTGGGGATCTCGTACTTGAGAAGGTCACAGTGAAAAAGGAATTTGGCCCTTCCTATCGAGCACCAGTCCCTGTATTGGGGATATACAGTACCAGAACTGTTATTCTACCACCGTTGACCGGTGCCAAAGAAAATTGTTTTGACTCCATTGACAATGTCAAACTACCCCATGTGGCCGATCCTGCACAGCCGACCAAGCGGAACATCCAGTAGTTCCCGAATCCCTCCCACTACTGGTGAAGAAGTTCCTCTACAAGTTGTTTATACCAACACCTCTCCGAGCTTGGGGAGTGTGGAAGATGATCTTGCATTAGTTCCACTAACGTCAACTAATTTAGAAACATTTGACCAAGTCAACTTGATTCCAACACAAACAGATGGTGTTATCTATAGTGTGCCACCGCATGAAACACCGACCGCACCACTGACAACGGCTCTGCCATTTGCACAAACTGCCTCTGGTTATTTTGCCGACTTCAACAATGATTTCTCAGACTCATTCGCTTCTTCGACAGCGGATTTGTCAAGTACACGTAAGCTAACCAACTGGTTTAAAGAAACATATTTTATTTTTCCATAGAATTATCTATGGCTCTTTTTGACTGTCCTAGCCTTTCTACTTTGGATTGGTTTTGTCAGTACCTTTTTCTTGTTAATACATGGTCATTTTTTACTGAAAGATCAACAGTTGAACTGGTTGAGGAAGTTTTTAAATTACATTTTTCATCACATAAAGTCCGAAGAGACTTATCCTTTGTGAACATTTCCACAGGGCCAATTCCTGATGGGGATTGTTTGGGACAAAGTAATGTTTGATACATATGGTCCCACAGAAGTTATTCAAATATCGTATGTGTTCAAATTATCAATGAATGATATAGTAATTCCAGGCATTGTTTCTGATGATTGGGATGTGAAAACAGTTGATTCTATGATGACTGAATTGCAATATTATACTGTCTTTGAAAACAAAGATGTTTACAAATTTAAGGAAAATTATGGTGATCTGTTTTGTTATAATTATTATGGGCACCATTTCATACATAGGGCGAGCAGTCCCAAAACTGTTTTTAATTACACGCAATGTGAACATTGCCCGACTCTGCCACAAGGGAGTTCCAAAACATATTCTGAAAAGTTTGCATATTTTTCTGGGCACAATCAAAAGAATGCTGAGTCATGTTATTTTAAAGTACCACCTACTAAGGATATACATATGTTATTGACCAATACGAAATTTATAGATTCAGAATCCTTTGTTTCCCAGTTATTGATAGGAGGCTATGAATATTGGTTCAAATCAATTGATCTGAAAAGTGTGTGGGGAACAAAAAATTGGCAAATTAAGGGAAAGGAAACATTGTTTAGAGCATGCCTTATTCCTGTACAAATGATCTTTTTAAACAAAACAGTACAACAAACAAGTTGTTTAGGCTTAGCTAAAATTAGGGAATTAAACATGCCCAATATACCTGCCCCCGCAAACTTTTATAAATGACAAAAATATACAAATGCAACTGAAAATGAGCTCGATGAGTGGGTCCAGAATGGTACATTTAATGCTTCACTGACACGTCCTGGCGGGTGGTTATTGTGGCCATTAGATATCAATGGGTGTCACCACTGTTTTAATAAACTCCTCAGGGGGTTTTAGGATGATTAGGCCAGACCCTTGCTATATATCACCTGAGCATGCGGGTAGAATTACAACATATAGCGTGGGAAAATTATGCCAGCAGTGGCTAAAATCATCCTCACTAGACGCGGTTAGAGAACACCTCAGTCTCATGTCTAACTCCACTGACTTACAAGATTTCTTGTCAGGCCCCAGAACACCACGTAGGAAGCGTTTCTTATATGCAGCATACAATGAGATTTGGAAACATTCCTAACAAGCTGCTGCTGCCCGCTTAAGGCAAATAGATCAGGAAAATCTAAAAAAGGCATTAGCTGTTGTGGATAATGGGATTAACACCTTGTCCAACCAGATATATACCATAAATAATATTGTCTCTTCTGCTATAGACATTATACAATCAAATATGTCTTCTTTACACCACGGACAGAGTCAGATCAGGTCCATTATGCACCTGGCTTAGGGTTTCAAATCTTGAAGGCGGGTCGCGTCCCATGGCAACACGTCAGTGCAAGGGGGATATTTTCTTCACGACATCTAACACGACAACAACAACTAATGGCTAAGAAGGAAGCGACATGTCATGCTTAACATCAAGAAGTTAGAAAAGTTGCCTTTTACTGTGGCCGAAATACCATTGGCTGAGTGGTTAATACATGGGGTATTAATCTGCCTATTTCCACACTACAATTCACCTCCTGTTTAAAACACATTCCGGTAGACAGATATGAAAAACTGGGAGATAGTTACATCCATGAGGTGTGGAAGCTTCCCTTCTCGTACAAATGCTTCAATGGCATGAAAGAGGTCTTTCTTAGCGGTAGTGAATGCGAGACTTCAGTCAGCCATTCGATGATTTGTAAACAGCTGTCCTTGCATGGGGCGTGTAACGCCTCGGCTGCAAATTTGGCTTGTTATCTGAAGGGAGTCTCAGTCCCTTTGATTAGATCTACGTTCCAGGTGCTTTCAAACAGCAGCTACGTCCTTCTCAATAGTGAAGGCTGTTGTGGCATGCGGGAATGTACTGTTTCCCCTCACTAAATTTAGGGAGGTAGCTGATATTTGGCCTTACATTGCTACCTCAAATGTGAATTTTGACAAGCTAAGTAGACTCAAGGCTTCATTGTTTCAAAAGCATGTGGCCCTTACATCTGTACGCCAGACCTACGCACTTCAAGTGGCAAAGTCATCAGCAGAAATACAGTCCCTGTTAAATACAAACTTTCCCAGACACTTTGGTGAACTCGTGGGAGGAATATTTAATGCGTCCAGTACAACTGTAATCACACATTTTTTCAAAGCTGTTGGTTCTGGTTTCGTTCACACCTTCTCCTCCATATTCGGTTTGATACCTTTTGATATCCACTCAATTTTCGGTAGTATTTGGGGGGGATTTCTGATAACTTTGGCTGTATTAGCTGGCATCCTGCTGTTGTTTATGCGCAATGGCTGTCCCACCGCAAAGAGGCGAACTGACGGTGCTCCCATCAACGCAGCTGTGTCGTGAGCGAATGATGCAGTACTTTGGAGCAACACTCCTGGAGCAATTGCAGTGTGACTGGTCTTTGTCATTCAGACCGGTTCTGTATTGTGTGCAGCCCGTGTTTCGGTGCCTGTGGAGCTCTTTCGAACATGCACTGGAAATGTATCTTTCACAGCAGCGCTTGCCTGCAGTAGATGCTGATCTGTTGATGTTCTCACTGAGGGTTCATTACCAGACATGCACATTGAGGTTGCGTTTGCTGCATGAAGCTAATTATGAGTCACCCTTCCTGGGGGAAGTTGTCGACAACTCATCAATGGGCACTCCACGGGATGCCGTCTTGGTTGACACTGGGGCTATGGAACACACTTGCTCCTTGATTCTTTTTGGCGAGGACTTTCCGGCTTTAACATTTGCCGAAGTGGAAGATCTCCTGTTCTCCATGACTCGTACCTAGTTATAACTTTCCTAAACTGACATGTCTTTTGAATTCGGTTATAAGCCACATGCTCATGTTTTAAATTGCCAAGTAGTATGCTTGTGTGTCCTTTTAACTAGTCCAATTTGACCTGTTTTTTATATATATCTTAGGTTGATCTTTTAGCAATGAAATTTTAGTTTTGGCTTTGAACCACTTTCAACCAACAAGGGGAGGGTTTGGGTAGCCATTTAAGTTATAGCTCCATGCAGGTTAGTTTAACATACTAGGCCTCTGTGCACTTTAACCTAGATATATTTTATTCGGCTTCACATTGTTATTTTTACAATAACCAGTTTTATGGTCTTGTTTTATTTTCATCTATCTAACTGTTTTTGCTTAGCCCAGCACTGTGTTCTCAAACAAGACATTCTTGATCACTCTGTGCTTCATTCAAGCCTACAGTTTGGTACATTGCTGGTGAACGTGGTAGAAGTTTAGTCTCCAACATTCGTAGAAAATACACAGCCTTATGTAGGGACATTTTCTCAGAACATCAGCTGTGTTATTATAAAAACACTTCCTAGTCCCATTACATGTTAAGAGGGAGATTCCAGCCAAGGAACCACAACTGTATGCTGATTGCTGAATGCTTCGCTACAAATGCTAAAGCAGACCACAGGACTTTGCTCAGGTATGATGGTTGATGTCTTCCCGGGGGAACGTGAAAGGCAGAATTAGATCTTAACACGCTGTGCTCAGATTATGACTTAGATAGGAAATAGTCCATCGATCATAGTGACAATATGATAGCGTTATTCTTATGTTTCACTCTTCTTGTCACAATTTTAATACTGTCATGTTGTGTCGTCCTGGTGATTGCAGCTCACGCTTTGCTATCTAAGATGCAGTCATTTTATTAAACCAATCATTGAAACATATACTGCTTCTGTTTCTCATTTATACATGAGACTGCATTGTGAATGAGAGAACCGGATGCGACCTGAGTGACCATGACTTCCCTGAGAAGCCTAATATGTCATGCGTTCGGCTGCCCAGTCATCCCTATCCTTTGGTAGAGATGAGGCATTGCTAGTTAGCCAGAGGAAAACCTAGATTTAGAGCAACAGGTGTCACCCTCAGTGGGTCAGACTTAGGGTGTCATTCCAACCCTGGTGGTCATCGACCGCCAGGGTGGATGACCACGGAAGCACCGCCAACAGGCTGGCGGTGCTTCATTTGGGATTCCGACCGCGGCTGTAAAGCCGCGGTCACCCAGCCGGGTCTGGCGGTTTCCCGCCGGATTTCCCCCGGCTGGGAGAATCCTCCATGGCGATTCCGACCCCCTTCCCGCCAGCCTGTTTCTGGCGGTTTTTACCGCCAGGAACAGGATGGCGGGAACGGGTGTCTTGGGGCCCCTGGGGGACTCTGCACTGGCATGGGCAGTGCAGGGGCCCCCTAACAGGGCCCCAGCATGATTATCACTGTCTGCATAGCAGACAGTGAAAATCACAACGGGTGCAACTGCACCCGTCGCACCCCTGCAACACCGCCGGCTACATTCGGAGCCGGCTTCTGTGTTGCAGGGCCTTTCCCGCTGGGCCGGCGGGAAAGTCTGAATGGCCCCCGCGGTCTTCTGACCGCGGAGCGGTCATTTGACGGGGTAAGTTTGGCGGGCGGCAACCGCCGCCCGCCAAACTTGGAATGACCCCCTTAGTCTCCCACACCTTGGACGATCTGCTTAAAATCCAGTAGTCTCATTAGAATAATGGGAGCCTACGCGACAAAATGATCTAAGACCACACCCCATAGAAAACAGTATGTTGTTCAATTAAAACCTAGGAATAGAGCAATTCAGTCTTCAACTATCTTTTGGTAGCCCCTACAAGCAGTACCGTAGCATTGATGCCACAGGCTCTAGTGCAAGCAAGGAAAACCACCCATGTCACTATTGTTGGAATAGTGAAAGTAAAGCAATTATCAGGGCTCATTTGGTTCCTCAGGGCTCTTGGCCCGATGCACTGCACCTGCTGCACACATGGTAGCTGCACCCCTGCCTACAAGTTACAAGAAAAAACAGCAGTGGCATTCCTACTTTATACACATCCTATACTAGCCACTGTTAGACGGGTAACCCTGGAACAGTGGTACTCTGGGGACCTCTGGGAGTTGTTGACACCTATTCAGGGGGTCCCCAACAGTTTAGACAAATAAAATAGTATTAATAAATTACTTAAATGTGTAAAAATAAAAGAATAAAATGTACAACCCCACATTTAAAAATGTTCCTTAATATGAAGGAATTTGAAGGTGGAAGCAACACATGAAGTTGGTTCCCCCAATTAATCTGTGGAAACAGTGCAAGATCATGAAACAAAATATAGTATGGATAATGGGTTGCCTCCACTAAAATTACAACAGCTGCAACCTTCCCATTACATTTTATTATTTTTTTATTTTTATACTTGTTTGAATTAAATAAAATAGTTAATCATTTGAGTATTTGATGAGTATTTGTGTCTGTATTTTTTGCACTGTTTTGCAGTTCAAATCATTGCTATTGTTTAAACTGTGGTCAGTGGGTGTTCCTAGATTCCAGTAATGATTTAATGTGGCTGGATCCTAGTAATGGCTTAGTGGGAGTCCACAGATGTCAAAATGTTAGGAAACATTGTCCTCCAACATGTGTGCCTATTTTATGTGTCCTTCTGTATCTGTATACCAGATGACTCCATATTACCAGGTTTCCACTGCTCCAGTCCTAGGGCACTCTTTAACAAACCAGTTTTTGCATTTGTGTTAGCTCAAATAGATTTACAGATTAAGGTTGTTAAATAAAGCAAGATAGCTTATTTCATAACATGTAGTCATACAGTTAACTCTATTTTTGTACCACATGCGCACTGACACACAGTGCAAGCTTTCACGATTCCGGAATCATTGCATGAATAATGCATCCAGTTTGTTATTTGACCTTTCATTTCATGCACTTGTGAGTAGTAAAATGAAATAAAAGATCTGGAGTATGTGAGCCATTTATGAAAAGAACGGGGAAACTTGAGAACTCTCTATCATGTCCTTCCCACCATCCAGACATGTAAGAATTAACCCCCAAGCACATGTGCAATTTTAGATGTAGATATTTTTGTACTATCTCTTTGGGGACGTGTAAGATGGATAGGCACTATAGCCTGGACTCTTCCTCAGAAGAACTACAGAGGAATGGTCTGACCTCCACAAACTCCAAGGTGTCTTTTTTCATGACATTTAGGTCACTAGTGAATTGGTTACAATCCTAATTAGGGGATGTAGGTTTTGAAGACAACTACTATTGTTGTTGTTTTCACAGTGGTAGAAGTTCATATGTTCGGGTGATCAGTGTAGATATGCTACCAATAGAGAAGATTAGGTAGGTTTTGTTAGGTCCTAATGAATTACTGTAGATTCTTAGGGATGATAAGGACATGAAAATTTTGACCAACTCATTGACCCACATTTTTTGGATTAATTATAAACTAATAATTATCTAGTAGTATACAAGGAACATCATTTTCCATGCATTCTCTGATTTGTTCTTAACCTCAATATGGACTCTGGAAATGAATAAATATAAAACATTAGTAGTCTATTGTGGTTTTTATCCACCTCTCCACAATCTAGACAGCTTTTTGTGTCTCTCAGCATTGGAGGCATTTGAGAAAAAGATCTTCAGCAACTAGCCTCCTTGAGTGGCCCACTGGGCATTGCAGCACAGGCCCAAAGAGGAGCACAGCTCTTTGATGAAGCATGCCACTGTCGGGTGGACCAGAGCTTGTGATCCATTGAGCTAATGTTTCTATTGACCTAATTGGGTCTAGGTATTTAATATACAATCTAGGACCCCCAAACAGAATTGTATACTTTATTAATCTTGTTACATTTTGGAAGGACACATACTGAACCAATATTTCTCTCAGTCTCCCTTATTTAAATCCATATTTTTGTACTGCCATGACTAGATTGCAATGTCATTTTGTCATCTGTTCAAACCTGCATGGTCTGAAATAAGGAGATGTGTATGTGATATCATGGTGGCCACTTCAGCTCTGCAGTCTTACCGGTTGTGTGTGATTAGCTGCTCCATTCCAGGTTTTTTTTGCAATCTAGAACTTGTTGTCTTGTTAATGCCATAACGTAACCAAGAATAGAAGCCCCAGAATGCACATATAAAACTCTGAGCTAATGCTAATGCAGCTAGACATGCATGGTCCAGGAAACTTGGGGACTATTCCTCTTGCGACTTGCATCTGTTACTGTATGTTAAGGTTTAATTAATACTAGAGGTGGGTGAGCCAGTGAACGCTCAAGCCTGATGCCTAGCTCTGGCTCAGCTTTAGGCCTTCTTGGGCCCTTTAGCCCAAAATTAGCAGAGCTTTCATTTGGCATGAGATAGAGATACCAATCTTAGAAGATGGGTTTTTTGCTGAGTCCCAATGTCTGAGACCAAATGTGAGTATGTTTTTTTACCCATAATTTTATCAGTGTTTGGGGGCAGCTCATGCTGTTCCTCAGGAACTCTAGAGCCCCTTCTGAAATTAGCACAGCCTGTTGTCCGGCCATTGTCAATCTGTTTACAATGACAATCGGCCAGCCAGTGCAGGTACAGCATGTGGTGCTTCTCCTTCCATGCCACCTAAAAGCACAAGAAGGAGGCCTTTGCCACAAGAGGTGCTCAGATCTAGACTGGGAGCCAAAAGTATTCAAAAATGTCCCTTTTCCTTTTGTTGCTTTTCTTTGCTCTATCTTTCATTGGCCATCTCTTTCTCTCTGTCTCTCTCTCAAACTTTATTTCTCTTTTATTTGCCTGTTGTGCCTGCTGCCAAGACTCACAGAGGCAGTGATTATTGACCTTCAGAAATCATACCCAGTTCAATAAATACTGTCTTCGGCTCTTCCTGTTACGTTATTGGCTTGCCTTCTCTAATTATAGCATAACAAAGCTTTGTAGCTCTTGTTTCTTTTTGTCTCATGCATAGGAACTGGAAGTACGGGTGCTGGGGGTGCTGCAGTACCCCTAAAATACCTATGCTGGAGTTCAAAAGTTGAAAACACAATAAAGATGCTATTACATTTTGTCTTCATCATGCCACATTTGGTGTGCATTGAAAGACAGAGGTTGAATTATTTAGACAAATTGCTGCCTATTCCTTTAACATGGAGATTTTCTGAGTAGAAAGTGAGAGCATTTTAATAATTTAACTATGTGGCAAGTGGCGGCTCCTCTGCTTGAGCGTCGCCCCCCCGCCAGCACCAAAAACTGCAAACCTTTCACAAGGAAGGGAGAATAAACGATTTATGTTATCCCTTCCTTGTCACAGGGGCGGGGCCATGGGGTGACGAGCAGTGAGGGGTGGGCACTGTGCGCTCCCCTCACTGCACACATATGTTTGGCCGGCTCCAGCCGACCAAACATACATGTGCAGTAGGCTCTCTCCAGCCTGGCAACACTGTGTCTCAGCCTGTGCTTGAGTGCAGCGTTGACGCAGGAGAGATGAATGGATCTCCACCGAAACCAAAAAAACAGTCACCCAAGCCCTTGTAAGCAGCAAACAGGACTACGGCAATGCCCTCTATGCGGGAACCAAAGCCAAACTCCAGAAAAGGCTGCAACGCATCCAGAACATCTCCGTGCAGCTCATCCTGGACATCCCTCACCACTGCCACATCACAGGCCACATGAGAGACCTGCACTGGCTCCCCGTCAATAACCACCAAGAGAACGCACCAACAACAACGCACACAGCTACAAGGAAGTCTTCAACATCGTGAAGGAACTCTCCAACCTCAGCTCCAATGCCAACGACCTCCCACCATCACAAGACTCTCTGCGACTCCGTAGCCTCCTACTTCCACCGCAAATTTGCAACACCACAAACTCACCACCGACCGCCTCCTGCTCTCCTGGACCAACATCAATGACAACAACACCATTGAAATCATGAACACCATCCACTCCAGCTCACCATCTGACCCCTGCCCTCACCACATCCTCAACAAAGCAAGCTCCGTCATCGCACCCCAACTCCGGAAGGTCATCCATAGCTCCTTCGAGTCTGACTCCTTCCCAGAGAGCTGGAAACATGCTGAGATCAAAGCCCTCCTCAAAAAACCCAAGGCGGACCCAAAGGACCTCAAGAACTTCCGGTCTATCTCCCTGCAACCATTCCCGGAAAAAGTCATTGAGAAGGGTGTCAACAGACACCTGACCCACTTCCTCAAGGAGAACAGCACTCTGAACCCTAAGGAATGAAGGCCATCGCCAAATGGATGAAAAATAACTGCCTCAAACTCAACTCCAACAAGACGGTGGTCCTCATCTTTGGCTCCACCCTCTCCGCATGGGGCGACTGCTGGTGGCCTGCTACTCTCAAATCCGCTCTAATCCCTACCAACCACACAAGCAACCTAGGATTTATCCTGGACTCCTCACTTTCCATGATCCAGCATGTCAATGCCATCCCCTCCTCCTGCTTCAACACCCTCCGCATGCTCCGAAAGATTTACAAATGGATCTCCATGGAAACCAGAAGAACAGTCACCAAAGCTCTCGTAAGCAGCAAACTGGCCTATGGCAGTGCGTTCTATGCAGGAACCACAGCCAAACTCCAGAAACGGCTGCAACACATCCAGAACGCCTCTGCACACCACATCCTGGACATCCCCCACCACTACCTCATCACAGGCCACCTGAGAGACCTTCACTGGCTCGCTGTCAACAAGAGACTCACCTTCAAACCTCTCACCCACACTCACAAAGCACTGCACAATACCGGACCAGAATACCCTAACAGACGGCTCTCCTTGTACACCCCGACGCGACAGCTGCGCTCTGCCGACCTCGCCCTCGCAACCGTCCCTTGCATCTGCAGAACTGCAACAGTCAGCAGATCATTCTCGCACCTCACCGCCAAGACGTGGAACACTCTTCCAACCCACATGCGTCAGACCAAGGACCTCCTTACCTTCAGGAGACTCCTCAAGATCTGGCTGTACGAGCAGTATCAGCACCCCCTTGCACCTTCCCCCTTTCAGTGCCTTGAGACCCTCACGGGTGACTAGTGTGCTTTACAAATTCCTTGACTGATTGATTCCTTGATTGATGAGCGGCGCAGAGGTAAGTTTATTTTAGATTTTTGATTTTGATTCCTTTACCCCCGCCACTCCTGCCCTCTACCCCGCCCTGCCCCCTGTAACTGTGGCGAGCCACGACTGTATGTGGCAATCTTCAGAGAGGGAAGGGAAAGTAAAAGAAAAGACTGTAGCTCTTTTTTTAAGCAAAGTTAGTGGCCATTGCAGTGAACAAATTGCTGTCTGTAAATGACCGCGGGAAGCGCGAGTGTGTGGAGGCAGCGTCACTGGGCAGGAGCCCTTTAATAACTAAATCGCGCTCCTGCAACCGTGGGAATCGCGAGTGTGTGGAGGCGGTGTCACTGGGCAGGAGCCCTTTAATAACTAAATTGCGCTCCCGCAACCACGGGAAGTGCGATTGTGTGGAGGTGGCGTCACTGGGCAGGAGCTCTTTAATAACTAAATCGCGCTCTCACAACCGCGGGAAGCGCGAGTGTGTGGAGGCGGCGTCACTGGGCAGGAGCTCTTTAATAACTAAATCGCGCTCCCGCAACTGCGGGAAGCGCGAGTGTGTGGAGGCGGCGTCACAGGGCAGGAGCCCTTTAAACTAAATCGCGCTCTTGCAACCGTGGGAAGCGCGAGTGTGTGGAGGCGGCGTCACTGGGCGGGAGCCCTTTAATAACTAAATAACTAAATTGCGCTCCCGCAACCGCGGGATGCGCGCTGGAGGCGCCCGGGCAAAGCCCGGGCCAAGGGCGGGCCAGTATTGTGCCCGTCTGAGGCTGGGCTGGGCCACCCCTCTTTCATCTCCAGTAGAGGGTGACTATTTATACATTTACTAATATTGTTTTTTTTTTAGTGGTTCTAGTGGGTTTTTAATATTTCTAATTTTTATTTTAATTTGTTCTGTTTGATTCGTTATTCAAATCTTTTTTAAATGGGCAGGAAAAGAGGACCGTTAACTGGTCCCATAGGGGGGGTGGTGGCGGCAGTAGACAGGGGAGTGGCACCACCACATTGGACTCCTTCCTCGCAAGAGCTGTCGGGGTCGTAACAAAGGAGATTGACCTGGCAGAGAGGAGGTCATCCATGGAACTGGAGGACTGGCGTCTGGCCCCATTAGATAATGGTCCTCGTGAGGCTGTGGATGTGGAGGTAACTTATCCGGGGGGGAGACCAAGGTACTGTTATGGTTGCTGCTGAGCCTGCTCAAATTGAGCTAATTGAGTCAACAGAGGGTTCTGGTGGCCAAGCTCCTTCCAGAAGGAGCAAAAGACTTTTATTATCTTCTCCCCCGGCCTGCCCCCTGGATAAATGTAGTCCCCCCCGAGGAAAAAAAAGGTCAAGCCGAAAACACTCCCCTTGGAACTTCCTAAGGGTACAAGTAGTGACCCTGCACCTTGCCAGCAACTGGGTTGTGATGTTACTATTTTATTGTCAAAATTTTGTGAAATGATCCAGGAGATTTTATCCCCCGTTGTGGCGAAATTATCGGCCATAGAAAAGGCAGTTTCTTCGATATCGGTGCAAGGAAGTCAGGGGAAGCACTGTGTAGGTGGATGTGTGGCCCCGACCAGGCGATCCCATCCCTGTGAGGAGTTGCCCCTGCCGGAGGACGCTGCAGGCCATTGGGGCCTCTGGGAAAATCATCTCAGTTATTGGTCAATTCTGGAAATTCTGGGGGACAGGGCGCTCATGCTGAGATTGCGTTGGCTGCACCGACTTCTATATTAAGGGCGGATAGGATTATCAATAGGCCTAGCTGTAGTAGGCAGCCTGATCCTGAATTTGTGGTAACGGGGGGGCTGACCAACAGCTGGTTGGGAATAATAATCAGATTTTCCCGACGGCCAGGCCTGCATTGACCTGTTTGGATCTCCCCACAGCTTGTGCCCCTTATGTGGTGGTGTTGACAAATGTACCTGCTCTTGCCCCCGGGGTAACTGAGTCCACGGCCCAACTCACAAATAAGGCTGGATATTGGTTGAGTAAGAACTGTGATTTCTCATGCAAGGATTTCAATGATATTTTGTTTGCCAGAAGAATTGGATGGGTTGGGCCCAAAAAAAAGGTGGGGGATGAAGATTGTATTATTATAAATGTTAGATACCCAGCCCTGAGTCAAAGGCTCCTTTCTACCTACCGCCCTGCTGTATTTAGAGCTGGTGCAATTGGTATGGTCCCTTTGGGTAATTTTCTGACCACATGCGATTGAGTGCTGGGGTATCTTCGGGTTCTGGTAGGTTTCCTCCCCTGGGTCAAAATAGTCACCGGGAATCCAGCAGAAGAACTGTCTTTAACAGTAATTTATCCTTGGAAGGGGTGTACTGACAATGCGCCAAGACTCTGGTTATACGGGAAGAGGTGCCCCCACAGTGTAAGCTTATCTCATGGAATATTGCGGGCTATGATGCTAAGTTATCTGATCAGGCGTGGATTAGGTGTGTGACTACTTTTGATGTGATCATGCTTCAGGAAACCTGGTCAGAGGGGTTGTCTGTGTGGGATGGGTATATCAGATTTGCAATTCCAGCTGTGAAGTCTCTTGGTGGCCACTCAAAAGGTGGCTTGGTTACCCTAATTCGCCTCTCTAAGATAGTGGGTGCTTTTCAAATTAACTGCAATCACCAAGGTGTATTGCTGGTATGGGTAATTTTCTCTAATAATCTTAATATTTTACTGGTTAACTTTTATAATGCTGTATGGGATGTGGGATGCCAAATTGGGGCCCTGTTTTCCGTTCTTCAGGTTTTGAAACACAGAATGGAGGAAATAGGGTTAGAATTCTGCGCTATTGTCTCTGGAGACTTTAATGCCAAGCTGGGAGGCTCAGCACTGTGGTTGATCCCTTTATTTTTGACTACAAGGATAATTTAGTGGATGTCTGCAGGACTCCAGAGGCAGGGTTCTAATCAAGGAACTCAGGAAGATGGGCCTTCTGAATTTGTGTGACATAGAAGCCATAGGCACTCATCAACTCCCAACCTATGTGGGAAGAGGATCTGAATCCACTATTGACTATATTTTTATGTCTTCACCTCTGATAGACCTGGTGACTGGGGGGGAGGTGCTGGGGGAGAGTTTCAGTGATCATAATCCCCTTTCAGTATCCTTTAAACTCCCTGGGGCCCTACGGAAATTAGGACGAGGTAGGCCGGTAGTAGTGGAGATGAAGGACCAAGGTAGGCGGCTTGGGTGGAAGCAAGTGGATTCCCTAAAAGTTGTAGAAAGGGTGGTGGGGGAAAATTTACATTTATTTATGGACACACTTTTGATAGAGGCTCCTAATCCTAAAACTGTTATGAATGCAATAACAGTAGTAAATGCAGCAGTGAGAGACTGCCTTTTTTCAGTAGGCAGCCTACCTAGCAAACGTAATTGTGGTTGGTATGATAAGACCTGCTATGTTGCAAGGGCAAACCTGAAGATGGCTACTAAGAAATAGCCTAGAGATTGGGTCCTCATAAAAGAAGCTAGATTGAAATATAAGAGGGCCTTGATGGATAGTAAGATAAAACATAAAGATAAAGCCTGGGAAGAGTTAGAACGTGCCATAGCTCTGAAGGATCCTGGCCTGTTCTGGAAAGTGGTAAATAGAGGTTCCTTTGGAACAGATACATCTGAGGGCCTTGGCTGTAACATCGCCCCAGAAGCATGGGTTGCTTACTTTTATAGTATTTTTTAGGGTTCTCCCCTAAGAAATCACCGGGAGAACGAGTATGAGATGGCTCCCAACCTAGCAATTAGGTTTTCGCTTCAGGAGGTTATGGATGCGATACAGTTTAGTGCGAGCAATAAAGCTCCGGGCCCGGATTCGATCCCTATGGACTTGTATAAAGCGAACCCCCAGTTATGGGCACCTGTTCTCTTAAATGTCCTTAATGCAGCAGTTACTGTGGGTACCCCTGCCTCTTGGAGACTGGCATGTATTGTCCCAGTGTTTAAAAAGGGCGACCGAAATGATCCTAATTCCTACCGCCCTATTTCTCTACTGGACTCTTCAGCGAAGATTCTGGGACAGATTATTTTAAGGCGCCTGGAGTCCTGGATGGTAGGGAATGATATCTTAAGCCGTGACCAGTATGGTTTTAGGGAAGGCCTTGGCACGCGAGATCAATGTCTCAACTTATTGATGCTGATCGGCAAATACATGCAGGCCAGGAAAGGTACGCTCTATCTTGCTTTTATGGACCTTAGCTGTGCCTTCGAGAAGGTGAACCGGTCTATATTATGGGAAAGATTAAATCAGCTAGGGCTGGATCCTAATACTGTAGAGTTGCTCCAATATCTACATTCTGGGACGGTTGCAAATGTGAGGGTGGGGTCGAATGGGGAATGCTCAGAGGCCTTTAAGCTTTGAAGGGGTGTGCGCCAGGGGTGTGTTCTGGCTCCTACTTTGTCCTTCTATATACAAATGGACTGTCTGATTTTCTGAGGAAACATTGTAGGGATGTTCCAAAGGTGAATGGTACTGATATCCCTGTGCTGACGTACGCGGATGACGCAGTCCTCATGGCCCGTACTATGAATGGTCTCCGGGAAATAGTTAGAGCTTATGCCTCCTTTATGTCAGCTTTGGGTTTAGAGGTCAATTTTAAGAAATCTCATTTTATGGTGTGTGGAAGACCCTTGAGTAGGGTGGGGGAGCTCAGGGTGGAGGATCAAATTATTAGCAGGGTCCATGAGTTTCCATACCTAGGGATTGTTTTTGATGAGAAAGGATCTTGGAAACCTTGTATTGCCAGAAGGGGTGCGCTTTTTCATGCAGCTGTTGGTGCGACTTTTGCCTTTGCTGTAAGGGTAGGCAGTAAACCTATCAAGCCTTTGCTTGAAATTTATAAGCGGAAATGTCTCCCTGTCTTGCTGTATGGTGCTGCACTTTGGGGGTATAGGGACTCCCTTAGCCCTCACGGTGGAAGAAAATTGGTTCTGTAGAAGGCTATTGGGAGTTGGACAAAATATCTCTGGTTTTAGCCTCCATTTGGAACTGGAGCTGGAGTTTGTGCAGGACACTATTCAGTTGGCTCCCCTTCTGCTATGGATCTCAATTTGGACTAACGAACATGCCACTCTGAATAGGGATATTTTAAAGGATTGCCTGGCTTGTGATAATGCAAAGAATATTCCCTGGTTGATGCACATAAGGAAGTTGGCTCGTGATCTGGGGCGGCCTGAACTGGTTGATCATCCCGAAGGCCTGTTTAGCTGTGACAAGAAATGGGTTAAGGAGAATTTTTTAAGGATCCAGAAGAACAGGAGGGAGGGGGAAGCCTTAGGGAAATAATCGATCAGGGATTTCATTATGCTAAAGATGTGGGTAGGTCCTGAGCGCTATCTCTTAGAGATAAAGGATGTGAGGGAAAGGTCTCTCATAACCCGTTTCCGCTTGGGAATCATCAGAAGTAATTTGTGTTTCCCGTTAGGTCACTATGGGGACAAATGTATTAGACCCTGCCTCTGTGATGGGGTGTCCCAACAGACCTTGCCCCATTTTACTTTGTTTTGTGTTTTTTATGCACCATTCAGAACTCGTTTTTTATTACCTCTTCTAAGGCCCAAGGGTTTTGTGCAATATCGTCCTGCTTTTATGTGGTTGCAGATGGCCTCAGATGTATTGGTGTGGAAGGGGCTGGGATCATTCCTGAAGGGAGCTATTACTTGGTGTAATAATGTGGAGTTTTTAGAATGAATTTTCTATTTTATTGCTTCTATGTATGTGGTTATATATGTTTTTTATTCCTGATGGGTGTTCTTATTATTTATGGTTTTATTGTTATTTTTAACAAATGTATTGGGGAATATTTATTGTAATTGATGAATTTTTTCATACTGAATAAAGTTATTACAAATGACAGTGCCCTACCACACCATGCTTTAGTAATATATTTGTGACAGTGTGCTCCTAAATTCACACTAGCAGGCTCCATACTGCACCTTTACCACTCTCTTGCTTAGGTAATGTAACATTGATGGCAGCACCCCCACTCTGAAAATTGTTCCAGCACCCATGATCTAGTGCATCATTTAAGCAAGAAAATAAAGCGAAAAGTAAATTAGGCGTTTAAAAAATTTGCTTTTGATTCGAAGGTGCTGAAAAATAAGTATGAGGGTAAACAGAAATTCTCTCAAGTACCAAACACTGACCCTTCACGTTGGCAAAGTATTTACCTAAACACTCGAGCACCGTGCGAGAGGTAAAGATTCTAAGGCATTTCTTTAACCCCTTCGCTACCAGCCCTTTTCCCCTCCTGTGCTGAGCCTTTTTTTGGCTATTTGGGGCAGTTCGTGATTAGGCCCTCATAACTTTTTGTCCACATAAGCTATCCACCCCAAATTTGCATCCTTTTTTCCAACATCTTAGCCAAAATACAGCAACAATTTTGTTTTTCTCCAAAAAATGGGAAAAAAGGGCTGCAGAAGAAGGCTTGTGTTTTTTCCCTGAAAATGACATCAACAAACGGTTTATGGTGCTAAAATCACCATCCTCCCAGCTTTCAGGAACAGGCAGACTTATATCAGGAAAACAGATTTTTCAACACAATTTTGGCTTTTTACTGGGACATACCCCATTTTTACTATTTTTTGTGCTTTGAGCCTCCTTCCAGCGAGTGACAGAAATGGGTGTGAAACCAAAACTGGACCCCAGAAAGCTGAACATTTCTGAAAAGTAGACAGAATTCTGAATTAACCAAGGGGTAATTTGTGTAAATCCTACAAGGGTTTCCTACAGATAATAACAGCTGAGATAAAAAAATATTGAAATTGAGGTAAAGAACAGCCATTTTTCTCCACGTTTAATCTGTAACTTTTTCAAGCAATGTCATATTTTCAAAAGCAATATACCTTTACGTCTGCTAGACTCTTCTGCTTGCAGTAATATATAGGGTGTGTAGGTTCATAAAGAACCCAAGGTACCCAGAGCCAATAAAGTAGCTGTACCTTCTAACTGGTTTTCATTGTATACCAGTAATACAACAATTAATTTGGTGAAAACTAAAAAGTGAGTAATAGGTATCAAGAAAACCTTTGTATTTCCAAAATTGGCACAAGATAAGGTGTTGAGAAGCAGTGGCTATTTGCAGATCTCTGAATTTCGGGGTGCCCACACTAGCATGTGAATTACAGGGCATTTCTCAAATAGACATCTTTTTTACACACTGTCTTACATTTGCAACAAAAAAATGCAGAGAAAGGCAAGGGGCAATAACACTTATTTTGCTATTCTGTTTTCCCCCAAGTCGCCAGATAAAAATGGTACCTCACATGGCCATACCCCACCCTCTTATTTTGAAAATCAAATAAATCGTCCCTGGGGGAGATATGGCCAACAGTAACGTGCCCCCATGGGGAGCGACCCTTGCCTTTGCATTTCTCTTCCGATCGCGCTGGAAGATGGGAGGTGGTCTCTGATGAGGTCAGCGCGTAATTGTGCGCTGACATCATTAGACGTAACTGGGGCGGGTTGGGGGGTTGGAGGTGGAAGAGTAAGTTCTGGGGGTGTGAGGGAAGCCCACAGAGGAAGCTGCTCTGAGCTCATGTGTCAGGATGTAATGGTTATGTCCTTGGTACAGGAGCACAGTGCTGTGGACATAACTATTATGTCCCCGGCACAGAACGAGTTAAATGGTCAGGTACAACGATGCTCCAAGTACCTCTCCTTGTTTTATTTGGTAGAAAGAGCACTTGCACTTCTCAGTAGGAAGTAAATGCTCAACGAAAGTGCTTCATCAACGAAAGAAGGGAAAGCAAAGGAAAATAGCTGGGAAGGCCAGGTGGAAGAAGTGCAGGAGAACACAACAGTGGGATTGTGCTATCACAGCCTTCGCTTCTTATACCTGGGGTCTGCAAGCGTAAGGTGCTTTACAGAGAGTTAAGGGTACATACATGTCTTTTCCCCAGCAGCCGATGGAGTCATCAAGCGGAGACTGAAGGTTTTTGTTTTTTTTCACTGGGGATTAAAAAGCTGCAGAGGAAACGAGTACTTGTAGAGTAGAAAAATGCAATTAGTCAAGAGCTACCTGGCGGTTTTTGCGGTTTTCTTAAAATAATGCGTATGGATGATAACACCTTACAAACACCCCGTAGCTAAATTAAACGTATGTTTTATATATAATGTTCAAATATTTTGAATGACAACTTCTTATTATGGCGAAATGTGTGCTTTAATGTCATAAAATGACAAAGAGCTTTCCTTTGGTTCTCCAAGGACAAATAATTAATAATCTACACTTTATATACTAGAAGATAGTAGTGGGCCTGCAGCACTGTTTTAACGCACGCACCTTGTTATTTGCATATAATTACCGTTTGGGGCTAACTTTCATACATTCTGGTTTTGCAACAAAGTGACTTGTTTGGCAATGTTCTTCTTTTGTAATGGTATTCTGTCACGATTTTCAATTCTACCTGAATTACGGCATCAACAATTGACCAAAACGCCAAGGGTAGCTGTAATGACATCACACACAAATTGACCATAACTTTCACTCACAGACGTTTACACATCTACACACACACACACACTCACATTTACACATTCTCCCTCGCAAGCATGCACACACCACGCATTTAACATTTTTTTACTTACTTCAGTTGAGCTGCCAGGAGGGTGATATTACAGCTAATTATACTCCATTCTTTATTATACTAATAGTAAATAATATATTGTTACTCTTAGTCCGGAAGTTCCAGTCCCATTCATTACTTATGATGTGTTACACCTCTAGAGATAGAAAAAAAGAACAGGCAATGCTGCAGAGTGACCCTCCCCCATGGGCCCTTAGTCTATAAGGGTATACACTACCCAGCATTCCTAGTGTTCTTTTTTTCCTTCTGTACGAGAATGCAAAGGAGGACGTTCAGCTCCCAAAGGGTGGGAGTTGCATTCGGAAATGATTGGATTCACTTACCCATAGTTGGCCTCTTCTGGGATTTGCGCCCTGGGGAAGCTCCTGGTTGGTCTGCAGGGGCATGTTTCGTGCAGATTCATGCTCCCAGAAGTATTTGCTGTTCGCCCTCACTGGGAACAGCCATGCATCCGTGAACCTAGTGTGTTCCAAGTTCTCAGGGCGGGGATGACATGCTGTGCACACAGCAGCTTTCAATTTTGGCCAAATATACTGGTGTCACATGAAGTCTGCTTTTGCAGAACTGTGCCTTGGTACAACAGAATGTCAGAATGCAGGGGCTGGGCCACGTCTGCCAAATCAGTACTGTCCTACTAAAATACCTGACTAGCTTCCAGTGGCTCACTTGGCCTCCTAACTTTACAGACTGACAAGTAATTGTGGCAACCCAAAAGGCATGACACTCTAGCCCCCTTTCTCAGGGAACAGTGGAAAACAGGTCAGTCCTTTTTATACATTATCTCAGCCCTACATATTCATAGCAACAGTGTTAGAACTGGAATCCTTGACGTGGTCTCCCCTAACTTTCTGCCTCTACTTCCGAGGTAGTGCTGTGTGCTGGACTCTGTTTTTGCTGTTTTTGTTACTCTGGGCACTTTATCACTGCAGACCAGGGCTAAACTGCAAGTGCCCCCCACGTGAAATTGTATGTGTTTTTGGCTTTTCTATAATTGGCATATTTCATTTACTAGTAAGTCCCTGGTAAAGTGCACTAGAGGTGCCTAGGGCCTGTAACTCAAATGCTACTAGTGGGCTAGCAGCACTGATTGTGCCACCCACATGAGAAGCCCTGTAGACGTGGCTCAGACATGTTAAGCTTTAAACTGCCAATTCGACCTGGCAAGTGTACCCACTTGCCAGGCCCAAACCTTTCCTTTAAATACATGTAAGGCACCCCTAAGGTAGGCCCTAGGTAGCACTATTGGCAGGGTGCAGTGTTTGTTGAAGGAGGACATGTACTGATGTGTTTTACATGTCCTAACAGTGAAATACTGCCAAATTTGTTTTTCACTGTTGCAAGGCCTATCGCTGTCATGATAACATGGGGGCTGCCTTTAAATGTCCTTAAAGTGCAATTTCTCTTTGCGAGCAGATAGATATGTGGAGGGGTCTCTGAACTCACAATTTAAAAATACATCTTTTAGTGAAGATGTTTTTTAGATTATTAGTTTTCTTGCTCTCCCCCCTCGTGACAGACCGGAGGCCCGAACAGATGACACAATACTAACACCACCAACACAACTTGAATGTACGGACCTAGTGACATTGTGACTACCCTCTACATGTCAGTTACATAGTAAATACACAATCTTGTCCATTGATATATGAGGAACTTTGGGGGTACCGTGCCGCAGGAGTCATGCAGCGGGCTCGAGCATCTGAGGCAGTTTGCCTGCAGCACAGAATCAGCAGACCCGAGGATCACCTGACAGCACACAGTGATTGTGACCTGAATCTGGATTGGAAGGAGAATCCAACGCAGCATTTGCAGTGACTGTGCAGAGGATCAATCGTTTGGAGTGTGGCCGGGGCAATTCGCAGCTTAGTAGTTATCTCCATCACAAGCAATCATGGTTAAGCCAAAACCGACCAAGGTGCAAAATGTCGCAGACGGGGAGGCTCCTCCCCCCTGTGAGCACGTCGGATGCTCAGGTGGGCGAAACACTGCACGCTTACTCCCAACAGTTTGACAGGCTATTGCAAGCAGTGATGGACACTAAAATATCGCTGGAGGTGAAAATAGACTCTGTCATGCTGGAGGTCATCCTTCTCTGCACAGACCACTGTAAATTAGTAGATAGAGTCAACCTCACTGAGATGGCACTCAACACAGTTCAATCGGACATTGAAAGCAAGAAGACCCAAATTCAATGGATGGAGGAAGCGATCACTCAACTCCAGTGGAGGGCTGAAGACGCAGAGGGCCACTCAAGGCGTAACAATGTTAGATTCCTGGGAATCCCAGAGCGAGTAGAAGTACCTAAAGCTGAGGTGTTTCTGGAACGATGGCTGAAGCACACAGTATTGATGCACGACGCAGCTTCTGCACTGGTGGTAGAACGGGTGCACAGGGTACCGGGCAGACCACCGCGACCAGGAGCTCCACCTCGAGCCTTAATTGCACAATTCCTCAATTACTGTGACAGAGATCAGGTCCTTCAGTGCTTTAGATCTCTAGGCCCTATCCGAATGGAAAACAGCATCCTCACAGCGTATCCAGACTACACTGGGGAGGTGCAGCGCAAACAGGCCTCACTTACGAAGGTTAAACAGCAGCTCCGTGAATGTAATATTACTTACTCGCTCCTGTTTCCGGCTTGCCTTCGGGTGATAGATGGAGAAAGGACCCTTATCTTCCTGACCCCGGAAGACGTCTGGACATGGCTCCACATCAAGGGCCTGGTAGACCCGACCAAAGAGTATGACGGACAGGAGGACTGGATCACTCCCCGCTCCTGCAGGAAGAAGAGAACCGGAACGGGGATGCGCCCGTTAAGATCACAGGCGGCAGATGGTCTAGTACAGGTCTTGAAGGAAGCTAGCCTATTTGTGTGATCTCAATCCACAAACCGCCGTGAACCAGGGCCTATTGACTCGGGTTCACCACACAGCAGTCCTAGCCCACCTGCTTTCCCACTATTATGTGGTCCGGACCTCACCCCAAGCATGGCTGATGATATCTGAGACTGCCTAGTGGTATCCTTGGACTGCAATTTCTTCAAACAGTGGATTTGAGGTGATCGGAGGGGTCTGATGTGTGCCCGCTCGTGGGTCTGCGGCCGGAGGTGGACGGCTCTGCTGTGGACAAAACTGAGCTGTGTCTGATGCTTAGCGGGTCTAGCTCCTCAGGGGAGCCCGAGTCGCTTTATTCCTTGTGGGTGTTGGAGCATCCGTGGCCATGCAGTGATATAACTTGATCGATGTGGGCCATAGCCTGCGCTCCGCACATCTTATCAGTCTACGCCCCCCTTAGACCCACATGGGTCACCGAATGGAACAAGTTCGAATAGTTGTTCATGTAGGCACCAGTTGAGCCAAAATGTCTCAAGTTGGGCTTCGCCCTGTAAGATTTCTTCCCTACTATAGTTTTTCTTTATAAGTGTTTTTCTTATTGCTCGACGGGGGTGTGGGAGGGCCTCGGGAGGTTCGAGGGGGGAGGAACCTCAGACCAGGATGGCATGGGTAGGCAATTACCCTGCTCTCGATGCGCAGCTGAGCATGCCTGGTTGCGCTTCCCCACATGCTATGCAAAATGACTACCTATAATATCTTCACATGGAACGTGAAGTGCATGGCGGGAGTCACTAAACGTAGCAGGATACACGCATACCTGAAGTGCCACTGAATACACATAGGCAAATTGCTAGAGACGCATCTCACCTCGGTGGACCTTAAGGCTGTTGAGGGGAGGTGGTCTGGATTGGTATACGTCACCAGGGTATTAACACGGTTTAAATTGCCCCTGGGGTCCGCTACATGGTGACGCACAGCACAGTAGACGAAGGGGGCAGATTTGTCCAGCTCAAGGTGTAGTGTAGCCATTTTTAATATAGCTTCATGCACGTTAGTTTAACATACTAGGCTGCTGTGCACTTTGCCCTAGATATATTTGTTTCAGCTTCGCACTGTTATTATACAATAACCAGTTTTTACGGTCTTTTTTTAATTTCTTCTATCACACTGTTTAGGTTAGTTCAGCGCTGTGTTCTCAAATAATGCATTCTTGATCGCCCTGTGCTTCAGTCAAGGCTACAGTCTGGTACATTGCTGTTAAACAGGGTAGAACTTTAGTCTCCAACATTCATAGAAAATACACATCCTTACGTAGGGACATTTTCTTAGAACAGCTGCTTGTTAGTTATAAAAACACTTTCTAGTCCTAGTACATGTCAAGAGGGAGATCCCAGTCAGGGACCCACAACTGAATGCTGAATGCCCTGTTGCAGATGCTGATGCAGATTACAGGCCTTTGCTCAGGTATGAGGGTCGATGTCCTCCCGGGGGAACCTGAAAGGCAGGCTTAGATCTTAAGATGCTGTGCTCGAAAATATAACTTAGAGAGAGAATAACCTAGCAGCACTATGATAGCTTTATTCTTGTGCTTCACTCTCATCGTCACTATTTAAATATAATTGTGTTGTGTAGTTCTGGTTATTGCAGCTCATGCTTTGCTATCTAAAATACAGTTGTTTTATTAAACCACTCTTTAAAACTTATACTGCTTCTATTGTCATTTATATATGAGACCGCACTGTGTATGAGAGAACCGGTTGTGACCTGAGTGACCATGACTTCCCTGAGAAGTATTAAGATGTCATGCGCTCGGCTGCCCAATTGTCTCTACCACTTGGGAGAGATGAGGCACTGCTAGTTAGCTGGAGCAAAACCCGGATTTGGAGTGACAAGTGTCATCTACCGTGGGCTAGACTCAGTCCCCCACATCGTGGATGATCTTGTTGCTCAAAATCCAGTAGTCTCATTAAGCTAATGAGAGCCTACGCAACAAAGGGATCCCTGGATGGGAAGCCATTGGTAAAAGTGGGACTATATACCCCAAATGTTAATCAAGGGGAATTTCTATTAACCACTACTTCACGTTTAATAAGGGACCCGTCATTGCCTAGTATATGGGGTGGAGACTTGAATTACGTACCACAGTTGGACATGGATAGATCACACCCTCCGCTCATTGGCACCCCCAGCAGGAGGACCCACCAAATATTGCAATTTTGGATGTCAGAACGTAGACTTGATGATGTGTCGAGGCACTTGCACTCGCTGGACAGGGAATATTCCTTTTTCTCCCCAGGCCACTGCCTTTACACCCGCATAGACCTGTTGCTTAGTTCCCAAGGACTAACACACATTTTCACTAGCGCCACATACGTGGCAAAGACCATATCGGACCACTGCTCGCTGATAGCATCCATTCAATGGAGTAGACCGCACCGGTGCATCCCCACCTGGCGCCTCCAACAAAACTTGTTGTTAGACCCCCTGTTCCGTAAAGAACTTGCTGACCACATAACAGCCTATTTCACACTCAATGATGGGACAACATCCTCTCGTGCTAACGAATGGGATGCACATGAGGTGGTAGTAAGGGGATTGTGTATGTCAACGGCAGGGGGAGTGAGGCAAACGCCGACACAGGATCTCCAAAAGTACGAGCGAGAACTTCAAGCGGCAGAATGTAGGGTCGCAGAGGGCACGGTGACAAGGGAGGATCTTGGCTCGTTGCGTGCGCAATGGGATGAAGTAGACTCTCGTTTGCGACAATATGATTACTGTCATTATGTAGCTCGCGTGCACTCAGTGGGGGATCGTTCGGGTAGACTGTTAGCTTGGTTATTGAAGGGCAAACATGGGATTCACATAAGGTGTTAGTAAGGGGATTGTGTATGTCAACGGCAGGGGGAGTGAGGCAAACGCTGACACGGGATCTCCAAAAGTACGAGCGAGAACTTTAAGCAGCAGATTGTGGGGTCACAGAGGGCACGGTGACAAGGGAAGATCTTGGGCCGTTGTGTGCGCAATGGAAGGAAGTAGACTCTTGTTTGCGACAATATGATTACTGTCATTATGTAGCTCACGTGCACTCAGAGGTGGATCGTTCGGGTAGACTGTTAGCTTGGTTATTGAAGGGCAAACAACGCACCCCCATAGGGGCCATTTGATTGGACACGGGGATTATAGCTAATACTCAATACGAAATAAATGAAGCTTTTAAACAATACTATAGTGCTCTATACAGGGCTCGACCTACCAACTCACCAGAACAGCTGAGGGATTTCTTTAAGGGGCTTCACTTGACTCACCTCACTGAAATGCAGGTGCAGGACTTGGAGAAACCCATTGATCTAGAAGATACTGCAAGCCTTACGGCAATTAGCCCATAATGAAGCAACAGGCAGTGATGGCCTGCCTGTAGAGTACTACGACACCTTCTCTGCGCAGACTCTCGTGCCATATCTGGACATGCTGGGGGAGGCCTTCAGGGTAGGCCGACTCCCAGAGTCCCAGCGGAAGGCGGTAATTGTGGTGCTCCCCAAGCCAGGTTGCGATCCACTGGATGTCCGGTCGTATCGCCCTTTGTCACTGCTGAACTTGGATTGCAAATTACAGGGGAAGATGTTGGCTAACCACCTGCTCCCATCGATGCCATCTCTGGTGCACTCAGACCAATGGGGTTTCATACCTGGCAGCAACACCTTCATTAATATACATTGTCACCTGAGGCTAATGGCAGACACACCAGAGGGGGAACACACAAGGATGGCAGTGTCGCTAGACATTGAGAAAGCATTTGACACTCTAGGGTGGCCCTTCTTGATGGAGGCACTGAATCGAATGGGGTTTGGGAAAACACTCATTAGATGGTTTAAGGTCCTGTACTCTGAACTGAAGGCAAGGGTCAAAACGGGTGGAATCATATCTGATGGGTTCACTATGGAAAGGGGCACAAGACAAGGCTGCCCTCTCTCACCATTACTGTTTGCACTGGCGATAGAACCACTGGCCGCTCGGTTATGAAACATGGCAGCAGTCTGGGGCATACTAGATGGGCGGGCATATCGCATTGTCTCATTATTCGCAGACGATGCGCTGATCTACTTGCAGAATTACACTGAATCCCTCCCGGACCTTCTTAGGCTGTTGGACCAGTTTGGGGACCTCTCTGGATTAAGGGTGAACTGGTTGAAGTCTTGTCTATTCCCAATGTGGGCAATACCGGAACCCCAACGCCCAGCTTCCTCGTCCAGTGCTCTGCCGTGGTGCTTCACCACTTTTAAATATCTGGGGGTGAATGTGTACCATGACCCCACGGACCTGAAGGAGAGTAACTTGGGACGTGTGCTCAGATCCGTTAGAGGCTCCTTACCCTTTTGGTGCTCGCTCCCACTCTCTCCGGTGGGCAGAGTAGCGAAAGCAGAGATGATCATACTGCCACGACTACTGTATTACTTTTCTGCACTGCCTTTGATACTCCCCCAGCCTTTCTTTAGAGTCTTGGCAAGTCTATTGACTGACCTGGTGTGAGGCAATGGGCGTAGGCGGGTTGCACTAACAAGAAGATACCTACCGCTTATGCAGGACGGGTTGGGTGCACCGTGATACACGTTGTACTATGCCGCCGCGCATATACAATGGGTGGTGCGCTGGTTGCGGGACTCCCTGAGCTCAGCGGCACAGATGGTACACGCTATCTTGGGACATACTAATGTGCTACGATGGCCACTTGCTTACGAAGGCCCGCTGCACACATGCAATATTCTACTGAATGTGGCCCGATGGGTTTGGCATCGGTATGTGTTACTTGGGAACTGAACTCCGCAATACTCCCCCAGGATTCCCCTGATGGCCGCCCTTAATGTTGGGAAGGTGGCCGGGATGCACGGCCTGACGATGTTGCCCGCAAAAGGCATACAAACAGTAGGGGACATCCTTGGGGAAGGACACTTCTTATCTTACACAGCACTTGCAAGTGCCTACGATCTGGGACAAGATTGGTTCATAGCGTATGAGGCATTATGACAATTAGTACGCTCCACATGGAAATGCGGGGACCTTGAGCCCCCGAGAGCCCCATCCTACATGACCTAATGGGTAGCTTGGACACAACAGCCAATGTATCTAGGATATATAGGACCTTGTTGTCTCACCCAGAGCAAACACAGGAACAAGCAAAGGGCAAAAGGAATGAGGTCCTGGCTGCACCACTGACACAGCAAGCATGGAGCGTAGCACAGGCATTGATGCATGAAGTCTCTCTGAACCCTCGATTTAGATACACACAGTTTAACTACCTTCACCAAACATACTTATCTCCACATATGCTTCGCCGTATGTTCCCTCAGGCTCCCCGGGAATGTCCGAGGTGCAGAGTCCCGGACGCCACCTTCTTCCATATGACATGGCAATGTCCCCCAGTGTTGAGAACATGGCACGACATAACCTTGCTGGTTGCTGACTGGGTGGGTTTCCCTCTATCTCCTACACCCGAGTCTTGCTTGCTGGGGATCCAAAGTAGGTCTAGAGGGGGGAAACAGGTACGCAGATGCATTGACCTGGCGTTTGTATTATTCAAGCGCCTCCTAGCGATGCACTGGAAGGCCCCCACTGCACCGCCTAAGCATCAATGGGAGAGGGACCTGCTGTGATGGACAGGAGCCGAAGCGCAGGTGCGGCACTCCCTCCAAGACAGAGGGGTTTTGATTAAAGAGGTTGATACGTGGGACTCTTTCATCACCCAGCTGGAAAACAAAGACAATACTCAACCACCTTGAATCATTCACAGACATGCTTCTGCAGGATACTAAGGAAGTTAAGACGAGTGCTAACTGAGGAACATTAGGGGCACACCTAAGGAACTCCTATCGCCACCTAGCATCTTGGACCGGTGTCGAGTTATGAGACCCATGTGACTCACATGGTTTACACTGGGGGTGGGATATAGGCACAACACACTCATCATTAATGGGAGTCAGAGATGCTGCACCTGCCCGGCACTCTACTCTATGCAGGAATATACATGACACCCTGCCCGTTCTGACTAATTGCAGCGCTCCCCTCCCTTCTCTCTCTCCTCCGCTCCTATCCCTCTCTCTGTTTCTTCCGCCCCTGCTCCCCCCCCTCATCCTGTATTGGGTGTCCTCCCTGACTGAGATGGCTCCCTTTCCTCTGTACGTGTTCTCCCACGAGCAATTCTTTTATCTTATTTTATTAGTATATGACTCTATATCTTTCTTTTTTTTTTTGTTATTTGAATATGAATATTGTCATGTAACAGGTTGCATTAACTTGAGACGATACATTACTTATGTAATCAAACTGTACCTGGATGCATATTTGAATTTTTCTGTGATGAAAAGTAATAAACAGATTTAAAAAAAAAAAAAAGATATACATTGTTAGTTTGAAAATGCCACTTTTAGAATGTGGACATTTTCTTGCTTAAACTAGTCTGTGACTCTGCCGGTTTGTGGATTCCTTGTCTGGGTCAGACTGACAGTTGGGCTGTTTGTGCATCTCCACTAGACAGTGACACAAAGGGTGCTGGGTGTAACCTGCATATCCTGATGGGCCATCTGGGCTAGGCTGGAGGGAGGAGTGGTCACTTACACCTGAAATGGTTTGCCTGCCCTTACACAAAGTGTTCTCCAACTTCCTGGAGTGTGTCTGGAGCCAGGCCTGGGCAAGGCAGGATCCTGTAAACAACAGAGACTTTTCTTTGAAGTAGGGCAAATTCAAATGCAGAAAGGGGTATACGTTTTGGCCCTAAAAACCTCAGACTTTAGATTACTTCAAGGATTCAAGAGTAACCGCTGCCAGAGAAGAGCTGAAGGAGAAGTGCTGCCCCTGCCTGTGACTGTGCTTTGTTGGCCTATCCTGCAGTTACTGCTTCTGACTGGGAAAGGGGACAAAGACTGGATTTTGTTGTGCATTCCTGCTTGAGAGGTATCTCCAAGGGCCTGGACTGAGCTTGCCCTCTGTTCTGAAGTCTCAGGGCCATCTGATATCAACCCCGCTGGAACTGCACGGATCCAATGCTTCGCACTGACACTGCCTCACCTCCAAAACAAAGACCGACTCTTTGCACCAATGGCTCTGCTCCTTTGCTCCACAGCACCAGAACTGACACCACACCAGATCTAGCCATGCCTTGATCCCGAACTCCGTGCATCGGCTTGTTTCCTCATTTACACAAGGGACAGTACCTTTGGGTCCGTGTGACTCCGTGACTGGTGTCATTGGTGTGGAAGTGTTGGGAAGGACTCCGTCACGATGTGATATCACCAATTTGAAGCATTTGTGTTTCCAAGCGCTATATTGAAGTTTAATCTTTAAAAAAATCAAAACTTTGCCTGTGTATGTTGTATTTTTGTCATTTAGGTCTATTACAGCAGTTCCAGCAGTCTGTGCCATTGGATTTTCTGGTGCATCCAGACATTTATGGGGCTTTTGCACATGGAGTGGAAGGATCCTAATAGAATTATGATGCCACCCTTCATGTCTGAGCTGTATTCTTTTACTGACATGCAGATAATAATTTCTGATTCAATACCTATTGATTCATTTGATGCCAATTTTCAGAGTGGAGATGCTGTCATCAATTTTAAATCAGGGAGCTCATTGGATTTCTGAAAAATGCAAGTGTTACACAAAAAACAAGTGTGTCACACCTATTCAGCAGTTGATTGGCAAGGGTGTAGCATGTGTTTGGTGTTGCGTTTTGGAACACACTGTCACAAACATAGTACTAAAGCATGGTGTGATAGCACATTGTCTATTTGCAGTTAAGATATTTTCCATTGAAATGCACACTGTACTTGAACAGATATACAGTTTCACTGATAAAAATATTGTGCGCAGAAATGATAATGTGTGGAAAACGAGTTTCAGTTAATAATTATCTTCTGAAAATAACAAGGGCTCCCCAACTACAGAAAGCTGAAGTGGGACAGGGAAAAATGTAATCAACAACTAAGCAAACCCACCTTCAGATCAGATTTCCTAAAGAGCAGAATTCCCAACAGACAGACAATAACAACATCAAGTCAACATAAATTGATAAACAAATACAAGTCTCTAGTATTCAGAACATAGTTCTGAAAAAACTCCTTTTCATTTAACAAATAATACATTTATTGAAAAAATAATCGAATAAAAAAATATGGTACAAAACAATCCTGCGTCACCTGGGACAAGAAAAAAACATTAAAACAACATACAGTCACGCCATCACAATCATACAATATAAAAAAAACAGCCTGGACAGAGCATCAAATAATATATACAACATAGAAATATAATATTTGTCCATAAGATCTGACATGCCATCATAGGTTAACAATTCTTCCATGACCACAAGTTTAGATGTCCAAAAGGTGCATTGTACATTGAAGCTAAATAATCCCCTATTTTTATAATAAGACCTTAATTGAAAAGCAAAGTTCTTATAAATTGATGAAAACTTTCATTTGAGTGGCCGCAGTTTCTAAACACACAGATGAAAAGGAAAACAAATCCAATGAACCATATGTGTCCAGGACAATGAGTTGAGTGCCGATGCGCGTTTTGTTGGAACGTGGCCCCTAGGGGTCACCCATCTTCTTCAGGGCACGTAAACAATCATATCTGTAAAACATCCCAGGAACGACTGTAGTAAACATCAAATGTGTCCCTACAATAGAAAAAAGGATTGACTTGTATCTGAAAAGAAAAATTAAACGGAAAGAAGAAAAGAAAAATGTAAACACACACCAAGAATAAACAAAAAAGCCCAAAATATATGTTAAATATGGTCCAATACCAGTGGTGATACAGAAACGATGCTTATAGCTTAAACACATGCTTCCCTACCATGTGAATAATGACCAAAAGCTCATGTATATGAATATTACTTGTCTATTCATATCGAACCTGTCAGAAAATGGATTATTTATAATGTGCTGATAGATTTTCCCAGTAATTGGATCTTCACCAAAAGCAGACAGACCGGAATGTGCTGAGTCAATCCCCCAAAGGAGAATACCATCTTAGCCAATGCTTACTATTATGTGAAGGGCCACAGAGCTCCAATTGTATTCACCCATTGTCTGTTGGGAAATCTGCTCTTTAGGAAATCTGATCTGAAGGTGGGTTTGCTTAGTTGTTAATAATTATCTTTTGCACATCACCAAGTAAAGTATTTTTATCCTATTAAAATCTTTGTTTGCATCTCACCTCAGAATTAAACATATGCCTTATTTGTGCTTGTCCTACTGCTGAATGTATCTACAGTCAATTCACAGGTATATAAATGTTGTTGTATGCTAGTAAGGAATGACATTCTAGTATCTTTACTTTAATACTCCCTGGACCCAAGCAGGATGGTCACATAGTTCACTTTACAAAATCCTCACTTTGTAGTCAGACAATGGAAAGTAAAAACCAATATCCCTTATCTAACAGATAAGCAGATAAGCAGACTTTTCTCAGATGACATAGCTTGACATTTGACTCTTGTCTTTGAACACATTGCAAATGTGATAACATAAAAGTACACTTTCAAAGGCATCTTTATTGCTCACTCACTTTCTGAACATCAGCATAGTTATTCTGGGGGTGCTGCAGCAGCACCCTCTACCCCCTGGCTTCCAGTGCCTGTGCTGTAAACAAGATTACAAATTTCAGCATGCCCGTAACAAACCTGGGTAGGATGAGCTGCTCACACTTGAAACTAGGCAACTTGAAGTAACTTTTATCCCCTTCTTTATGTTAAAGATAAAGTACACCCCTAACGTATATTATAAGGTTATTGCATGTCGCTGAGAAGTTCCAAAAGACCAAAAACGGAGTTCCTTTATAAGGGTATGGATCTCTGGGATGACTTGCAATATCCTTATCATGAACATCAGGGAGTACTGTATCCTATACAATACATGGTCATACCATCACCTTTCACACAAACCACTTATAACCTTGGTGCATAGCTCCTTGATATGAAATAGCAAGCTACTTTGCAATACGTAGAATAAAAATAAAACCTCTAGTGCTAAATGTTCTAAATAAAGCTGCACTACCTCAGAATGAATGTGTAGAAACATGCAGAAATAATAACAATAATAATAATGGAATTTTCGAAGAAGTGTCCCAGCATTGCATAGTCAGAAAATATCAGGATTGGTTTATGAAAGGCTGGACTGAACTAAAAACCCATGTCTTCAGAGTCTAGCTTTTCTCTATCTCAGTAGTGCAAAAAGTAAACGTTTTCTCTCTGCTTGTCATTATTAACTAAAAAACAGGGCAGAAGAAAGAAAAGCTATGATCCATTTCTGTTGCTTTATACAACTACTTCAGTTATGCCCTTTGACCTGACATACCTTTTGCCTCGGCTGCTGAATCTATCAGTATGAAGTGTGATGTGATAGCTTGACTGTAATAACTTATAATAGTCCAGTTCTGACTCTTTTCTTTATAATCGGTGACTGGATGTGTCACAGGCCAACATTTATAAAAAAAAATTAGAGACTGGCATTTATAGAGGAATTACAAAATCCTATGTAGTATATATTCCAATAATTAGAGAGAGACAAAGGGAGATTCACCCAATCTAAAATAATGACTGTCCAATAGTTTATTACATTTGGCAATATCAGCAAGCAAAAACTACTGAATTGTGGGCATGGGAAAATGTACCAGTGTTAAAATCACAGTTTCTATTATTTCTTTTGTTACATTTATTGTTTTAAAAAATAAAAAATATAATCACAGCAGTAAATGTTAACAGTGTTTGATTTGGTGACATATATTGTCGCCTCTGTTGCAGCTACATTTTTGCTATTATTTCCAGATTACTGTCTGTTGATTAATTACAAGCTCAGTAAGTTGCACTTGGTTATAAAGGTAAGTCAATGGCACTGAGTCATAAAAGCATTTATGAGTAGAGAAAGCAAAATTCCAGAGTACTCTTTTATATAGTCTTGCATGCCTCTGTCAATTACCCGAACTATCCAACTGCTTATTTATACAAGTGCAAAGAGGATTGTGTTTTCCTTTCTATTTGTACTAATTGTATGTAAAAGTTGCAATTTACTCAAAATCAAAAAATATATCCACAAACACTCCAGAAATAATTTGTGACTGATAAATGTAATGTCTAAAAGCTTGCTAACTTTAATTTCAGCACTGATAAACCGTTTTTCCATGTTGATAAATCCCTTCCATTGCACCTTTGACAAATAGAGAGGTGTTCTCTCTGTCTTTCCAAATTAACATGATTAAGTCACTTGTCTTTCTGAAGGTGGGAAACTATTTACAAAATGTTCATGAATAGCCAAGCTGAAGATGTTCACCCCATCTTGCAACCGTTCTTACCTTTGAACACTCACAAAAGGCGACATGGAAGAGATTAACTCAGACATAAAATTAGAACTCCTAATTGCCCATCTAAGTTAATCAAGTTTTGTGAAAAACATGTTAAATGGTCACTCAGAAATGCTGCTATTTATGTCCCTAAATATCAATTAGGTGTGCAAACAACTTTGTTAATCAGGCCACTAGAGAGAAAAATACTGGAAGCAAAATGTGACCCTACTATGGCACTGCTTGGAGGTGATATATGGGAACAATTTAATGCCCTAGTTTTATGTTATTTCTAAACGAAACTCTGAATACATTGTCTCCCTACTGTACTTTGAATTCATGTAAGGAAACCCTGTATGTGTGTATTGATTATCATTAATATATTGATTTCGACCAAGGAAAGACATGCAAGAAGCTTTCATTAGATATGAGGTATTTTCTTGCCCAACACCATTGTTTGCCGTTTTCAGAACATCACACAGACATTACTGCAGGCAGTTAGAGCCATTGTATTTTGTAAGGCAATATCCCATGGTATGGATAAGTGAATGGATATTCTGTTAACCTGTCAGTTCTCACTGTAAGTTGTATCAAAAATGTTTGAACAAATATTAATGGAGATGAGTCAGAGAAAGATTTATAATTCTATACTCTTAGAAGTACTTTTCCCCTTCGGTGAGTGTTGGAAATGGCCCCTTTTGCAGGGTTATCCCAAAACATTTTGCCTCTCACCTCATATTCTTGACTGCTTGCTGCATTTCTTTTTTCCTGGCTTTAGGACTCTGGGCACTTTACCACTGCTGAACAGTGCTAAAGTGCAAATGCTCTCTGCCTCAATGGTATTGATGATTGGTTATCCATGATTGGCTTATTTGATTTACCAGTAAGTACCTAGTATAGTGTGCCATGTGTGCCCAGGGCCTGTAAATCAAATGCTACTAGTGGGCCTGCAGCACTGATTGTGCCACCCACATGAGTAGCCCTGTTAACATGTCTTAGACCTGCCACTGCAGTGTCTACAGTTTCAAACTGCTATTTTGAACTGGCAAGTGTGCGCACTTTCCAGGCTCCAACCTTCCCTTTTACTATTTGTAAGTTACCCCTAAAGTAGGCCCAAGGCAGCTCCATGGGCAGGGTACAGTGTATTTAGAACTAAGACATCTACTGGCATGTTTTACATGCTCTGATAGTGAAACTCAGCTACATTTGTTTTTCACTATTGCAAGGACTCTCTCTCATACAGTAACATGGGGATTGCCTGAAATGTCTTTTAAAGTGTAATTTCCCATTGGGAGCAGATAGAGTTCTAGAGTTTGGGGTCTCTGAACTCACATATTAAAAATACATATTTTGGTGAAGTTGCTTTTTAAATTGTAACTTTTAAACTGTCATTTTTAGAACGTGGGTATTTTCTTGCTTAATCATTCTGTGCCTCTTCCTGTCTGTGGAAAGCACGTCTAGGTCAGGATGACAGTTAGGCTATTTTGTTAATTCACTCTAGACAGTCACACAAAGGAAGCTGAGGTGTGCCCTGCATATACTGATGGGTCTTCCAGACCTAGAATGGCAGGAGGAGCTGACATTTACACCTGAATAGGGCTGTGACTGTCCATACACAAAGCAGTCCCCAACCCACAGGAGTGTGTCTGGAGCCAGGGCAGGAAAGGCAGGGTAATGTGCACTGCAAAGTCTTTCCATGGAAGTTTTCCTACTTCAAAGAGAAAATGGGCATATGTACTGGACCTCTGACCCCACAGCGACATAATTCCTAGGGACTGAGGACATTCTGCCAGGAAGAAGAGCTGAATGCTGCAGAAGGAACTGCCACTCTGCCTGTTGCTTTTCTCTACTTGCCTGCTGCTTGCTGCTTTTGTCCTGGGAGTGGAAGTACTGGACTTTGCTTTCTACATCCTGCTCCCAAAGGTTCTGCAAGGGCTTGAATTGACCTTGCCTCCTGTTAAGATGTCTCAGGGCCATCAAAGACTTCACCTGCCAGTGCCTGGGCTCTCTTGCTGAGAGTCCTGACTTCCCAAGTGATGCCAAACCTAGTTCCTGGGCTCGTGAAAGTGAGTTCTGCTGCAACCAAGAAGATATTAAGCACATCGACTCCAGAGCGACTTCGGAACCAGTGCCACTCCTCAACTCTGTGCTGCTGCCTGCACCAAAGCTGTGGTCCCAGCTGAGTACAACGATTGCGTCGTGCAGCACAACGCTGCCTCTGCCACTTCAAAGTCCAACTACTTTGTGGGTTCTGAGTGCCATGTCACCAACATCCTTCACACCTGACTCTGACTCCACAGCAGCACCCATGGCCCGTGGTATGATCGCAAAACTGTAAAGTCGATGCCTTGCATCTTGACCTGCCCGATTTATCGACCCCGCCTTGCTGTAACAAACTGATGCTCACAACCAACGCCACATCACCTCCCTACAACCGTAAGGAACTGACGCTTCACCTCCCCTGTCTAGCAATGAGGAACTGATGCCTCACCTCCCCGGTAGCAATAAGGAACCGATGAGCACCGACTCCAGCAACGCCTTACCTCCCCGGCTCCATGCAACGTCCTTGTTTCCTCTTTGTATTCTAAGGTACTGGACCTGGGGTCGGTGCGACTCTGTGATCGCCTCGCAAATCGCTTTGGACTGTTGGTAATGACTCTGTCAAGATGCCATCATGGCCCCAGTTGGAGCTATTGTGTTTCTGAGAGCTACACTACACTTATTCTTCAAAAATGACTTGTGAATGTTGGATTTTTGTCATTTTGGTCTTGTTGTACTCTGATAAATATTGGCTATGTTTATAAACTGGAGTGGAGCACTTTTGTGGTGTTTACACTGTGTTACTGTGTGTGTGTGTACAAATACTTTACACATTGCCTCTCACATAAGCCTGACTGCCTGTACCAAACTACCAAAGGGGTAAGCAGGGGTTATTTTACCTGCGTGGCTCCCTTACCCTGACTAGAGTGAGAGTCCCTACTTGGACAGGGTGCAAATTACTGCCAATTTGAGAGCCCATATCTAACAGTAAAGATGTATGATGGTCCCTTGTTCACAAAACTCAGCAGTAGTACACAAAGAAATCCACACCACATGCAGCTTTCCAGGTATACTGATAAGAGCGTCTTGTGATCTTCTTTTTAGGTCCGCTATTGCCCATTGAATAATTTTACAAATTAGACAATTCTGCAGTGTGGATAGCTAGCCCAAGTCTCAAATGTATTTTTGTGCACTATTAGAAAAACATTTGTCATGTGGATAATCCACCCTTCTGCTACACTCTTAACAAAGTTTGACGGTGTTGTGTTGCCCTTCTGATTCTGAAAGGTAAGTTACTCTAGACAAGGAGAACATTTTTCACTTTTCCAGATACAACTCCCAAGCTTGTTTGGATTTGCAAACTTTTCAAATCAAATCACCACCTTAATCTCAGCACTCACCACATTTTATTCAAGGATTACTACAATGCAACTGTAAGCAATCACCATTTACACCATAGAGGTATCATTTGTGGATAGTTGACAGGTTTAAAATAAATAATTTTCAGTCCTTAGCATAGATTTACAGTTAAAATGACTTCATGATTTAGGGCTTATGTGTCTTATTTTCCTGAACTTTGCGTTTGATTTAAATGGTACACACAGCTATATATTATTTATGGGCCATGTAGCAGTCAATATATCTCATGTTCCATAGTTTACCAAGGTACTGCCCTTTAACATTGCTCATTGGAATATTCACACACTTTCCATTTCCCTGTGGTTTCTCACACTCATCAGTGCAACTGAAGGATAATCTCTCAATTCCAAACAACTAATTAATGCCCTTTTATATCTTACATCTATGTACAAAGTAAGATACTTTACCTTTGGAATTCTGACAAATTTGTAAGTCGTTCTGCATCACTCCAGTGGTGACTACGTCACTCCAGGTAATGATGGATGCTGTCTCTAGTCATGAACATTTTACTTACAAATCATTGACTCAAGATGTAATAGTCTAATCAGTTCAAAGAAAGCAAGACCACAACACTCGGAAAGCTGTAGGCTATCACACAAATGCCCAGGACTAGAAACAGTGGCCAGAATGAACTGGAAGGAAAGTCACCCTATTCATTCTTCTTAAAAATACCCATGTCTACTTTCTCCACCTCAATATATGGGTTTGTATGAATTTGTCCAGAATGTGTCAAACATTGTGCTATACCAATGAGATTCCTATTAAATTTATCTTTAGGACTAGTTACTAGAGTCTCAGGAAGCAACAGTCTCTTTGACCCCCCTTCAGTTATTACTGAGAATATCCCATTTGTCAAAGGAAATACAATCATCACTTAAAATAATTCATTCCATTCTTTTTTCCATTTAAATAATGTGGCAGCTTTCCTTAGCTGCTGACTATAGCTCAATGCATAAAAAAATATAGTAACAAATATAAATAGCTAAAAATGTGAATGGGTGATAATGCAAATAAGAGCTCTCACTGTGATCAAAGAACATTCAGACATTTAATTTTTCATACACCAGAAAGCAGAAGTCAGTGCACTTTACGGAGATCAATGATGGAGAAGGAAAAACTCCATACATGAAACCTTTTAGCCTCCTTAATGGAAAAGCAAAACAGGGAACCAATCGCAAACACACATACACAGTCAATTATTGTAGCCTATCAAATTAAGAGACTAATCCCTTGAGATGGCCATCAAGAGTGTAGAGAACAAAATAAATTGTGTGAAAGTGAACACTTTGGAATTGCTAGAGAGGGAGAGGGGTAGAGAGAGGGCTAACACAAATGGCAAGTCTGGACACACAGAAGGAGGATAACATTCTTAGGCAGCAGAGACAAGGAAATGAATAGAGGGGAAGGAGGTGGGAAGGAACAGAAATAATGTGAAGTTGAATTGAGAAAAGAGAGAGAGAGAAGTGGTGGAGGAGGTGATAATGGATAACTGAATTTGTATTAATTTCTAATAATATATTTGGAAGTATTTTCAGTCCCTACTGCTTGACTGAGCTGTTGACATCTACTATCCAGGCCACCAAAGCCAATAACGTGGATTTCTGCTGTATGTTGACCTGAGGAATTTTTATAACAGTTTTTGGTTGGACTACCATCAATGTGAAAAATGCAAAGAGTTGATGCTTCTGGTAGAGGATATCAGTTGTGTCAGTGTAATTGACCTCTCTTGAGTATTTCATTAAGTTGAACCACACACAAAATCAACATAGCTCACATCCTTCATAACCCCAGAAAAAGCATTGACGTTTTTACAGGATGCCATTTTGCCTGAATGCATCTGCTTAGGTGTTTCAGTGTATCATGCATCATGCATCAAATCCTACACAACATTCTTGGTTTTTAAAGATAGCATCCTCATTTTTGTCCCAGACGTCCTTTACTATGAACTTCTTTAGGAGAAGTCTTGTTAATGTTAAGAAATGCAAGGCTTAGTGTGAAGAATGCAGAATAAAAAATAGGAGTAGGCTTAGTCACCATCTTACAGCATACACTATCCATAGAATGCATCAAACCTAAACATGGCCTGGTTTAATCACTCAAAAGCGTCTCCACCAGGGTGTGTGGCCGAAGCATCTTTGAGCGACTTGCTTCAGCTGCCAGACCCATGCTTCATGAATACTGGAGTCACACATGCTTCCCCTGGCCTGAGAGGGTGCTGGGAAGCTAAGCAGGAGGCCACTATACTGGTGGCCTGGGTCCGCCGGGGGTCCCGAGAGAGAGGAGTGGTAATCGGGTCACACCAGTGAGGCCCTGGAAGATAGCAGCTGCAGAGCCTGCATAGTGCGAAAAGCCAGGCAACCTTACTCCTGACCCCAGTGGGGTTTGTGGAATGACCTGGTAGCACCAAAGGGGGTGCACCTTCCCTGGGTGCAGAGAGAGAGAGAAGGCAGGAGCCACAAGGGCAGTCCATCTGTGCGCATTAGAGGGGGGCGGACAAGGCCACCTGAGTCCCAATACACAAGCTCAAGGTCCCTCATGGGATGGGGGCACAAAGATCACGGTAAGGGGGCCCTCACCTGGGGGAGATGGAGGACTCCCAGCGGCCCCAGAGGGAGGAGGTGGAGAAGATTACTGGAGGAGGGCCTGTTAGGCTGGTGTACCACCCAACTTTGAGGGTGGAGACAGTAGTGTGCAGAGCTGCTCTACAGTGGACTAGAGGAGGAGGGGAACTGCGGCTACTACAGATTCTTGCCCCAGCCTGTAGGGGCCAGAGGTAGACACAGGGTGCTCTGGCCTGTCAGGCAGTGTGGGTGACTCTGGTTGGATCCTATCCTGTGGCTTAAGACAGCAGGGGAGGGTAGCTTGCCTTCAAGGGCCCTGAGGTGTCCCAGGCAAGGCAGGGAGGAAAGTGCAATTCCTTGATATAGTGACCCTGCCACAATAATTCCTGGATGCCTTTTGGAATGCTACTGCTGCAACTGGACATTGGAAGACCTGGGACAGGGGGCTATGCTACAGAGAGGGGATGGTTTCACCAAAGGTGCAGCAAATGGGTCGGACTGTAGCTACCTCTAGACAAGAAAAGTACTCCTGCAGACAGTGTTCCCTGGAAGAAGACTGTGTCTGAAGAACCACATGGCCACCAAATTAGTGGCTATTGGAAATATGAAAACCACCCTGGAGAGCAAAATAAATATGGTAGTCCTAGACCTAAGGGACCAGTGGACAGACCATAGGAAAATGATCGCCTGTGAATTGTTCAAGTGCACAAAATCACAATTAATGAGCCCACTCAACAGGGCCCAGGGAGAGGGCATATTTCCATGGGACCTCTGCATGGCGATGATAGTATTGATCCTTACACAGAGGATGCTCAGAGAAAAATGTGCCTCCTATCGGCCCACATCACTTCTTAAAATGGAAACCAAAATCTTGGTCAAGATATTTGTTAGCCACATTCCACAGGTAGTCTACACATAGTTGGCTCCAGATTACTCAGGTTTTATGCCGTTCAGAGAGACCAGACACAATCTTTGTAGGTTGGCCAGCTGCCTGATGTGATGCGACCAGACTGTTGAGCCACCACTCCTCCTTGTTCTAGATACCAAAAAGGCTTTCAGTTCCCTTGAGTGGCCTTACCTTATGGCAATACTGGGAAGAATGGGGATTGGCATGAGGTTTATGTCCTGGGTTGACTTATTATATAAAGACCTGGTGACCAGAGTCCTCGGGGCTCCCCTTCCCAACCATGCAGTATACAGACTGTATTTGACTCTCCTATATAATAGAATCCCCCACTGGGCCATCTCAAAGAGAAATGTGAGGAAGACCTGGGCAGACTTGACAATAACGGGGCTGCCTACAGGTACCCTTGGGTGGCGGCCCTTCCAGGCAGAATCAAATGAATCCAACTGAAACTCCTTCAAAGGGCCTACGTATAATAAGTAGACTACCATATGGGAAGAGCAATCACAGACCTGTGTTTGATGGGGTACAGGCAGAAAGGCACACAATTACACACTATGTGGGGATGCCCCAAGGTTCAGATGTTTTAGGGGGAATAAGGATACAGTTCTTAATAGTCTTAGACTGCACAGTGGCGCTGCCCACCTCAACTGATTACCTTAGGTATCTGGAGTGAGCAGTCCCTAGACCGATACTCCATTCTTTTCTGTAAGACTGCATTTATGGTGCAAAACTTGATGTGATCAGAATGTGAGGATGCAGCGATATCCCAATGCAGATGGCCTAGCAGTCTAATATGGACTGGATTATGCAATTTGAAAAAATGGGGTATATGGTGTAAGGCTGCCCCAAGAAATTTGATTAAATACGGAGATATTGCCAGGTCCTTGAGGAAGACACTTCATGAGGAGGGGCTCGAGTGGGAGGCCAGGCTGGGTACAGGAACCAATAGACTGACTTGAAACAAAGAATGTCATGGGGGTTCTGTATATTACCTGCTCCTACATGTTGGCCCTGTAGGGCATAGGCTGTTGCCTTGGTTGACAGATTCTGAACTATTGTACTTGACATGCCTTGTGTTTAGTTATTTGCAGATAGGAGGCGCTTTTCAGCCAGTTGAACGAACATCAATAAAGAGATCAGAAAAAGGGGCTCCCCCAGTAATACAGGTGAACTCCAGTAATTTTTAAGTCTGTCCAAATATAATTTGATATTTGTAAAAAAAAAAAAAAAACAGCTTTGCAAGTATAAATGTAAAGTCCTACTTGTGTAAAAACAGGTACACTTTCCTCATGAGAAGATTGTTTAATTACTTTTACTAAAAGTGATGGATCAAATATTACTCAAATAGTTAGTGGCAAAGAGTAATAAAATCATAGCTGTTGCCTCAAGAGCCTTAAAAGGATCAAAACTTAGGGCCTCATTACGAGGTTAGTCGTCTGACCGCCAGCCCACCAGCCCCATGGAGAGGAGACCGCTGCGGAGCTGGTGCCCTCTGCCCCCAGGCTGATTACAAGGTTTCCATTGGGCTGAGCGGTAGAAACCTCAGAGATTGGAGGTTCCTACTGGTCAGCCCATTGGAAACAGTGTGAAAGCATTGGCCTCCCAGCACCCTCGGAGTACACACGTTCTGCCATAGCAGAAAGTTAGCATTCTGAGGGTGCTGGGCAGGGGGCCCATGCACTGGCTTTCCACCAGTCTTTTCATGGCGGGGTCCCTACCATGAAAAGGCTGGTAGAAGCTGGACTTGCAATCAGCGTTGCAGCGCTGAACTCAGCACCGCCTTGGCTGACCATGACTCCAGCTACTGCCACCCCCACCCCGTGAACCATGTTCCTGGCAGTGGCAGTAGCCCCCTGCCAGTTATGACTGCCAGGGTTGTAATTTGTCAGGCCGACTGCCAGGAGGGTGGAACCCGACTGCCACTGCAGGTCTGGCAGTCTGAAGGCCACCAGACTTATAACGAGGCTCTAAATTACTCAGTAAAAGAACAGGATGATAAATGTCCATCTAGTATGTACCTTTGCAAGTACTGGAATTCTGATGTTTATTATGAATTGCCATACTATGCCAATATTATGTTTGCTAGGGACCATTGGAATACCCCATCAAATAATTGTATTTTATTAATCAAGAAGCCTTTAAAGTAAACCTGTATCTGTAATTAATTAAAGATTTCACTCCAACTCTCAATTACAAATGTATCTTTTCTTTTTCATCTCCAATTACAACATTATCCTTGGATCATTCATAATGGGAACAAGTATTATAATTTCTTTTTCTTTTGATGGTTTATATATCAAAGTCATTTCAACAGAAACTTTAGAATTGTTCCATAATGGTGAACCCCTCTCACTATTCATTTTGAATAATCATTCTCAGCAGACTTGACATAATACCTGCAGTGTTTTAAGCCACATATTCTTAAATAATTTGGGCCTACTAAATTTAGTAGCCAATCCCCAATGCCATGTTCCTTTGTCATTTGAAAAACTGTTCACAGAAGGCATCTTTATTATATTTCAGAAATCAAAGTTTCCTCCCTTTGGGCTTTTAGCCCAAATAAAGGAAACTAACATCTGTTTTAGTTAGTTAAAAAGGTTTACCTTAAATGACACAGAAACATTGGGGAATTTAACCATTTTAATAAATTGTTCAACCTGGCAGTGCGATGTGTGACCATTTCAGTAAATCTTGCTGTAGTTTTACAATTATTTTCCTTCATTTAATTGAAACATCTGGAATGCACAACCAGTCACTATAATCCCTAAATGTTGTACTGGGTTATTAGTTATCAAATATTGAAACTCTACGTCAAATTTTGCCTTGTCAGATTTTACTACTATTCCTGCAGTTTTTATACTCTTTTTTAAATATCTGGATAGTTTTGAGATTCTTTCTGATATTTGAAATATATTGTCAATGCTGGAATTTTAAGGATTAAAGAAGACAGCAATACCCTCTTCATATGATAATATCTTTACTGCTTGTCTAACTTTGGAGCTTACTTAAACCACCTAGCTCATATCAATGAGTCTGTATATAGTGATTTAATAAAACATTGCAAACAGCAGGGGTGACAAGGCACCCCTGTCTACTTCCATTTTTGATTGAGAATGTACCCACATATTTTGTTGGGAAAGACCATCTTATACAGTAATTAATTTTTCTGTAACTCTAAACAGTCACCATGTGGTGCCTTTTAGCTGAATGAAGGCACCAGGTAAAAACCCCATTTGGTTATATTTAGCCAAGTAGTCCATAATTCTAGGCAAACAAAATGTTAATAATTTCAAATATATTTTGTACTCCATATTCAATAAGGTAATGGGATGATATGAACCACAATTGTTGGGGTCCTTGCCAAATTTAGAAGAAAACACATATTATCTCTTGTCATAGTTTGTCTTGAATAATGTGTTGCCTATAGTCATCTTCCACCTCCCCTTTAGTAGTTTTTCCTTACTCATTGATTCTGCACATTCATTTTTTTTAATCCATTTTGTGATTTTTCTAATGAAGGGACCAACTCCTATATTAAGGAAATCTTAATAGAGAGAAGATATTCTTGTGATAATATGGACTAAGCGGACTTAATTGCTCTGCTCTTTGTGATGCACGGTCAACATTTCCACTATTGTATCTCTCTTTTTGAGTTAGTACCTTGGTGGTAGGTACTGTGACCTATGCACACATCCAATCATTAATATTTTCTGTTTACTAGGACTATATACAAGTTGGTGATAGGAATAGGTGCACTTTCCTGTTTTTGAACCCACTGCCAATTGTTCTAATATTCTCAATGTTCTTCTTTTGTAATGTTATTCTGTCACAATTTCAATTCCACCTGAATTACGGCATCAACAATTGACTAAAACACCAAGGGTGGCTAAAATGACATCACACACAAATTGACCATAACTTTTACTCACAGACGTTTACACATGCGGACACATTCACACACATGCTCATATTTACACATTCTCACTTGCAAGCACTCACACAACATACATTTAAAGCACTTGCCTGGCCCAAATCTTCCCTTTATATACGTGTAAGGCACCCCTAAGGTAAGCACTAGGTAGCCCCATGGGCAGGGTGCAGTGTTTGTTGAAGGTGGAACATGAGCAGATGTGTTTTACATGTCCTAACAGTGAAATACTGCCAATTTCAGTTTTCACTGTTGCAAGGCCTATCTCTGTCATAGGGTAACATGGGGGCTGCCTTTAAATATCCTTAAAATGCAATTTCCTTTTGAGAGCAGATAGAAATATAGAGTGTAGGGATTCTGAACTCACAATTTAAAAGTACATCTTTTAGCGAAGGTGTTTTTTACATTTTTAGTTTGAAAATGTCACTTTTAAAATGCAGACATTTTATTGCTTAAACCATTCCGTGACTCTGCCGGTTTGTGGATTCCTTGTCTGGTTCAGACTGACAGTTGGGCTGTTTGTGCATCTCCACTAGACAATGACACAAAGGGTGCTGGGGTGTAACCTGCATATCCTGATGGGCCATCTGGGCTAGGCTGGAGGGAGGAATGGTCACTTACACCTGAAATGATGTGCCTGCCCTCACACAAAGTGGTCTCCAACCCCCTGGAGTGTGTCTGGAGCCAGGCTTGGGCAAGGCAGGACGTGTAAACAACAGAGAATTTTCTTTGAAGTGGGGCAAAGTCAAACACAGAAAGAGGTATAAGTATTGGACGCAAAAAGCCCAGACTTTACATTACTTCAAGGATTCAAGAGTAACCGCTGCCAGAGAAGAGCTGAAGGAGAAATGATGCTGCTCCTGCCTGTGCTTTGTTGGGCTACCTGCAGTTGTTGCTTCTGACTGTGAAAGGGGACTGGATTTTGTTGTGTATTCCTTCTTGTGTGGTATCTCTAAGGGCGTGGACTGGGCTTGCCCCCTGTTCTGAAGTTTCAGGGCCATCAAAGACTTCCTCTACCAGCACCTGGAGTCTCTTTTGCAACTCCTCCCCTGCCAAGTGGTACCTAATTCAGTCCCTGGGCCTTTGAAAGGAAAAGGTGGTGAAAGACCAAGAAGAACCAAGTTCACCAACTTCAGGCAACTCCGGACGGACACCGTTGCCGGATATTGTGATGCCACCTGCAACTGAACCCGTGGTCCTCCTTGGAGTGCGATGACCCCACAGGCTCGATGCCGTCACAGCCTCTCTGAAGTCCACGACTCTGTGTGTCCTGAAGTGCCGTGTCACTGGCGTCTGTGACTTCACTGCACCACACTGTGAATGTCTGATATCAACCCCCCCTGCAACTGCACGGATCCAATGCTTCGCACTGACGCTGCTTCACATCCACAGCAAAGCCCCAACTCCTCGCACCAATGGCTCCGATCCTTTTCTCCACAGCACCGGAACCGACACCACACCAGATCCAGCAATGCCTTGATCCCCAACTTTGTGTACCGGCTTGTTTCCTGATTTACCCAAGGTACGGTGCCTTTGGGTCCATGTGACTCCGTGACTGGTGCCATTAGCGTCAGAGTGTTGGGAAGGACTCCATCACGATGTAGTGATATCACCAATTTGAAGCATTTGTGTTTCTAAGCACTATATTGAAATGTAATCTTTGGAAAATTAATAATTTTGCCTGTGCATGTTGGAATTTTGTCATTTACAGCAGTTCCAGCAGTCTGTGCAGTTGGATTTTCTGGTGCATCCAGACATTATGGGGCTTTTGCACAGGAAGTGGAAGGATCCTAATAGAATTATGATGCCACGCTTCATGTCTGAGCTGTGTTCCATTACTGACATGCAGATGGTATTCCCTGATTCAATACCTATTGATTCATTTGATGCCAATTTTCAGAGTGGAGACGCTGCCATCAATTTTAAATCATGGAACTCATTGGATTTCTGAAAAATGCAGTGTTACACAAAGAACAAGTATAGGAAAGGAGTCACACCTATTCAGCAGGTGATTGGCAAGGGTGTAGCGTGTGTTTAGTGTTGGCTTTTGGAACACACTGTCACAAACATAGTACTAAAGCATGGTGTGTTAGCACCTTGTCTATTTGCAGTTAAGATATTTTCCATTGAAATGCACACTGTATTTGCACAGATATACAGTTTCACTGATAGAAATATTGAGCGCAGAAATGATAATGTGTGGAAAATGAGTTTCAGTGAATAATTGTCTTTTGCGTATAACAAAGTAAAGTATTTTTATCCTATTAAAATCTTTGTTTCCATCTCACCTCAGAATTAAACATATGCCTTATTTGTGCTTGTCCTACTGCTGAATGTGTCTACAGTCACTTTACAGTTGTTGTATGCTAGTAAAGAATGACATTCTAATGTCTTTACTTTAATACTCCCTGGACCCTAGCAGGATTGTCACATAGTTCACTTTACGAAATCCTCACTTTGTAGTCAGACAAAGGAAAGTAAAAACCAATATCCCTTTCTAAAAGAATAAGCAGACTTTTCTCAGAAGACATAGCTTGACATTTGACTCTACTCTTTGAACAAATTGCAAATGTGATAACATAAAGGTAAACTTTGAAGGCATATTTATTGCTCACTCACTTTCTGAACATCAGTATAGTTACTGTGAGTGTGCTGCAGCAGCACCCTCCACCCCCTGGCTTCCAGTGCCTGTGCTGTAAACAAGATTACAAATTTCAGCATGCCGTAAACAAACTTAGGTAGGATGAGCTGCTCACACTTGAAACTAGGCAACTTGAAGTAGTTTCTATCCCCTTCTTTATGTTACAGATAAAGTACACCCCTGATGTATATTATAAGGTTATTGCATGTCACTGAGAAGTTCCAAAAGACCAAAAGCTGAGTTCCTTTATAAGGGTATGGAACTCCGGGATGACTTGCAATATCCTTATCATGTACGTCAGGAGGTACTGTATGCAATACAATACATGCTCATACCATCACATAAACCACTTATAACCTTGGTGCATAGCTCCTATATATAAAATAGCAAGCATGTTTGCAATACGTAGAATAAAAATAAAACCTCTAGTGCAAAATGTTCTAAATAAACTAGTTCAGAATGAATCTGTAGAAAAACGCAGAAATAATAACAATAGTAGTGGAATTTCCAAAGAACAATAGTTACTTTGAAGAAGTGTCCCAGCGCTGCATAGTCAGAAAGTATCAGGATTGGTTTACGAAATGCTGAACATAACCAACAACCCATGTCTTCAGATTCTAGATATTCTCTGTCTCAGTAGTGCAAAACATAAACGTGTTCTCTCTGCTTGTCACTGTAAACTAAAAAACAGGGCAGAAGAAAGAAAAGCTATGTTCCATTTCTGTGGCTTTATACAGCTACTTCAGTTATGCCCTTTGACCTGACCTACCTCTCGCCTCGGCTGCTGACTCTATCAAGAAGAACTCTGATATTCTAACTTGACTGTAATAACTTATTATAGTCCAGTTCTGACTCTTTTCTTTATAATCGGTGACTTGATGCGTCACAAGTCAACAATTATAAAAAAAATTGACACTGATATCTATACAGGAATTACAATATCCTATGTAGTATATATTCCAATAATTAGAGAGAGACAAGGGGAGAGTCACCCAATCTAAAATAATGACTGTCCAATAGTTCATTACGTGTGGCAATATCAGCAAGCAAAAACTACTGAATTGTGGGCACGGGAAAGTGTACCGATGCTAAAATCACAGTTTCTATTATTTCTTTTGTTACATTTTTTGTTTAAAAAAAAAAAAATTCAATCACAGCAGTAAATGTTAACAGTGTTTGATTTGGTGACATATATTGTCGCCTGTTTTGCAACTGAAGTTTTGCTATTATTTCCAGATTACTGTCTGTTGATTAATTACAAGCTCAGTAGGTTGCACTTGGTTATAGAAGTAAATCAAGGGGCCGAGTCATAAAAGCATTTATGAGTAGAGAAAGCAATACTCCAGAATACTCTTTTACATAGTCTTGCATGCCTCGGTCAATTGCCCAAACTATCCCACTGCTTATTAATACAAGTGCAAAGAGGACTGTGTTAATACTTTCTGTTTGTACTAGCTGTATGTAAAACTTGGAATTTACTCTGAATCTAAACAGATTTCCACAAATACTCTGGAAATAATTTGTGACTGCTATAGCTTCCTATGAGTACCCACATGTGTAAACTTCCAGAAAGTTGGCACTTCATATTTCTGAAAGGGTAAATGGAATGTCTAAAAGCTTGCTAACTTTAATTTCAGCACCAATGAACTGTTTTTCCATGCTGAGAAATTCCTTCCATTGGACCTCTTATAAACAGAGAGGTGTTCTCTGTGTCTTTCCAACTTAACATGATTAAGTCATTTGTCTCTCTGAAGGTGGGAAACTATTTATAAAATGTTTATGAATAGCCAAGCTAAAGATGTTCACCCCATCTTGCAACCGTTCTTACCCTTTAACACCCACAAACAGGCGACATGGAAGAGACTAACACAGATATAAAATTGGACCTCCTGGTCCAATTGCCCATATAAGTTAATCCATTTATGAGTGAAGGTTCACTTTTTGTGAAAAACATGTTAAATGGAAACTCAGAATTGTTGCTATTTTTGTCCCTAAATATCAATTAGGTGTGCAAACAACTTTGTTAATCAGGCCTCTAGAGAGAAAAATACTAGAAGCAAAATGTAACCCGACCATGGCACTGCTTCGAGGTGATATATGGGAACAGTTTAATGCCCTAGTTTTATGTTATTTCTAAAGAAACTATGAATGCATTGTCCCCCTACTGTATGTTGAATTGATGTAAGGAACACCTGTATGTGTGTATTGATTATCATTAATATATTGATTTCAACCTCATTTCAGTGGACCAAGTTAAGACATGCAAGACGCTTTCATTAGATATGAGGTATTTTCTTTCCCAACGCCATGGCTGGCCATTTTAAGAACATCACAAAGACAACATTACTGCAGGCAGTTAGAGCCATTGCATTTTGTTAGGCAATAACCCATGGTATGGATAAGTGAATGGATATTTGTTAAGCTGCCAATTTTCACTGTAAGTTGTATCAAAAATGTTTGAACAAATATTAAGGAGCTGAGTCAGAGAAAGATTTATAATTCTGTACTCCAAGAAGTACTTTTCGCCATCGATGAATGTTGGAAATGTCCCCTTTTGCAGGGTTATCTCCAAACATTTTGCGTCTGACGTCCTATTTTTGACTGCTTACTCCATTTCTTTTTTGCTGGCTTTAGGACTCTGGGCACTTTACCACTGCTGACCAGTGCTAAAGAACAAAAATGCTTTCTGTCTCAATGGTATTAGTGATTGGTTATCCATGATTGGTTTATTTGATTTACCAGTAAGTCCCTGGTATAGTGCACCATGTGTGCCCAGGGCCTGTAAATCAAATGCTACTAGTGGGCCTCCAGCACTGATTGTGCGGCCCACATGAGTATCCCTGCACACATGTCTTAAACCTGCCACTGCAGTGTCTGCAGTTTTAAACTGCTACTTTGACCTGGCAAGTGTGCGCACTTGCCAGGCTTCAACCTTCCCTTTTACTATTTGTAAGTCACCCCTAAAGTAGGCCCATGGTAGCTCCATGGGCAGGGTAAAGTGTATTTTGAACTAAGACATCTACTGGCATGTTTTACATCCCCTGATAGTGAAATTCAGTTAAATTTGGTTTTCACTATTGCCAAGACTCTCTCTCATACTGTAACATGGGGATTGCCTGAAATATCTTTTAAGTGTAATTTCCCATTGGAAGCAGATCGAGTTATAGAGTTTGGGGTCTCTGAATGCACATTTTAAAAATACATCTTTTGGTGAAGTTGCTTTTTAAATTGTAAGTTTGAAAATGACATTTTTTGAAAGTGGGTATTATCTTGATTAATCATTCTGTGTCTCTTCCTGTCTATGGAAAACACATCTGGGCCAGGATGATAGTTAGGCTATTTTGTTAATTTACTCTAGACAGTCACCAGTCTAGAGTGAATTAACAACCTGTTCCTTTGCTGTGCTGGCCTGCTGCTTGCTGCTTTTGTCCTGGGAGTGGAAGTACTGGACTTTGCTTTCTACATCCTGTTCCCAAAGGATCTCCAAGGGCTTGAATTGACCTTGCCTCCTGTTAAGATGTCTCAGGGCCATCAAAAACGTCACCTGCCAGTGTCTGGGCTCTCTTACTGAGAGTCCTGACAAGTGATGTCAAACCCAGTTCCTGGGCTCTTGAGAGTGAGTTCCACTGCAACCAAGAAGATACTAAGCACATTGACTCCAGAGCAACTTCGGAACCAGTGCCACTCTCCAACTCTGTGCTGCTACCAGCACCAAAGCTGTGCTCCCCACTGAGTACAACGACTGTGACCTGCAGCACAACGCTGCCTCTGCGCCTTTGAAGTCTCACTACTTCATTACTCCTGAGTGCCATGTCACCAACATCCTTCACACCTGAGTCAGACTCTACTCTGACTCCACCGCAGCACCTCTGGCCCCGTGGTGTGATTGCAAAACTGCAAAGTCGATGTCTTGCATTGTGACCTGCTGGATTTATCGAACCCGCCTTGTTGTAAGGAAACGATGCTCGCAACCGACGCCACATCACCTTCCTGCAACCGCAAGGAACTGATGCCTCACCTCCCCATTAGCAATAAGGAACCAATGACGCACCGACTTCAGCAACGCCTTACCTCCCCGGCTCTATGCAAAGTCTATGTTTCCTCATCTCACTCTAAGGTACTGGACCTGAGGTCGGTGCAATTTTGTTATCGGCCCACACTTCCTTGCAAATGGCGTTGGACTGTTGGTAATGACTCTGTCATGATGCCATGATGGCCCAGTTGGAGCTATTGTGTTTCTAAGAGCTGCACTACACTTATTCTTCAAAAATGACTTGTGAATGTTGGATTTTTGGTCTTGACTACATTTGTGCTGTTTACACTGTGTTAGTGTGTGTGTGTGTGTGTGTGTGTGTGTGTGTGTGTGTGTGTGTGTGTGTGTGTGTGTGTGTGTGTGTGTGTGTGTGTGTGTGTGTGTGTGTGTGTGTGTGTGTGTGTGTGTGTGTGTGTGTGTGTGTGTGTGTGTGTGTGTGTGTGTGTGTGTGTGTGTACAAATAATTTACACATTGCCTCCCACATAAGCCTGACTGCTGCACCGAGCTACCATAGGTGTGGGCAGGTGTTATCTTAGCTGTGTGGCTCCCTTACCCTGACTAGAGTGAGAGTCCCTACTTGGACAGGGTGCAAATTATTGCCAACGTGAGAGCCCAATGCTAACAGTGAAGATTTATGATGGTCCCTTGTTCACAAAACTCAGCAGTAGTGCACAAAGAAATCCACACCACATTCAGCTTTCCAGGTATACTGATGAGAATGTCTTGTGATCTTATTTTTAGGTCCGCCATTGCCCATTGAATAATTTTACATATTAGACAATTTTACACTGTGGACAGCTAGCCCAATTCTCAAATGTATTTTTGTGTACTATTGGAAAACATTTTGCTACACAAAGGGGGTCATTACAACATTGGCGGTAAAAGCCTCTTACCGCCGTGCAGAAGACCGCCAATACACCGCCGCGGCCGTGGAATTCCGCCACAGCTATTATGACACACATCTCGGAATCCGCCGAAATTCAGACACCCACACAAGTCCGTCACACCAAAGGTCAGTGATAAACTGGCGACAACAAATCCTCCACCGTCACGCCAACAGAAACACGCCCATGCTATTACGACCCACGAATACACACACATCTCCAAAACACTGCCACATTGGACAATTCAAAATACACATACAAACACCACTCCCACACACCCAACACAATATAAAACACACACCCACATCACCCACAAACCCCTACGACAAAAAATTAGAGACGACAGAGAGAGCACAGCAATAGACAACCCCACCACACAGAGGCACACAACACCATCATCCACACAACATCCACGCACAAAACACCCCACACCACTACACATCACCACACTCATCACCACATACACCACCCCACATATCACCTACACCACCCAATGGCACGCCAAAGACACCCCAGGTTTTTGGAGGAGGAGCTCAGGGTCATGGTGGAGGAAATCGTACGGGTAGAGCCACAGCTATTTAGATCACAGGTGCAGCACACCTCTATAGCTAAGAAGATGGAGCTATGGCGAAGAATCGTGGACAGGGTCAACACAGTGGGACAGCACCCAAGAAATAGGGAGGACATCAGGAAGAGGTGGAACGACCTACGGGGGAAGGTGCGTTCCGTGGTCTCCAGGCACAACATCGCGGTTCAGCGGACTGGCGGCGGACAACCATCTCCTCCCCCACAACTAATAACATGGGAGGATCAGGTCTTGACCATTATGCATCCTGAGGGCCTCGGAGGAGTCGGTGGAGGAATGGACACTGGGAGGTCAAATCTTAACTATCATATCCCCCACCCTACCTGCATGCTATCACACACCCCCAACCTCACCCCCTTCCTTATCACTTAAACGCCTCACTAATGGACTAATAGCACAAACCACACATCCCAACACCAAGCCCTGCATGACACAACAAAGCATGGACACCCATCACTAAAGCATGCCCACTGCACATACCCATACCAACCCCTAACCATCATCAGACAAGCCCCCACACAGGAATGCTAGCACTGGGGTACACGCTCACCCAACCATTGCACACCATGACACACACACATGCAATAATCATGCATTTATACCCCTGCAGGACCACTACCTAACGTCACCAGACAGGAGGGTCCAGACATCTCTACCCCACCCACAGAAGAGGCCCACAGTGATGACAGCAGCTCTGGCCAACTGGATCCAGATGACTAGCCCGGACCATCGTGGGCCTCGGGACAGTCGGTTCCCCTCGCACAGGCACAGCCCAACACTGACCTTAAACCCTCTGGAAACACCAGTACAGCACCCACCCAGCGGGCCCATACCTCTGTCCCCAGGACACGTCAATCAACCCACCACCCCTTCAACAACAGGGACCTGGGGGCAGTGATAGTGGGCACACGGTCCAGGGGACAGAGGCCCAGGAACACAGGGGAACTGGGAGGGCTGCTGTGCGACAGGGGGCGGACAGGCCAAGGGAACCCACTCTCCACAAGGCCCTCTCCTCCATCATGGGAGCATACCACCACTCCCAGGAGACTATGGCTACGGTCCTAGCCAAGTTTCAGGAGACCCAGCGCCCGCAGGAGGAACAGTATTTGGGCTTCAGGGAGGAACTCAGAACCATCAGCTCCGCCCTGGGCACCATCGTAGGGGTGCTGAAGGATATACAGAACACCATAAGGGACACCGTAGCACTTCAAGGGGCCCCTGGCACTAGCCTGGACGATGAACTTCCCACCACCTCCGCCGGCGCTAGTGGACAGGACGCCCTGCCACAGGACCACCACACCAGCACCCCACCCCCTGCAGACGGAGAACCACCCCGCAAGTGGTCCCTGAGATCCAGAAACAGGACAGAGCACGATGGCAAGACCCTCGCCAAGAAATGAGACCACCCTGATTGTCATCCCACTGTCCCACTTTGTAACCCTGTCCATATTGGAACTGCCCCAGCTCCACTTCCTATGCCCATATGGGCAGTGCACTTGTGAGACTAATAGACTGGACTCTGCCATGGACATTCCTCCACCATCACCCCTCACCATTTTACCACCCCCTCCAATAATTAGCACTTCAATAAACACCCTTGAACCACAAAACAATCTGGAGTCAGTCTGTGATTTTGAAAATGTGTATTAGTTATGACAATGACAAAATCCGTTCTCAATAGTAATGTCAACATACCTATGCCACACATCACAAGTCCATGAAGGATGCAAGCAGATGACACACGTTGGTAACCACACCTGTGAAACCGTAATGGTAATGTACAACTCAGTTACCAAATACTGCTTGAAATTGACAGACAGGATAGAGGTAGAAGTGTGAAAGTAAATGTATTAGTGAAGAAAGTGTTCTCACCTGTGTGTCACTGGAAATATTGTTGTATGACTGAGTCCCTGTTGTCAATGTCTTCTTCCTCTGCTTCCTCCTCATCACTGTCCACAGGCTCCACAGCTGCCACAACACCGTCATCCGGACCATCCTCCTGCAGAAAAGGCACCTGGCGTCGCAAAGCAAGATTGTGAAGCATACAGCAGACGATGATGATCTGGCACACCTTCCTCGGTGAGTAGAATAGGGAACCACCTGTCATATGGAGGCACCTGAACCTGGCCTTCAGGAGGCCGAAGGTGCGTTCGATCACCCTCCTAGTACGCCCATGTGCCTCATTGTAGCGTTCCTCTGCCCTGGTCCTGGGATTCCTCACTGGGGTCAATAGCCATGACAGGTTGGGGTAACCAGAGTCCCCTAATAGCCACACACGGTGCCTCTGGAGTTGACCCATCACATAAGGGATGCTGCTATTCCGCAGGATGTAGGCGTCATGCACTGAGCCAGGGAACATAGCATTTACCTGCGAGATGTACTGGTCTGCCAAACATACCATCTGTACATTCATCGAATGATAACTCTTCCGGTTCCTGTACACCTGTTCATTCCTGTGGGGAGGGACCAGAGCTACATGGGTCCCATCAATGGCACCTATGATGTTAGGGATTTGTCCCAGGGCATAGAAGTCACCTTTAACTGTAGCCAAATCCTCCACCTGAGGGAAAATTATGTAGCTCCTCATGTGTTTCAGCAGGGCAGACAACACTCTGGATAACACGTTGGAAAACATAGGCTGGGACATCCCTGATGCCATGGCCACTGTTGTTTGAAATGACCCACTTGCTAGGAAATGGAGCACTGATAGCACCTGCACTTGAGCGGGGATTCCTGTGGGATGGCGGATTGGTGACATAAGGTCTGGCTCCAACTGGGTACACAGTTCCTGGATTGTGGCACGGTCAAACCTGTAGGTGATGATTAAATGTCACTCCTCCATTGTCAACAGGTCCACCAGCGGTCGGTACACCGGAGGATTCCGCCATCTCCTCACATGTCCCAGCTGACGGTGCCTATGAAGGACAACAGCGACCACAGAGTCAAGCAATTCAGAGGTATGTACCCACAGCTAAACAGAACACGAAACAAAATCCAAAAAGTTGTATGTATGTGTGTTGAGTCCAGGCCTAGGTATGTGTGACGCAGTTGAAAATGAAGCCATGTGGGCCCCTGAAATGGCGGATGCCTGACCTCTAAAGTGGGACAATGGGATGTGAGGTAACTGCGCTGGCATTGTACACCGTCGCGGTAGGCGGTCGTAGACCGCAGCGCAATGCTGCATTGGTTAACATTAGACCCTATGGGTCCCAGGAGCCAATGACGAAGTGCGCCGGCGGTGATGATACGCACCGCCGCGGACGTCACCGCTGCGGACGTCAACGCCATTTTCTATCTGTTCAATCACTCGATACCTGATCTTCGACAGGTGAGGACCTACACTGCAAGTGCAGCTGTGACCTCGGTCTGGAAGAGACAATGGCACGTGCGTCTGGGGAAAGGGCCCCTGCCTTCACTGCACAGGAGTTGGAGAAGCTCGTGGATGGGGTCCTCCCCCAGTACACGCTACTCTACGGTCCTCCAGACCAACAGGTGAGTACATAGAGTGCAAGTTGTATGGGCTATGCCTGGGTGGAGAGGGCTGGATGTAAGAAGGAAGGGGGCAGAGTTCTGTGAGCATGAAGGAGTGTGAATGCATGTGCCACATGGCAAGGGCAGGGATGTGGGCCACTCACTTCGACGGTGCAGTTGGTAATGACTTCTCTTCTTCCACTGTACATGTCATGTAGGTCAGCGCCCACCAGAAGAAAGATATTTGGCGTGCCATCGCCAAGGACGTCCGGACCGTGGGGGTCCACCAGAGATGGAGCACCCACTGCCGTAAAAGATGGGAGGACATTCGCCGCTGGAGCAAGAAGACGGCGGAGGCTCAGCTGGGGATGGCCTCCCAACGTGGGAGGGGGTGCCCGTCGCACCATGACCCCCCTGATGTTCAGGATCTTGGCGGTGGCCTACCCTGAGTTGGATGGGCACATGAGGGCATCAAACCAGACACAAGGGGGTGAGTACACTCTCATTCTGCTGACTTTGCGCGCAGTGGAGGGGTCTGGGTGGGGGAGGAAGGCTGTGGGTTTCCCTAGGCCAGGGCGAGTTCCGTAGGCTAGGCCCCTCCGTAATACAGGCCATGTGCCACTCCATCCCACCTCTGTAGAGTGCCAAGTACAGGTATACACACCCCTCTGTCATCTATGTGTGCAGATGTCCACCATAGCCATGTAGGCCATATCCCAGGAACTGCATCTGTAGAGCCCAAGAGCGCCGAGTAGTGCAGGGGGCTGCTGTGTCTGTATTGTCCGCCAACGGTAGTGGTAAGCCATGCACTCAACCTGTCTTTCTTCTGTTTCCCCCCCTTTTTGTGCTCTCCCTGTTCTTTTGTGCATCAGCATCATCAGGCAGAGGTACAGTGGCACCGGAGCACAAGGGGGCTGCATCCCACATGGCCATGGAGGGGCACACCACGGACTCAGAATACACCAGTGGGACGGAGGGCGAGGAGAGCTTCATGGCGGTCACCGGATCAGCAACCAGCGACACGGACTCGTCCTCCGATGGGAGCTCCCTTGTGGTGGCGGAAAAATCTGTGCCCCCCACTTCTACAGGTACAGCTGCCACCCCCCCTACCAGCACCGCCCTCCCAGCAGCCCCTCAGCCTTCGCTCCGTGCCCGCTCACCCAGGAGGGTGGGCATCACCTTCGCCCCAGGCACCACAGCCCCTGCCCCTGTCACCCCTGCTGCCCTCAGTGAGGAGGCCATTGACCTCCTCAGGTCCCTCACTGTTGGGCAGTCTACCATTGTGAATGCCATCCAGGGTGTAGAAAGGGAGTTGCTACACACTAATGCATTCCTGGAGGGCATTCATTCTGGCTTCCCATCATCGAACCCTGCAATCTCTGGCCTCAGCACTGATGGCAGCCATTGTCCCTGTGTCTAGCCTCCCCCTCCAACTTCCTCCACCCAGACCCAATCCCCTGTACCTCAGCCTATCCCAAGCACACCATCAGACCAGCCTCCACACACCTCAACACACAAGGGCAGCTCAGGCAAACATAAGCACCACAAATCCCACAGGCACTCACACAAGCATCAGACACATACAGACACAGCAACATCCACTGCCTCCACTGTGTCCCCCTCCTCGTCATCTCCCTCCTCCCTCCCAGTGTCGTCTACACTCTCACCTGCATGCACTACCACTACAGCCACTAGGACTTGCAGCAGAACACCCAGCACCACACCCCGCTCACCTGCACTCACCACCCCACTACCATTTACACGTCCCCTGTGTCCTCTCCCAGTGTGTCTGTGACGCCCCCTCCCAAAGTACACAAACGCGGGCACACACACACCCAACATCCATCCACCTCACGACAGCCTCCAGAACATGCACCTGCACCCAAATCATCAAAAGTTACACCTCCTACAACCACCTCCTCTTCCTCCACTCCCAGACCCCCTCCAGCTACCCGTCCCAGTGTTCGTCAGAAACATTTCCTGGGCAACGTTAACCTCTTTCCCACCACCCCCCCCCCTCCAATTCATAGGTCCCATAGTAGCACCTCAGCTTAAAAATGTCCGGTACCAGTGGTGCATGTTAGAGGTATGTGGAGTGCACTGGGCACCAGGGCAGCCAGTGTGACACAGAGCCAAAGCACAGCCAGTCCCCCCCTGTGAAGCACCAGAAGTTGGACAGTGCCCGACGGGAGAGGGTGAAGACTCCTGCCGGCAAAGCCGCTCACAAGGGTCCCGGGGGGAGTGTCGAGTCAGCTGTGACTCCTCCCAAGGTGGGGAAGGAGCAGAAGAAAGCACCAAAGTCTGGGAAGAGCAGCACGCCGGTGAAGGCCGCCATCATCCCCGCTGCCCATGACGCCACCGTCAGCCCCATCGTCACTGGTCTGGAGACCACCGCCAGAGTCAGTGCCCAGGAGGGCAGCACAATCGTCACTGGTCAGGAGACCACCGCCAGAGTCAGTGCCCAGGAGGGCAGCACAATCGTCACAGGTCAGGAGACCACCGCCAGAGTCAGTGCCCAGGAGGGCAGCACAATCGTCACTGGTCAGGAGACCACCGCCAGAGTCAGTGCCCAGGAGGGCAGCACAATCGTCACAGGTCAGGAGACCACCGCAAGAGTCAGTGCCCAGGAGGGCAGCACAATCGTCACTGGTCAGGAGACCACCGCCAGAGTCAGTGCCCAGGAGGGCCCCGGCAGCCACAGCCCTGCCGGGAAATGAGGGACCGCCATGGCACACACCGCTGCACAGGGCAAGCATTGCTGAACAGGGCAAAGACCGCCATGGCAAGCACCACTGAACAGGTCAAAGACCGCCATGGCAAGCCCCGCTGAACAGGTCAGAAACTGCAAAGTCAAGCACCACTGAACAGGGCAAAGACCGCCATGGCAAGCACTGCTGAACCGTGCAAGCACCACTGAACAGGGCAAGCACCGCTGAACAGGGCAAAGACCACCATGGCAAGCACCGCTGAACAGGGCAAAGACCGCCATGGCAAGCACCGCTGAACAGGGCAAGCACCGCTGAACAGGGCAAAGACCGCCATGACAAGCACCGCTGAACAGGGCAAGCACCGCTGAACAGGTCAGAAACTGCAAAGTCAAGCACTGCTGAACAGGGCAAGCACCGCTGAACAGGGCAAAGACCGCCATGGCAAGCACTGCTGAACAGGGCAAGCAGCCCCAACTCAAGCATCACTAGCCCATGTGCGGCAGAGGCAGTGATGGAACTGGGACCGTCACAGGGAGAGTGATGCACTCTGGGCACTAGTCCCCCTCCAGAACCAGTGGAGAACAGCATCCACTACCTCAGTCCTTAACAGGATGAAGCACTCTGGGCACCAGTCCCCCTCCAGAACCAGTGGTGAACAGCATCCACTACCTCAGTCCTTAACAGGATGAAGCACTCTGGGCACCAGTCCCCCTCCAGAACCAGTGGAGACTGTTATCCACTTGAGAGTCTGTGGCTTTGCACTCCCCAGGATGGTACAGTGGGCAAACCACCCACTGCAAAGACTTGTGAGACTGGCTTTGCACTCCCCAGGATGGTACAGTGGGCAAACCACCCACTGCAAAGACTTGTGAGACTGTGGCTTTGCACTCCCCAAGATACATCAATGGGCATGGAGCCCCGTCGTGGATCTGGCGTGGTGCTGTCATCCGGCTGAGGTGCCCCACCTTCCCTTCCCCCTGAGGTGCCTGTTGTATTTCTATCTGATGCCCCTGCAGTGTTCTCTCTGTTTCTGGACAGGTATCGTGTGTGGGCCTCGCCCATGCATTTTGTGCCCAGTGGTCCACGGACATTGAATGGTGCATACGTGCACTACAAATCGTGATGTACATTTTTGGAATGTGTATATATTTCTGTATATATTAGCTTACTGTATTTTGATACATTACAATGGTTGTACTCTTTTCCTTTTGTCTTTGCATTCTTCCAGGGGGGTTGGGGGTTGTAACTGTGATGTTTGGAAATGCATTGGTGTGTGTGTTGTAGTGTGCGAGGGTCGGGTGGGGGTGGGGGTGTTGCGTGTTTGTGTCCCTGACTTTTGCCTCTTCCCTCCCCTATGTCGTAGGTGCAGTACTCACCGTTGTCTTTGGCGCCGGCGTTGCTGATGTTCGTAGAGGAGCAGGAACACTATTGCAGGGAGTATTTGGAGTTCCGGCTCCATGGTGCCCTCAATCCTCGTAGGGTGTGTTAAGGTGAGTGTTTTCCCATTGAAATGGCTGTTTCCGCCGTGTTTTTATCCACAGTGAATCTGCCCCGGAAAAGGTGGCGGATTGGCCTGTTGTAATACTGTGGGCGATACTTTGTCGCCTGTCTGTTGGCGGTGACCGCCGCGCTGCTTGTCTGTACCGCCGTGGCGGTCGGAGTGTTAAAGTGGCTGTCTATGTTGGCGGTTTCCGCCACGGTCATAATTCCCTTTTTTTTCCGTCGGCCTGTTTGCAGTATTAACGCCGCTTTAACACCGCCTGCCAGGATTGTAATGACCCCCAAAGTTTGATGGTGTTGTATTGCCCTTCTGATTCTGAAAGGTAAGTTACTCTAGACAAGAAGAACATTTTTCATCTTTTCCAGATACAACTCCCAAACTTGTTTGCATTTGCAAACTCTTCAAAGCAAATCACCACCTTATTCTCAGCCTTAATCTCAGCACTCACCACATTTTATTCAAGGATTACTACTAAGCAGCTATAAGCAATCACCATTTACACCATAGCGGTATCATTTGTGGATAGTAGACAGGTTTAAATTAAGTCATTTTCAGTCCTTAGCATAGAATTACAGTTAAAATGGCTTCATGATTTAGCGCTAATGTGTCTTATTTTCCTGAACTCTACACTTTGATTTAAAGGGTACGTATAGCTATATATTATTATTGGGCCATATGGCAGTCAATAAAATATATCTAGTACCATAGTTTACCGAGGTACTGCCCTTTAACATTGCTCACTGGAGTATTCACACACTTTCTATTTCCCTGTGGTTTCTCACACTCATCAGTGCACCTTAAGGATAATTTCACAATTCCAAACTACTACCTAATGCCGTTTTATATCTTACGTCTATGTACACAGTAAGATACTTTACCCTTGGAATTTTTACAAATTTGTAAGTCGTTCTGGCTCACTCCATTGGTGACTACCTTACTCCATGTAATGATTGATGCTGTCTCTATTAGTGAACATTTTACTTAGAAATTATTGATTCAAGATGTCATAGTCTAATCAGTTAAAAAAAAGCAAGACTACAACACTTGGAAAGCTGCTGGCTATCACACAAATTCCTAGGGCTAGAAACAGTGGCCAGAATGAGCTGGAAGGAAAGTCACCCTAATCATTCTTCTTAAAAATACCCCTGTCTACTTTCTGCACCTCAATATATGGGTTTGTATGAATTTGTCCAGAATACTTCAAGCGTTGTGCTATACCAATGAGACTCCTATTAAATGTATCTTTAGCACTAGTTACTAGAGTCTCAGGGAGCAACAGTCTCTTTAACCCCCCTTCAATTATAACTGAGAATATGCTATTTGTCAAAGGAAATAAAATCACCACTTAAAATCATTCATTCCATTCTTTTCTCCATTTAAATATTGTGGCAGTTTTCCTTAGCTGCTGACTATAGCTCAATGCATAAAAAATATAGGAACAAATATAAATAGCTAATGTAAAAAATGTGAATGGGTGATAATGCAAATAAGCGCTCTCACTGTGATCAAAGAACATTCAGTTATTTAATTTTTCATACACCAGAAAGCAGATGTTAGTGCACCTTACGGAGCTCAATGACAGAAAAGGAAAAACTCCATACATTAAACCTTTTAGCCCCCTTAATGGAGAAGCAAAACAGGGAACCAATAGCAAACACACAAACACAGTCAATTAGTGCAGCATATCAAATTCAGAGAATAATCCCTTGAGATGGAAATCAAGAGTATAGAGAACAAAATAAATTGTGTGAAAGTGAAAACTTTGGAATCGCTAGAAAGGGGGAGGGGTGGAGAGAGGGTTAACACAAATGGCAAGGCTGGACACAGAAGGAGGAAAACATTCTTAGGCAGCAGAATCAAGGAAATGAATAGAGGGGAATGAGGTGGGAAGGAACAGAAATATTGTGATGTTGAATTGAGAAAAGAGAGAGAGAATTGTTTGAGGGTGTGATGATGGATAACTTTACTGAGAGACAGAATTTTTATTTATTTGTAATAACATATTTGGAACTATTCTCAGTTCCTACTGCTTGGCTGAGCTTACATCAGATATGAACTTAGAATTTGGTAGGGAATCTTACAAACTGGAAACTGTAATTGTGATAATACAAAATGATTGCAGGAGGTGCATTACCTTTACTGCATTAGAAATCAAGATGTATCTTTACCACAGTGTGCACACTGCACATAACATCCAAGGGTTGGGTTGTGGCAGAGGTCGAGTGTTTACATGTGCATAATACTTGTATGCTTTTGATTATTTATTGCCACAACCTATTTCCCTTTTAACTTCACTAATATAATCCTAATTGAGTTTAAGTTATTACTGTTGGACTTTTTTGCTTATGCAGGGTCATCTCCAATTTTTTTGCCTCCTGCCTCCTATTGTTTCTGACCTGTTGTTGTTGGCTTTTGAACTCTGAGCA